>NW_015386342.1:201187-261458 GCF_001527695.2 Protobothrops mucrosquamatus
TTAAATTTATATCCCGCCCTTCTCCTTGCGGACTCAGGGCGGCTGACAATCAATTTAAAAAACATAAATAACAATTACAGAATTAAAATTAATTAAGAAGAAATATTTAAATTTAGTCTAATTAAAATATGATTAAAACCCCTCTAAAAATTGCCCTAGGCCAGTCCCGCTTGTTGGAATAGCCATGTCTTAAGGGCGCAGCTCATTCCATCAACCCCTGATTAAAATCATAAATAAAAGAAGCATAAGAAAGCTCAGAAGACTTCAGAATCAGAAATTTATAATCCTGAAATCCTTTATAGTTACATACATCTGCACCAATATATGCAGATGTTTGTGATTATATATGAGTGTATTATTAGACCAAGGGAAGTTAATAAAGCTAGTTAGATTTCCAGTATGCCTACAGCTGTACACCTATCATGTACAAGAGCTGAAAGGCCTCCATGAAAACTGCTGAAAATTGTGGTTTTTTTCCATTTCAATGGATAGAAATATGTTATCAGTTCTCCAAATAGAACTCTCATTTGAATATAGTTGGTTTTCTGTATGATTGGCCCTATGGGTACCAGTGCCAAAATGAAAGACAGTATTTGTATAGTTTTCTCTCCATTCTGACAATTCCCAGATATGTTGGGAATGCAACTCCCAAAATTCCCAGTCTGGATGAGACCAGAGTCTCATTATATAACAAAGCAAAGAACCCTCATATTCTTGCATCTTGTGATGTATAATTAATCAATATTGTGATGCATGAATAGTGTAAGATATACCCAAGATTCCATTCTAAAGGTTTTGCTGTTGATTGTGTGTGTAGGGAGAGATGGGAGAGTTGAAAGCTGACAAAGTTCATTATGTCTATTTCATAATTGCCATGGGATTCTTTCAGAAGGTGAGGTGGAATGTCAATCATTTTTAGCTGTTTTTATGCACTGCCTATCTATGCATGCATATCTGTTTCATATATTTTGTTTTGTTGTTTCTATATTTTCGTATGCACATTTTATTTTCTTGGTCTATTTTCAGATATGAGTTTGAAGGTTCTGACATTGAAAAAAAATTAGTTTTTGTGGAACTGTTTTCTTTAAATGGCTGGAGTGAGTGACCAAGGCATACCTTTTAAACAACAATATTCATCTGCCTGCCTGCCTGCTTACCCTACCTGCTTGCCTGTTATTTATGGAACCCAAAATTCCATTTCTTGAAGAATTAGTGTTTTCATCCATTCCTTAAAAATGTCTGCTGCCTAGATAGCATTCTTGGTTTTGAATTATTTTTAATAATTTCTGAATCCCCAAAATATAGTTAAATGGCCTATTTAAACTGCAGAAATGTTTCCTCTTATTTTTTTTCCTAGAGATATTTTCTCTGGGAATCTCAAACAGGTTCCATAGAACTGTATTAAAGTTGTGTAAAGTAAGTGGAATTCATTCCCATTCTTGAACCAATCTTAATTTCTCACTAGTGGTAAAACAGGATTTCTTACTCCAGATAAATTGCAGGCTGCCTTAGTAGTTCAGAACAGACTCTGTAACACAAATGATATTATTTTTCACTTCCGCATCTTTTGCATTCTCTAATGGTAGAATTTGCCCTAAGACTAGATAGAAGGACAATAAAGAAGGACATAGACAATGAAATGGAAATTAATGTAATTATCTCCTCATTTAGCCTGCCATTATAATGTCTGTGGAGATTCTCAGTTATCCAGTTTATTGTTGTCCCAAAGGTGCTTTTTCAAAAGGCAACTTTTCTTGGTTTTTCCTTGAAGATATTTCACTTCTCATCCAAGAAGCTTCTTCAGTTCTGAACTGAAGAAGCTTGAACTGAAGAAGATTCTTGGGTGAGAAGTGAAACTTCAAGGAAAAACAAAGAAAAGTTGCCTTTTGAAAAAGCACCTTTGGGATTGCCATTATTATATATTGAAGAGGGTACGACAGACATGTCAAACTCACGACGTCATGTGACGTTGCGCAGCGTATCAGGACAGCAATGACGGCAATGGGGTGGGCGTGGCTTCCGGATGACGCGTCCGGCCTGCAGGCCAGCAGTTTGACACCCCTGGGGTACGATGACTCAGCAGTTAAAGATGCTAAGCTTGTCAGCTGGAAAGCTGATAGCCCTGGTTCAAGATGCATGCACTGCATGATGTCTCAAACCAGAGCTAAGGGCAGGCTCCCGTTACTTGCCCCACCTCCTGCCCATCTAGTAGTTCAAAAGCATGAAAACACACATAGATAAATACTTTTGTGGGAAGGTAACAACATTCCGGTGCCTTGGTGTATAGTCATGCTGGCCACATAACCACGGAAATGTCCACATACAATGCTGACTGCATTGGCTAAGAAAGAGAGATGAGCACCACCCCTAGAATTGGACACGATTGGACAGGTGAAACCTTCATCTTTATCTTTATTATATATTGATGCATCATGGATAGCTTCATAATGGCAGGCTCTTCCCTTCCATAGGTTTTTACTTTTCCATATATTCATATCAGAAAATTATTTATATATGCTACCTTTCTATACTCTCTTCTGTAACACACATCCAGGCTGGCTTAATATACAAGTCCATTAAGAAAAGCACTGCCTAATAATGAAAGATAAATTTTCATTATTTCCTGCAGTGCATAATTATGACACCAAACTGTTGGCTGTACCCTGATATTTTGGGGAAATATGTTATTGAGTAATCTGATTTTAACTCAATTGTTTTTTCAGCCCCAAATTCTTGCTGATGAATGAATCCATTTTTAAGAGAAGAAAATTAGAGATTTTAGTCACTTACTAAACATAGAACTAGAATGGAATAGTTGATACAACTGTAGAAGTAATGAAAGGGTTTGATGCATGCCAATAGATCTGGCTATCCAAAGGGCAATTTTTGGGTTCGTGATGTCAGCTGGCCTCCCCAAAGAGTGGAATTATTTTTTAAGCTTGAGTCACTGTTGGATTTAGCAAAAAGAGCAGGACAGATGCCATTTGGGGACAGAAGGACATTTGGCTTCATTAAAAAAAATAGCATAGATAGGCTTCAGATATATGCACAATAATGCCAGAGTTTCAATGTACAGCCTAACCTTCTTTAAAAAATTAGACTATTTGAGAAGATGATCTTCAATCTGACCTTTTTCTTAAAGAGTGGGATGGCTTCAGTACATGATGGGGGGGTGGGGTTGGCACTATTAGTTAATTTCCCTCACTGGTACTGCCCACTTAATCTTTCCACTCTTCCCTCCCTGCATCCAGAGAATCAGGATCTCATCTTATCATTAATTCACAACCAGCCTCTCATGTTTGTTTAATGGTACCAGTGAGGCATCTGTTATTGGAAATCTTGCAGCATCTTATTGAAGTGATTCTGTAATTCTTCAAAGGCACTGTATGGTCCCCATATATCCAAAGCTTGGCAGCACCCTTCTCCTTCAATATTATCCTCAGAGAGGCCATATGAATAATGCCACAACTGTCTTCAGCTCAAGATGGAAAATGAAATGAGACACTCTCCCCTTTCATCTTGATCAATTAAATTTTAATATGTTACAAGATGAGATAGCAGCAGGTTGCACTATTCAGCTTAATATGCCTGTTCAAAATTCCACAGTAGGTTGTGGGTGAGAGCAGGAGGAGAGAAGCACATCCAACTACAGGATGCAGAATGATTTTCTTTTCAAACCTCCTTTGCCATTATATGGCATTTTGTTTCGCACAAGGCTGTGTTATGAGAGGCATGCTATAAAAATGCAAAGATGTTGTCAATAATTAGGGGGCTGGGTGGTCCACAAATCTTCTCAATTACACTCTTGTTTCCTTGCCAGATCTCCATGTTCTCTTCTGAAAGAATGTTTTGTGGGTGTTTACACAGCCTTTGCATGCAGAATGAATAAAGGATGCCCCACCCAGCTTTCCCATTTTACAGGCTTTATTATAAAGATTTATCATTTTACATGTTTAGATATTTTGCACTGGAGGGAATCTGGAAGGCTCGGTTGATGTGTAATTAGTTGCTAGTTCATTAGCCCACCATTTGAACTTGTGCCTGGTCCTAGAATAATTACTTTTTAGAAAAGAAGTGACTGTTTTCATTCATTTGGTTTACTATAATATAATAAATAGCTATGCAAGATCAGATGAAAAGATTATCTAGTCCAGCATTTTGCTCCTAGATGGGCCAAAAATGTGCCCTAGGAAGCCCTCGACCAGTAACAGTATGTGATAATGACAGTAGCACCCTCTCATTCATAATATTAATTCCATAGCTTTGAATAAATATATATCTTCGTTGCTGATAGCCAATGAAAACCTTACCCTCCATGCATTTGTCTAATTCTCTTTTAATGTTATTCAAGTTGATGGCCACCTCCACACCAATTATACATTGTGTGAAATATTTTTTCCCCAGCATTCCACATCAATGGATGAACTTCGGATTGTAGTACTGTAAGAAACTATATATATTGTTATATGATTGTGTTTTCCTCTAAGGCATGTCTTTCAACATAAATTCATACATACTGTAACTTGTGCCACCCCTTGATAATTTACTCCACCCTTTTCTGCAGCTTTGTTTTTGAGATGTAGAGACTAGAAATATAAATAGTACTCCAACTTTAGAAAATGAAGAACTGAAAAAATGAAGTTTCTTATTGGTTCTGAAAATTGGAATATGTCCTTTATGTCATGTGTCTGATTAACGAAACACTTAAAAGGACTTTCAGGCATATCTTTTCCTAAAAGCATTTATTAAGGTTACAGAGACGTCAGTACAGCATGGTGGAAATGCTTAGGTCTGGCTTCTCTTCCGTTACGCATATACATTTTAAGCATTCCCCCCCCCCCTTTTGGGGTCATGGTTCACATCTTCCAATCAACTTGGAAGATGTGATTTACTTCAGGTTTCTTTTTCCCGGGCTATCCTTATTCTCCTCCCTTTTCCCTGTTGCCTGTTTAACTATAAAAATGCCAGACAGTTCTGCATATTGTCAAAGCAAGAATATACAGTATTTGCAGCGTTGACACTTTATTTAGCACATCAGCTCCTGATAACATGCAACTTCATATAACCTGCCACTATATCTGTTTACAGTAGTACAAAGTGATGCTGTTCAGGATGTGGTTTAAGGAGGTCCCAGTCAAATGCTCCTCGTGCCTTAAGGATTTCACATAATTTGAGCCACTTTGGGAAAGTGACTGGGTTTTGAGGGGTAGTGTTAAAAGTTTTAAGAGACTGAGATTGCAATATGCAATCTCAAAGAGCTCCCCATTTTATGGTTAGAGGGAACAATCTTCAAAATAGATACAAGCCTTTTCTGAATTGCAATGTTGCCAAGCATCTGAGCTTATACCCTCCACTCCCAAGGCCTCCAACTGACTTGGGTTCAGACGTGTTTCAAATTATAGGTGATGTTTCTTGCAACTGCCCTAACATGGCCATTGACAAGTCCTGTAACTGTTTTCCTAAGTCATAAAAGCATTAGTTGTCATGATTAAATTGAAAAGAAAAAACCCTACTCTTCTTCAAGAGTCCTATACCAGGAATGATAGTTGAGTTCAAAGACAGCCTGTATCTGTTGAATTCAAAGAAAACAGTGCTGTTTTGACAGGAGAAATGGGATATCTACATATCAGTGTCATACCATTAAACATGTCAGGTGCTGTTAGACCATTTCATTCATTCAAGTGCTTTTCCTTTTATTGCCTGTCCTATAACAAGATTATGGAAATAATTTGACAATACTTGAGCTGTAGCTATAGATACTACTTCAAAGTAAATAACAGAAGCATTTTATCAGAATGGCTGTCATTTTCCAGTTGAGGGAGACAAGTGTTTCTTAAATATATTTTCTCTCTATGTGTGTGTCCTAGGTTTGCCATTTCTAATTTACTTACATTGATAGGTGGCAGTCCTAACACACATTAACAGATGAAAAGTATAGTAATTTTTGGACAGCAGTTTGCAAAAAGAGACAAAATGGATTGTTTGAGATTGCAGCCTAGTAAGAATAGTTTTTGCAGGAGATTATTGGAAAATATGTTAGTTATGCAGTAATTTGATATATAAAATACACCTTAAGCAAAGCTAATTGAGGGCAGGAAAAATTTCTATAGAACCCCACCACTGGTAAAATTCTGTTTAGATAATGTTAGATGATTATCCAATTCCTCAGTCTATTGATCACTCGCCATATCTACCAAATGCCACTTTGGGAGATGTGGAAGTTTTATTAACGTTTAGGAATATATTTGGAGGAATGGTTTATTATAGTGTTTCTCAACAACTTTGGCAACTTTAAGATGGGTGACTTCAACTCCCAGAATTCTCCAGACAGCTTAAAGTTGCTAAAGTTGAGAAACACTGTTTTAATTACATCTTTCCTTAATTCAGTATCCACCAGATGTGCAATCATGTTCCCCGAGAAAGGTTGGAGATAATTCAAGACATTTGGAGGGCACCAAACTAGAGAAATTTGGCGTTAGCATTATGGGAAGGATAATTTTGGTTCCATGAAAAACATGTACAATTTCCACATATTCAGTTTAAAAAAATCTTTATTCGTGGCTTACTTAAAGGCAATTATTGACATTATTCATGTAGAGGAACAGGACGATGGGCTTACTAAGATGTGCTATTCTATTTAAAGCCCTGCATGTGACTCTGTTATTTGAACTGAAGGCCTGCACTTATGATATTATAGATGAAACAAAGGGGCAATCTCTACCAGTCTGCAAGTCTTACATAAACATAAGAATCATGTAGAATAGCATTTTCAAATCAGATACATTTGAGGTACATTATGATTTGGCACAGTGGGCTGGAAGTCCAGTTTGGGAAAAAAGAACATAGGAAAGAAAGGAGTGGTAGAGTATCAGGTAGTACAGATAGTCCTCGACTTACAACTGTTCATTTAGTGACCGTTCAAAGTTACAACAGCAATGAAAACAAATGACTTATGACTGTTTTTCACCCTTACAACCATTGCAGCATCCCCATGGTCATGTGATCAAAATTCAAATGCTTGGTAATTGATTCATAGTTATGACAGTTGCAGTGTCCTGGGGTCAGTGAACTTCTGACAAGCAAAGTCAGTGGGGGAAGGCAGATTCACTTAATAACCATGTGACTAGCTGAACAAGTGCAGAGATTCCCTTAACAACTGTGGCAAGAAAAGTCATAAAATGGGGCAAAACTGACTTAACAAATGTTTCACTCAGCAACATAAATTTTGAGCTTAATTGTGGTTGTATCTCAAGGACTACCTATATTATCAAGAATTGGAGTTTCTGCTCTCCAAACCAAGGATCTTGTAAATTAATACAACGCCAATCTAAATTAGCATACAATATGAATTTCACAAAGAACAGAGAGGTACCATTTAGAAATGCTGTGTTCATCATTCTGATTCAGTGAAGTTCTATCCTGTAAAATACATCAGCATTATTTTCCTTTTATACAGAAAATGGGAACAGATTTAATCCATTTACAGAATTTAAGCCATGGGCAAGATTCAGGCTTGGATTATTATGCTTTGTAGCTGAGTTTCATAGCTATGCCGCATCGCTCATCCAATACCTGCAATTTTGGGGGTATGTCATTAGTATGCTGTGCAGCATTGCCTTTTACAGTTTTTTTTTAAATTGATGAAAGTAATCTGAAAGAGAAAGTGCAATTTGTTATGTCTACCTTTATTCCCTGTTTGGGTTTCAAAATTAGGTTTTCAGATTTGGTACAGTGTTCAATTGTTTGGTACTATATGGACTGAATGCTATTATGAAATGGGCACCTTAGAAGCAGTTTCATAGCCTTAAGACCAGTGGTGGGATTCAGCCAGTTCTCACCAATTTGGCAGAACCGGTAGCTAATTTTTTGTTGCCCAGGCCCAGAACGGACTTCCGGAAGCGGCATCCACACAGAGAACTGGTTGTTCACATATTTGAATCCCACTACTGCCTAAGACCCAGGTTATTGAAGTTAAAACCTGCAGGAACTGAATTCTAGCATTGTTGCCGGGGGGGGGGGGATTAATGATATTTTCCATATACAGGAGACCTTGAACTAAAATCCAGCATTCTATTCTATTCTATTCTATTCTATTCTATTCTATTCTATTCTATTCTATTAAGAAAATTCTAAGAAAATTCTAGAAAAAAGAAGTGAAACTGGTCAAAATCCCAGTCAGTAATAATTCACCCTAAAGAAACTATTGCTCTAGAGCTGTGCACAAAATTCTCTAACATTTCTATGAGCAGAGAAATTGAGGCAAATTCTTCAACAGTGTCTCAAAGAATTCAGCATTTTACATTTAGAACCGTTCAACATTTTTCTGTTTATTTGGGGTTTGTTTTTTTGGGGGGGGAGAGGAATTAAGTGTAGAAAGGCTGGCACAAATAGTAAGTTATGCTGGCAGCCTCATCACTATCCTCTATAATACTCTGGACTTAACATTGTTTCAGGACATTGTGTGTTAGCTATTAACAAGAGGGAAAGAAGGAACAGTGATTATCACCAGCAAAAGAGAAAGTAATTAGAGATAATCTGGGTTTTGTTTTTTTAAGAAATGAGAACAAGAGAGATCTTGGAATTGTCAGAGGATTTTTGTTGTTGTTGCTAATAGGCAAAAGGATGTGTATGGATACCCCATACAATGTGAAGCAAAGCTAAAAAGAAAAAGAAAATTCTCTAAATTGGATGGCTACTCCAAATCAAAAACTTTCCTGTGGTCCCACGTACAGGCAAACCAGTTGGCATGATGAGATGAAGCTGAGCAGAATGGAGTTCTCCTTATTAAATCAAGTTCTAATACACACAGAAGTGGTTGCTACATGCCTGGAAAGAATGGATATGAATAGGTGACACAGTTATTAAATGCTTATTATTCAAGTACTGGTACAAAGAACAAACTGACAACCAGACAACAAAATCCTGTCTTTTAGATGTGCAGACACGGATCCAATTGACTTTGCAGAAAGCTTGCATGCTACTAAACTTTAAGCCACTTGACCACTTTTCTCATGTCTAAAAGAAACAGAAAATAAATGGGCAATTTGAGCAGAAGTTTTTTCTTTTAAGGAAGTGTGGCCTCTTCTACAAAAGAATACTTTCACACATACTATCAAAAATGCGCAAAAAGTATCCTTGTTATGGACCCATATATACTAATGAGCTTTCCCCAATCTGGTGTCTTCCAAATGGCTTGGACTTCAACTTCCATTATTCCTAGCAAAGATGTCCTTTGATTAGAACAATAAGAATTGACATGTCTGGATGGAATCAAGTTGGGAAATATGATCTTACACTTTTCATACTTTTTAACAAGCATTTTGCAGAATGGCAGATTTACGTCTGACATTCAACTCAACTCTCACATGCTTATTCATTATCTGTAGGGCTGACCTTTTATTCTTAAGAGCCCAAGGTGAAGGGGAGTCCTTTTCCATTTTGCCCTGGCATCAACCCCATGAAATAGGTCAGGCTGACAGATACTGAACATCATGTCTGAATTGGGGTTGGTTTTGCCTTCTCTTCCTTATTGCTCAGAAGCCTGGCAACTCAACCAATGTACCTAACAATTTATTTGTCTTTATTACTTTGATTCATTTTAACCATGCTCCAGGTCATCCCTAACTTAATGGCCTGAATTTCCCACCATCATCATCCTCCCTTCCCATTACAATTCTAAAACCTGGGTGATTCTCACTTTTGTGGTGTTTTTGTTGAAATAGGTCTCAGGAATAAGTGACCATTTTGCAACAATGAAATTCTTTAAAGGATCTAATGGCCAAGTCTTTTAAAGGGAAAAGATAGCGGTTCACAACAGAACAAATGCTCTCACAAGGTAAAATGCTGGCAAAACAAGCATACAACTTTTAAATCTCATTCTTTGTAACTTAACTAGAGAATAAACAGCACTGCTATTATTCCATTATCTAACAATATAATGAACCTAAGTACCTCTTTCATTACCCTAGTCAATAGGAAAGGAACCAATGTGACTCAGCTTTAATTGAAATTTGAAGCATAACTCTTAATGAAGAGTAAATATCCTCTTGTGCCCAAAGTAATGATCTTCTCATGGCTTTCACTGTGAGGAGATAGACATGTATTGATGCTTGCATTAAAAGCCATCTGATGAAGGCTGCAGACAAAGGTGAAAAAGCTGTAACAATGCATCGCTATTTTTTATTGATGCAATCTTATACATGCCTGTATTGCCATGGAGCTCAGGTAGCTTTACTCTCAGGTAAACAAATACAGGAGCAGCCCAAAGGGAATGTAGGATAAATCTCATCTGTCTTGTTTAAAAATGAAGCAGGTGCTCTTTCCCATGCCTTGGTCGTGAATGCCAGTTGGGTGACCTTGGGCCACTCCCTCTCTCCCAGCCCTCCCAGCCCAACAACAGGGTTGTTATTATTGTGGGGAAACTAGGAGTTGGAAGGTGGATATGCTTGCCATCTTAAGACATTTGTAAAAATAGCAAAGGTGGGGTACAAATAAATTAAAAAACAAGGGTACCCAAACTTTGCCACTCTCTATCATTATCCTGAATTTCCAGTAGGAAACATACAGTGTTTCCCCAAAAATAAGACCCAGTCTTATATATTTTTTGCCTTCAAAAGAGGCACCAGGTATTATTTTCAGGGAATGTCTTACCCGCTTATTTAGAATGCCTCACACGCCCCAACACCTGTCATGCTGCTGCCTGAGTTCTTCTGCGGCTGCTTGCGGCTGCACACCATGTGGTGCATTGTGCTGGTGCCGCCGCTCGTGGCAAGAGGCCACATGGCGCATTGCACCATGGCATGCATGAGTGGCAGCACCAGTGCAATGCATCACGCAGCCTCCTGCCACTGTTCTGTCCCCCGTCCGACTCACACACCCCAACCAGTCAGCTGAGGGCTGAAAAACTGCTCAGCACAGTCAAATACCAAGGAACACTTGGCAGCAACTTCGTGGCTGCCTGCCAAAGACTTTACTTGATAATACAAAACAAAACAAAACATACGATCAGTCCAGGTTAAATTGCCAGAGTGCTTGCAACTGGAGATTCAGCAAAATTGTCCATCACAAGAGTTTCACATGCCACACCCCTTGCTTATATAGCCAGTGGGATGTGGCCCAGTGACTCAGCTGAAATCTCTGGCACGGCGTTTCAGCTGCTGCGCACGCTTGTCCCTCCGACGCTGGCGTGGATCCAGCCAAGACGTATCCTCTTCGGAGTCTGATACACCTGGCTCCTGGCCGATCCCAGAAGCACCTGGCTCCTGGCCAATCCCAGAAGCACCGGGCTCCTGGCCAATCCCAGAAGCACCGGGCTCCTGGCCAATCCCAGAAGCACCGGGCTCCTGGCCAATCTCCTCTTCGGCGGAAGGCACCGAAGGCCGCACCAGAGGGAAGGTCCTGGAGAGGGAGGCCTGGCCATCTCCTCTCCTTCATGTTCAGAGCCTTCCTCCTCTGATGAGAGGGACCCACAGGATGGAGCCACAACAGCCACAAGCGGTGGCACCGGCGTGATGTGCCACACAGCATCCTGCCATGAGTGGTGGCACCAGTGTGAGCAGGACAACATGGCATCCTGCCATGAACAGCGGCACCAGCACAATGTGGCACATGGCGTGGGGCTGCAATCAGCCGCAGAACTCAGACAGTGGTGCGACAGGTGTCAAGGCATGGGAGGCCTGGCTGCAGCAGTCCTAAGGACAGCAGGTGTGGGGCATGTGGGGCAACTCCACCCCCACCCCCACCCTAGCTGGATTTTTTACACATGTGCCTCGTCCCCCAAATTAGGGCTTATTTTGGTAGGTCTTATATTAGGCACACACATAAAATCAAGCTAGGGCTTATTTTGGGATAGGTCTTATTTTGGAGGAAACACGGTATCTACCATGAGTCACCCTACCTATTTGATGGGTGTTTTCCCCACAGTTCCTTTTTTCACAGAAAAGCCACAGAGATTAATAGCAATTAGGGAAGATTTTTATTTTCTATCCAAATCAATAATGCATACATTTGTGTTTTCTTTTTGTCCAAGAACAACACCTATCCCAAATTTAAAGGAGTGTAGCTGCAAAGTATTTTACTGAAGCTAAATATATCTCTTCCAGGAAAAAATGTCTGTCTGCAAAGTTCAGTTATCACTGGCTGGGGAACAGAGGCGTAGCGTGGGGGGTGCAGGGGGGGCCGGCCGCACCGGGTGCAACATCTGGGGGGGCGCGCTCGCACTCGCAGCTCTCTGCCCCTGCCTGGCTCACTCACTCTCTCTGCAGTGCTGGCTGTGCGAATCCGATCCGAGCCGCCGGGTCGCCGACGCCGCCCACTGTGGAGGGGGGGTGCCTTGCCCCGAGTGCTGACAACCCACGCTACGCCACTGCTGGGGAAGGAGCTGAAGTCCACAAGTCTTAAAATTGTCAAGGTTGGACACCCTAGACAATATGGTACATCTAATTCTTAATACATAAGAATGTGACATTTATAGCTAAGCTAACTTTCTGTCAGCCTCCATCTTTTAATAAAAAGTTCATCCCTTCATTTCTACGGTAAATTGTAGTACATTTGCAAACAAAGTATTTTGTAGATGGGGAACAATATTTTCAATATCTTTGCAAGGTTCTTGGCATCTTATTTTCACCAGCTGTGATTTTCAAAAATATTATATAAAATGATTAGAATGTGATTTGCACTTGTATATTCTCTTTTCTTCATTTTTAAAGTACTCATTTCATTCAACCACAGTAAAAGGCTATTTAATTTGAATTGTATTGTGAATTTAGTCATATGGAAATGTGATCGCCTTAAGTATATGGCAGTTTCAGCTCATTTTGTGCGTTTCAGGCATAGTTTCTTCATAATTAAAGTGTCACAAAAACAAATTTGTAGCAAGAATGATGAAATTTATTCAGAACATTTCTCTGCAGAAACAACTTTGGCTCACATAATATCATTTTATGCTAGCAGTCCACAGTCCTTTTATCTTTCTGTTTTTTTCTTTCTCTTTTTTCCTATTGTTAAGGATTGAGCCCTCTGTGAGATGCTATTGTCTACACTCCTTTTGAAGTTTATGAAGGAATATTTGACAGCCATTTACCAGAATTCTAAAAGCAGCAACAAAAAGGTAGCTTGTGGAATTTTATGGAATATAATTTTAAAATCCACTATGAAAATGTGTTATTACTAGTAAAATAGGACTAAATCAGAATATTAAATATTTTTTAAATGGTGCAGAGAACAGTATTGTAGAAATGTGTACACTTTGTTCAGAAACTAAAACATAAATGGAAAATTACTAACTTTATACGAGATTGTAAATCTCTTATGGCTTTTTTTAAGAACCGATAAGCTCTCCCTATTATGAAAGGGTTTTGATTTTGAACCTTGGAAAGCACAGGATTTCTGTGATAAAGATGTTGAGTTCATCACTGGAATATAGGAACAATGCACAATTGATGCCTTGCCTCTTTTTAATCTGCATGGTACTTTGTAGTGCAAGAATTGAGCTTTTAATCACACTGGCATTGCCACCATCCTGAGTTTTGACTTTAAAAATATCAAACTAATGACAATATTAACAGGGAAAAATGCTTGACATGGAGAACATTGGTGTATTCATGTATGCAAGCAATTTATTTCTCCTTTTTATAGAATGGGGTGCAGGAATTACATGGGTTCTGTAGCATCTCAGGTATAATAGTTATTTTTATACCTGATCATCTGCACAGTTCTTTGATGGGTTGCAGAGTAGTGACTCTGTGGAAATGTTTTCAGTCTGAAATAATGAATGATGTAGGCCAGCTTATATAGCATTTTTGTTTTTAATGAAGATCCCTATTGAGTATTACCAACACATGTACTTCCCATTCCAGTTATCTATCTATATCTCATTCAATGAATTCCAGCAATGCCTTTTCTTCTAAGGGATTTCTTTTAATGCTCCAGTCCTGAAATGGAACAAGTTGTGAATTTCAATGTGGGAGCCAAAAACAGTAGAAGATTCCATGCTCTAGAATAGGAGGTAGGAATTTTTTTTTCTCCAATCAAATGCTACAGTTCTCAGGATTAATTAGGGGCTGCTTACTGGTGAGGCAACTTAAGGAGCTGTTAGGTTCAGAGTCAAAAAGAGAAGAAGATATGATAGAAGTTTTTTTATCTGATTGATATTCCTTCTCCTGCCACTTTGGAGGTTATCTATCTCAATGATTTATATTATTATCTATGGCAAGGTAAGGTCAGTGATGTTGATATTAGTGATGTTTCATCCAACAACATTGGTTGCATAATACTATAAAACAGAGGTCCCCAACCCCCAGTCCATGGACCAACACCAGTCCATGCCATGCCAAAAACTGTGGTCCTCAGAAAAACTTTTCTCCATGGAACTGGTCCCTGGTGCCCAAAAGGTTGGGAGCCACTGAAATAAATGTTGCTGCAAAACTTAAAGTAAATCCATGAATGAATTCAGATCACTTTATGGCTGCACAAGGCATTGCAGTCTTTCTGTTTAGTGCACTGTATAAGAAAAATATTATGAGACATGACATGCCACTCAGTGAGAACAGCTAAGCTTAGCTCAGCTAAGAAAAAGGTGGAAAGAGACAAAAGAAAGAGCACCCAATACATCATCCAACATTGTTTAATATCTCAGAGTCCTGCCTCACCAGTACTTTGCTTAAGTGCTTCTTAATTCTCACCTCAGCTTGCTCAAAATTAAAATTTGTCTTTATATGCTGGCCAAACAACAGCCAAACAAAAAGCAGTTAACAAAGGAACAAGCTACCATAAACACATATAAGTTAACTTTCATCAAGGAAATCAAGAAAAATAAAGCTGAATCTACATTTTTTTTCATTTTACAACAGTTTTATTTTATTCTTATTATTCCCTGCAGCCTCTGTGCTAGCAAGGAAAGCATAACCACAAGTCATTTTTATCATTGCTGGACAGTTTCTCCTTTGGAGAAACTTATACTTTATAATCAGTAAACATTGGTAGAGGCATCAATTATGCATACGTAAAACAAATTTGCCAAGGAACAAAAAATTATATTTTTTTCTTAATTTTCAGTTATAGCTGGTGACGCAACACACATCATTTTGTCAAGACTGCTAATCCCTGCTTCTTGAGTTCTTGAAACCTTCTTAAGATGTCATCACTAATATTATTAAGGACATGTTGTCTACTTTTGAGGAGAAAGGACTGTATTATATATGGGTGTTTGTTATCTATGAGTGGATGGCCTTAGATGTATGGACAAATGTAATGAAATATAGAACTCATTTTTACAGAATACAGTGGATTATTTTTTTTAAAAAAAAAGATATATAAACATACAGTGGTACCTCGGTACTCAACTGCTTTGAAACTCATTGAATTTGGTATTCAACACATTTTGATATGAAAATTTTGTCCTGGTACTCATTGTTTGTTTGGTACTCGATGCACAAGCTAGACATTCTTGGTGTCAGCTGCCTTATGACTCACTGTATTATACCAAATGGGAAAAAATTGTTTGGTACTTATAGTTTTTGGTACTCATCGCATCTCCTGGAATCAACTGAGTACTGAGGTACCACTGTATTAGAAACATATATATTTAAAACTTTTAACTCCTGAGCTTTGCAGTTGGCATTTTCTCATTGTAGGAACTCTCACCCCATTCTGCCTTCTAAATCTCCCCTTCCCAGCTAAAGTCAGAGAGGGATGTTTTTCTTATAACCAAAAGGCAAAGACAAGCGTGGAGAAGATGGTCCATGCATGTTTTGCTCAGAGGACGGAGCTCTAGAGTGTTCTGGGAATTATCAGGTCAGCAATGGAGAGGAAATGTGTTATGAAAAATGTTCATGAAGGTTGGGGGATAAAACTGGTGACCAGATAGAAGAGCTCCTATTCAGCTTTCCACAGTCTGGCATTTTCAAGTAGAGATGCAAGAACTAGAACTACAAAACCAACATGGTCAAATGTTTACACTGTGAGGGTTCAGCTCCAAAATATATAAATAAATCATAATGAACAATGTCTCTAAACAAATAAGGAACATTTTTCTTCATCATATATTTGGGATTAGAATTAAGAATCTTTAAATGAAGCTCTTATGATTTAGGAGCTACCTGGCATTATTTCATTGTTGCCCCTTTAAATCAAAACAATGAAAATAAAATAATATAAACCCCTTTTCAGACAAAAAAATTAAGAATGAACATACACACACACACACACATATTCAAGCATAATAGCAATCCTCAACACAACAGGCCCTGAAATTCAATTATTTCATCAGCACTTTCAAACATAAACAATAAAATAAGCACACATTAATCAAAGATATTGATCAACTTCAAATGACAGCCTGTGTGAATACATAATTGCATCATAAATCAATCACCCCCTGTATGAAGGTACAAATTCAATACTGTATGGAAGAAGCAGCAATTATGTTTCTAAATGTTGGACTAGGAATGGAAATGATTTGGGGTCAAACAGTCTGTTACAAAGAAATTACTTATGCCATAACAGTCTCCTAATACAAACTACAGTTCATCTTCTTCCTTCTATCACAAAATCTAGCACACTCAATGTCTTTATATGATAGGCTGCTTTATATGCCTTTGGTTAAGAGATTTTTCAGCCTCAGTGCCTACATTAAAAGATTGTTTCCAAAGCATTATTATTTTGTGCAAAATATTGACATATTAGTTGTGTTTGCAGAACTGGAACTTAAAGGGAAAATATTGTTTGGACATTTTAACAATAGGTGCCATGAGGAATAGCATGTCTTTATGCAAATCAATTTTAGCTTTATGTAATCCACGCCTATCCTGCATGGAAAATGTTGGTCCAGCTTTATAAAGAGCCACAGTTAGCAATGGGAAGAGAATCATATTTGAAAGCGCATTGTGGTGTGGACATGCCCCTTGGCTGAAGAACGAAAGTCAAGGCATGAAGCAGTGCATTGATAGGAACATGAGTAGCTGGTATGGAGAGAGACAGTGAATGGAGCTTAATTAGATTACCTTATCTCTTATCTCTTACCTCTAATTTCTTTCATTTATTACTTACTCCCTGTATGAGTTCTGCATAACTTTGCTTAAACTGAAAAGAATCCGTTTGTTAGGTGGATATGTATGCATGCGTGTTTGTTTATACCCCCAGCAAGATCAGATTTAAGTAATGCTTGTTCAAGAAATACATTTTCTAATTGGCTGTAAGGTATCCAAGCAGCACTGCCCAGGTGCATAGATCCAAATATTAATATTTTTCCCCAGGATGGTCCTTGGAGAGAAAACCACTACACTGTAGGCTAGACTGAGATGTAGAAAAACATGTTGGATAAAGGCAATGACAAACCACTTCTATACAGTTGCCAATAAAACCCTATGGACATATCCATAAAGCTATCAAGAACTTACCTTTCAAGTCAAGAATATATTAAATGTAGATGTAAGGGGATTCACTAGTTGACGTCTCACCGAATATTTGGAGGTCAAGATAATGATTTGTATAGAATAGATCATTTTTTATTCTATTATTAAGCCAAAATAATTACCAAAGTAACTTGCAAAGTCCAAAAATTTAATAGTCCTTCAAAATTAGATACTTGGAAAGGAACGAAGAAAAGAAAATCTTACAGAAATGCAATGAACAGTCCATTTTATTAGACTGCCCTTGTTCTCTTCCGATCCTTCTCTTCTCCTAACTGTCTTCATTTTTATTTTCCTTGAAATCAAACTTATTTTCTTCTCCAATCATATTTAGATCAAGTGGTTCTTCAGAAAGCTCTTATGAAAGATGGGGAAGGGCATCACTAGGATATGGATGGTAGAATTCATCAGACTTTTCCCTTATCTGTACAACAGTTCATCCCTCCTGCACAAATGGGTGTGATAGACAGGTAAAAACCTATTGGGAAACTGTAGGTGTATATATAGAAATAAATATTTGCTAATATTCTAACAATAAAATATAAATAGTTCTTGAATAATAATAATAATAATAATAATAATAATAATAATAATAATAATAATAATAATAATAATAATAATAATAATAATGTTGGAAGGGATCTTGGAGGTCATCTAGTCCAACCCCCTGCTCAGGCAGGAAACCCTATACCATTTCAGACAAATGGCTGTCCAGTCTCTTCTTAAAAATGTCCAGTGTTGGCGCATTCACCGCTTCTGGAGGGAGGTTGTTCCATTGGTTAATTGTTCTAACTGTCAGGAAATTTCTCCCTAGTTCTAGGTTGCTTCTCTCCTTGATTAGTTTCCATCCGTTGCTTCTTGTCCTGCCTTCAGGTGCTTTGGAAAATAGCTTGACTCCCTCTTCTTTGTGGCAGCCCCTGAGATATTGGAACACTGCTATCATGTCCCCCCTCGTCCTTCTCTTCATTAAACTAGACATACCCAATTCCAGCAGCTGTTCCTTATATGCTTTAGCCTCCAGTCCCCTAATCATCTTTGTTGCTCTTCTCTGTACTCTTTCTAGAGTCTCNATGACTCCGAGGTCCCACTTATGACTACAATTTGGACCAGAATTTCCATTGTTTAGCAAGGTGGTTGTTAGGTAAGTCATAACCAATTTTATGACTTTTTTGCTACTGTTAAAGAGAATCACAGCAGTTGTTAAGTGGGTCACACAAGTGTTAAATAAATCCAACTTCCTTCATTGACTTTGCTTGTTGGAAGCTACCTGGGAAGACTGCAAATGGCAATCAATGATTCCAAGACACTGGGAATATTGTGCCAATTGCCAGGCACCAAGAGTTGCTAAACAAATGGTTGTAAGATGACCACAAATAACACTTTGTTTTCTGATCTTATGAATTTTATGGACTTTGCGGAAGTTTACTATACCTGCTGCTTGGCTCTCATTATGATTTTCTAGTTCCTATTTTAGTTCACATTAATGAACTTCAGGGTAAACTCATTTCAGTAAACAAATGCCAGAGTTTTTTAAAATATGTATTTAGTATTTGAGTATAGTATGTATCTTTAACAACAGCAACATTAAAAATGTTAAGCACCAGGTGAAATATGTCACTAGCTCACACCTCATGATTTTTATTTTGAAAAGTACTAATTGACAGAATTATTCAAAATCTTTTTTATTATTGTTAATTTGCATGGGCTATGCATTTGTTTATCTCTTGGTGCAAATTTTTAAATCACTGCAATCTACAATTATCTCAAATTAGGTATGGAAAGTTTCCAAGAATAAATATCCACTTGGGCTCATGTCATTCTCTAAATTTTTAAAGATAACATGTTGGTGCAGAATGATGCAGAATAGGTGGATTATTTGAAAAATAAACTTTAAGAAACTCATTTAGAAATAATTATGAACATTCATTGCACAATAACCTTCTAGTTTAGCAAGAGGACAACCCAAGAACATACTACTTACTTAGGTTTGATTTTATTGAATACATTTTCTAATATTTGTTTGTTTATACATCTACAGGTGGAGCATTGTGGTACAGTTTATTGATGGCTATATTCTCTATTCTCACAATGTATCTTATGAGACTGTCAACCTTCTAAACATGCAGTTTAATCAGTTTTCCCATTTATTTTTGCACATTAACTACAACATATTCTTCTGTGGAACAGCTATTTTCTGAATATTTTTTCCTATTTAGAATATTTATGAGGGAATATACCTCATAAACATTTTAAATAGAACAATCATTTACCAGAATTCTAAAAGCAACAACAAAAAGAAAGCTTGTGGAATTGTCAGAAATATAATTTTAAAATCTGTTATGAAAATGTGCATTACTGGTATAATATTAATATTACCATATTAAATTAGAATATTAAACATATTAAATGTTTTAGGGAAAAACTATTATAGAAATATCTACACTTCATTCAGAACTAAAACCATAGGTGGATAATTTCTATCTTTGTACCAGAATGTTAAACTCTGGTGCCTTTTTTAAAAAAATAAATAAAGCAGATAAACTTTCCTTATTCTGAATGGAATTACTATTTTTGAACTTTGGAAAGGATAGGATTTCTCTGATAAAGATGTCTAATTCAGCATTAGAATATAAAAACAATTTGTACTAACTTAGACTACAGAACCAAACTCCCATAATTGAAGCTGGCAATCCTAAGCATCTGGGGTTTCAGACAGGTGATGCTTCTACTGATGCCTCTACTTCTACCTGGGCAAGAACAAAATCTGGCATTTTGTGCATGCAAAGCAGGTACCCTATATTCGGGGCATCTTGGATTTAGCTTGGACACAATTTCAATGTAACTTATGTTTAATTTTCAATGGTCTAGTGGTGAAGATGCTTGCCTCCCAGAATTGAGAGCTCAATTCTAAGTAGCACAGATATTTCTCTCCTAGGGCGCAAAGGAAAAAAAAAATTGTGAACTCAATGTGGCATTTGGAAGGGCACCCAGTCAGTAAATGCTCAGCTCTATCCAATCACTGACTTAAGGGAGTTCAGATTTGATTTTCTTGAATTCATTTTATATTTGTCTTTGTTCATACATCTATAGGAGAAACATGTAGTGAATCCCTGGAAACCTGGTATTAAGTCAAATAAGCCATCAATAGACACAAAGAAATAAACCATATTTACTCACCATTCAAGAGTCATTATATGAGATAGGTGGCTATGTAAATGCTGTAAATAAATACATATATTCATACAAACATAACAGTGTAGCTTTTTCAAAACAAAGCAAATTTTAACTTCTATGCTACTATAAATTTGGTAAAATTACTGAGGTGGCTTCCAAATCATATTACTATTCCTACCATACGGATCAATTGGACACTCAGTTTTTAAGCTTCAGTTAGCTGAATAAACATAGGTTGTTCTCTATTAGTAACCCATTAGAGCAGGGGTGTCAAACTGCTGGCTCATGGGCCGGATGCATCATGCCGAAACTACGCCCACCCCATTGCCGGCAATAGAAAAAAGTTGTGATACATCGTGACACGTCACGTGACGTTGTGAGATTGACACCCCTGCATTAGAGCAAGAGGTATTCTGGGAAATTGCAAGAAAAGCCAAATTATGATCTCAATTATTTACTCCTTTGATCAAATTCAGCAAAAACCATGCAGTCTTCATCTAATGAGTTAATTTGGACCATCTTCAAGGTGTCCTTGTTAACATATTAAATAATTAAAACAGCTGAATTTCATGTTATTGTCTTCCTGCCATCTCCTCTAATGCTGATCACTGACAATCCATAGAAATCTAATGGGTGGCAACATATGCTCTAGACTTCTTTATAGAATATCTACAAAATGAATATTTGTATCATGAATGAAGGCAAATATATATGTCCCAGGACCCATGCTGGAGCCCATCCTCAGGGAACTTTTCTCTCCATTCTACTAGTGAGAAGTTCCCTGAGGATGGGCTTCAGCATGCATCCAAAAGCTCTGAAGACTAAACCTCTGATCCTGGTGACTGACCCAGATTGGCTCCTGAATGTCTGTCGATTGCCCCAACTTCTGAATTTCTTCCTTCACCACAAATAAATAATCATGTATTTTTAAAGTCATTTTCAAGATCTTTCTTTTTGTTCAGATCTCATGAGATGTTTGATATTGCTAAATTGATGGGCTTTAACTTTGTTCATTTTGCACCTGGCTACCCTAATGTCAAACATCTTAAAGACAAAGGTATCCTGTAGACACTGTTAGCATGTTGACTATTTTTTTTCATTATTATTAGAACTAAAGTTCTACAAGTTCTGAGGGATCCCTTGTTGAGTCTAGGTTGAAAATTGATTGTGGATCTCTCCGGTTTAAACCCAACATCTTAACCACTACCCTCAGAGAGAGACACTTAGCCTGCTTATTCATCTGGCCAGTAGTGATCAACAACCAGGATTGGTGGCATTCACGTGGATGTGAATATCAAGTACTTCCTTCTAGGGATCCTGTCACTCAAAATAGTACTGTCAAAAGCACTTGGTCCCCAAGAGATTGAAATAATTGGACTTCATTCATTCAAAAGACTTTGAATGGCATAGTTTTTAAAATAGCACTCGTAGGCAAACAAATTACTCATTGAAACTGATTTTATTTTTAATGAGTTTCCAGGGATGGTAACAACCATCCTGTCTAGGCAGCAGAAGCTGATATCTCAGCCTTTTAAGGTTCAAATGACAAAAGGAAAGAGCAGGACAGAGGAGCAGAATATAAAAGGATTGATGTCAAAGTTCACCTACTGAACACCTGGATGTCAGAGACAGATATAATTATGTGCCACCTGCTTTCCTTCCTCAAGAAATATCTGCTACAAAATGCCTCCCATTGTTGGTCTCCCTACATACCTGGCAAATTAACCAAAAACCGATGCCTCACAGCCTGGAGGAAAACAATAATGACACACAAATGACCTTGCTTTGTGTCAGGAAGGCAAAACAATCTTCTTGGGAAAACCTAATTAAAAGCAATTAAGTTATAGCCAGGTGAAATGGGTAATGCTCAAGTTGTATTTGCATGACATAGCTACCCATGGTTAACTGAACTGTTGTACACTGGCTTAACCCCATTTTCTGGGTTTATGCAAACACTCTGTAAACTGAGCAGGCTAAACTCACAAAACAAATAAGGCTAAAATATAGTTTTTCAAATGCTGCTACAAATGATTACCCCCTGCTTGCATTAGCATGGTGTTGATTTAAAGAGTAGAACTCAGTGGTTGAGTAGGAAAAATTGGAAAATGTAATAGAATTTACTTCCAAGCTAGGTGAGAACAAACAATCTGTCCAGAATAGTAGTACTTTTGTCTCCTAGTGGTAATGTCTTATATCAGCTGAAGAGATGCTTTCTTGCTGTCTTGTAAACATAAGGTAATACACCAGGTTTCCCAAACCTGCCACCTTCCAGATATGTAAAACCAATGTTTCTTAACCACAGAAATGCAGAAACAGGAAGGAAAAGGATTTTGAAGTGATCCCCTTGCAAAGAGAAAAATAAATATACTGTATTTGTAGGAACAGAAAACGTAGTTAAGCAGAAATTGCATAAGGCCACAAGCTGACTGAAATGAAGCCATTCATGGGAATGATTACTCCCCAAAATTTAGTTATGGGTTTTAGAATTAATTGTAATGTTGACCTTATATCCACAAAATGATAAGACCAGTGCTATTATATCAGCGGCAGCAAGACCCATTTGCCTTGTTTAACTACTCAAGCCAATACATATCAGCAAAAGATTATTTAATATGTTGCTCAAAGTCCTATTTGTATGACATAAAACATAGAATAATAGGTTGGAAGCAACCTTCTAGGCCTTCCAGCCCAACCCCCTGGTCGAGTAGGAGACCTATACTGTTCTGGACAAATGGCTGTCCAGTCCCTTCTTGGAAACCTCCAGTCATGGAGCACATTCTGGAGGCAAGTTGTTCCATTGATTATTCTAAATTGCCACTGAAATTTCTCCTTAGCTCTAGGTTGAATCTCTTTTCAATGATCTTCTACCATTACTTCTCATCCAGCCCTCAGGTGCTTTGGAGAATATATCAATCCCCCCTTCTTTGTGACAACCCATCAAGTACTAGAAGACTGCTATCTTACCTTTCCCCCCCCCCCCAATCCTTTTCTTTGTTAGACTAAATTAACGGGGATGTCACTAAAATCAGCCTTCCGATGCTTTCATGTCCTCTGCAATGAAGTGATTCTCTCATGCATTGGATGCAACTGGGGGTCACACCCTATCAAACACCCTACAATTGAGAATGCAGGCACCAGAAGAATTGCGGTCATGAGATACTATACACAGATAGCACTGAGTTTTCCCATATGACAGTAGATCTTTAGCAGGTGGATTGATGATGGATAAATAAGCTGAGTGGCAACAAAATATGTGGCCAGTGATATCAAGGTTACCCTGTGGCCAGCCACAAGACTTCTTTGGTAATGTAAGAGAAAACACAATATAAAATGCCTGTTTAAGGCAGCAGCCAATTGTTGTCATAATACAGAATCTGGCCCCCAAAAGGGGAAGACATTTTGTGAACTAATATATTATCTTGTATTTAATATAAAACAGAAATCCAATTTGAGGAATTCATAAAAAGCAGGTTCTCTCCTATTGAACACATTTATACACACAGTTTACTGTGCCCTTGGGTAAAAAAGCAGGAGTATGTATGTGAATTTAATAAAAATTAAGGGAATTAAATAAGTTGCATTTTCACATGAAATGTTTTGTGTTCAATGTCTCAATATTTATGCAGCATGTTATTGATTTATTCTCATGTCAAAATTCAGGCTTTGTATCTTTCATTTCATCCAGTGTTTCAGGTCTGGTACCCAGGAGAATTATACACCCACATAATTTATGATGTGACAGCCATTATATAATGAAAATGGGGGTAGGGGTACTTTAAATTAAAGATAGCTTTAATATGCAATTGTAATACAGTGTAAAAAGATTATTACATGACAGTTGCATGCTGAAGGAGATCTATAATTTCAAAGTGAAGAAGGTCTACTGTGAATGTGACATGAGAGAAGCAAAATAGAAAAATCAAATCAAGTTATGAATGTATAATTTCATACCTCATAAACTCTTCTAGGCAATTATCAATTGATTTTTTAGAACAAGCCTTTTAAAACTAGTAGAGATTGCCCCAAATACAATACTTTGATGTAACATGGTGTAAACCTCGATTTTATTGGTGAATTTACAAGTGTTTGTAAATCAAAATTCTTCTTGAGTAAAATAATGCTGTTTATAACAGCCTTTCCCAGTCTGGCATTGGTGTTTAGGAGACTTTTGAAGTTTACAGTTCAATACACCTGAAGGTTGCTATGTGAATATGTAAATGTAGGTCATGTATGAGAAACAGTTGCTGTAGGATATGCACAATATTGCGAGACCAATGGCAATAGCAATAGCACTTAGATGTATATACTGCTTCAGAGTGCTTTATAGTCCTCTGTAAGCAGTTTACAGGGTCAGCATATTGCCTCCAACAATCTGTGTCCTCATTTTACCCACATTGGAAGGATGGAAGGCTTGAGTCAACCTTGAGCCAGTGAGAATCTAACTGCTGGCAATTGGTAGAATTAGCCTGCAATATTGCATTCTAACCACTGCGCCACCACGGTATGGTATAGTTGATGTTGGACTGGAATTTAAAAGTACAAGATATCCATTCAACCACGTGACTTTGAGCCAACCACTTTTTCTCAACTCAACAGGGTTGTTGTAAGAATAAAATGAAGTCTATTTCCAGATATGCCATATAAGGTTAACTAGAGGAAAATCCATATATTAATATAAGGAATGAAGGATACATCAATGAAGACTTATAAGTGTCACCTCATAATGAAACTCATAATGCTCATATCAATATGGTAAATATCAGAAGGCATTTGTAAAAGCATGATAATCCAAAATGGAAAGAATTCATACTTTTTCCTCATCCGCCTAATGTTTATAGAAATAGGTTCATTAAATAGAAATTACTTAATTCACATTTCCTGAACCAATATGCAAACAAAACTGTTACTTGTACTTCTTTGAATTGTGCAATGTAATTTGCCAGTCAAAATTTATGTGTAAAATTTAGTAAATTATTAGTAATTTAGTAATTAGTAAAAAGAACAAACATGTATAATGAGAAAAATGGCAAAGAAGAAATGTATATACAAGGAGAAATGTGCCATATATATACAAAAATACAAAATACAAAAAAATATGAAATGTAATAGAGATTACATCAAATGAACATGCATTAGGAGAAATGAGAAACCATATTTCACAGTTTTAGCCATTTTCTCTTAATGGTGTTCAAGACTGTGTCCATCAATTATTCCTTGATTAAATGCTTCTGTTATTTTCTTTTTCCAATATATATTGTAAATATTCTTTATTTCCACTTTCCTCCTTATCAAATTCAGTTGTCAACTAAGCCCAGAAGTGCTACTGTCAGCTGGTGCTTCAATTAACACCTTATTAACTTCCAACCGTTCTACCAGAAGCTCTGGGCTTTCCCTTTTATTTTCTAATTCAAAATTATAAATCACATCATACTTTTAAAAGGTACCTTTCTGAGCACACCCCAGTTGGGCCAACTATACCCAGCTATTGTTCAAACCAGTACATCTGCTTTCTCCCTTTGTAAAGGAAGTACATGAAATATACCAATTAATTCTTTCAAAGCATGTTTCCATGTCAAAAAAATATTACATAAAATGGACAAGCCACCTTCATAATACCACCAGGAAATTCTGAATGGAAGAATGATCTACATTTAAAATAACAGGGATGCTTATATTTTGTTTCATTTCTAGACTCAACAGCCAAGCTCAGTTTTTCTCTTTATGTGTTCCCTATAAAAATGAGTGATTTGATCTCTAAATATGAAGAAGCTCCTCCATATCAGTAGGTTAGTCTTATTTGTGGCTAACCAAAATTAACAGAATAGCAATCAATGTAAGCCATAAATAAATCCACATTTACAGCAAACAGTTTTCAGATAAAACAATTATAAACAATTGTACTCTATGTTCAATTAACAATACAATACTTTCTTTCCACAAAACACTCCTGATTTCTGTTTCTTTTGCTTTTTTATATATAAAGCTGAAATTGCTACAGATGTTACTTTTGCAGGACTTTCCTACAATAACATGAAGGCTTATTAAAGGGCCTTGAATTATATTTGCCTCTGCATGAATCTTTTGCTCACAGGCTCTAGGGATATTCTAAGTATTGACCCAGTCTTCTCACGTGGTGTAGCAATATGTCATGAGAAGCCCTGAAGAAGTGGGCATTGCATTATTACATTTATGCAGAAAGAAAAGGAAATGGGATCAATGTAATAAATCCCATTTAAAGGACTTGCCTCCTTAGCCAGTCTTTTCACCCTATTTACAGGAAATATTAAGTTCCATGTTATGTAGCCTCTGAGCCACAAACTGCTTTCCTCAATTAGCAGATTCCTGCCTTCTTCTCTGCCTTCCTTCCCTACAAGTCTTCTGAAGGAATGGAGATGCTTGGTGTTACTGCAGATTTCCTCGGCAGTATGCAAATATCATTAAAACATTAAAGGAGCTTTGAATCATCCAATCTGGATTTCTGAATCAAATAGTCACATTGGGTCAATCCAATTCAGAAAGTTGATTTGAGTCAGAAATGAAGCCTTTCTGCATATGCAAAACAAACAAACAAACATCAAATCATAGGATTGGCTCAGAAAACTGATTCAATTTAACCATTCAATTTAATTCTGATTTAGAAAGTCAGTATGATTCAAACATTCAATCAAATCAACTTTGAATTTAATTATCACATCACCTTCATGTGTAGCCCTCTCAGAAGACATCTTAATTAGGTCCTCTTCAACCTTAGTAGTGCTACTAAATATGGAGAGCAACCTTATAAGTGAAGATCCCAGAAATAATAGGGGGATTCCAGAGAATAGCAGCAGTTATATTAACTTTAATAGAAATAATAGCAAATGCATATATTTTAAACTGTTTGAGGTTATTCATGATAACTCTTCGGGTGGATATTCAGAGGGATTCCTTGCACAGACACATATCCAGCATGCTGCTCTTTTTGCAGAAGGCAGACAGGACTAAGCAGTAGTAAAGAAAGAAAAGTAGAGGCAGAGATAAAAGGAAATATCTAGTTTAAACTATTTTAAGCCTCTCTGCAGCTTTCAATTTTTGCAACTCATCTTGGACTCCAGCCTGTCAGCCGTGCAATCCCTGCACCAATTCATATATTGCCTTTTATTGTTTAAGATGATCTAGGAAGGGCTTTGCATTTCTAAATATGCTTTACTATATGACCAAGGCAAGGTCAAGAAAATGTTGCTGATGATATAATGACATCAACAGAGTCAACAGAATTATAATCAAGACAATTGCAGAAGAAGCACTGCTCTGAAAGGCAGAAGTTTAAGCAAACAAATATTTGATCTTGACTAGGAAACCCCTCAGTATTAATCTCATATAAGAAACCGGAACCAGTTACCAATTCTACTCGTAAGCAAACCCACTGGATTCTTTTGAGGCTGAAATTTAGAACAAGTATTTAAAGAAAAGAATACAATTATAGTAAACAAACAAATGTAGATAAAGGAAAAGAATATGAAAAAAGAGGAAGAGGAGAAGGAGAACGTGGCAATTTTCATTAGACTTTGGGGTTTGCTTTTGCTTTTGTAGTGCTAAAAATAAGGTGATACTCAAATAAAGATATCAGATTTAATTAAGTAAATATAATGATAGTTTTCTTACAAAGTAGCAGATATATAATAATTAGGAGCTCAGAAGGGTTTTGCAGGTCATACATAGATAGATAGATAACCTTTATTGACATTTTTTACTGTGGGCATAATGGCACACATTAAAAATGAAATTTAGTTGCTTGCTCTCAGAGTGCACAGATACATAACACACATTTAAACATACTATATACAACATATGTACAGACCTACACCCTTACATATAAGTAACATATAAACATCACTGCTGCACTGAGTTCAGGTCAATTTACAGAAATACTATGAGCGTGTATGTGATTTCAGATGTGATTTGAACCATATATTCAATTGATTAGCAATACTTTAATTGGGTTTTTCCTTTGCTCATTAGTCACACCCTAAATGTACCAATCTGCCAAGCAATCCAGTATAAACATGAACGCATATACATATGGTGCAGATTAGGAAGCAACTGAACTGTTCATCACTGCATTCTTCTCATTCTCTGAGCACATTATTGTTTACTTCATGGACAAATAAAATAATGATGATGATGATGATGATGATGATGATGATGATGATGATGATAATAATAATAATAATAATAATAATAATAATAATAATATAACAACAACAACAACCCAGTGAGGCAGTATCTTGAGAGGGCTGTGGGGTTCGTATGCTCTGAGAAGCATGAGAGCTATGCCAGAGGTTCAACCATATTGGACAGGACTCATCAGAAGAGTCAGATAAAGAGTGTATCTCCCATAAAAAATATGGTGAGATGTCATTTATGGAAACCCATACCAGCTTGTGCTCAGGTCAACAAAGACTGCATTACATGTTAGAGTTCCTGGCCATCTGGTGATAAATGGACTATTAGACTCAGAACTATTGTCTGAACAACCAGGGCAGCAGCTGTAGGACTACTGAAAGAAAAATTGTTTACCTGTTGGAAATATATGAAAATTTATAACAAAGGAAGTGAAGTATTAATACCACTTTACAATGCCTTGGTAAGGCCACACTTGGAATACTGCATCCAGTTTTGGTCATCACGATGTAAAAAAGATGTTGAGACTCGACAAAGAGTACAGAGAAGAGCAACAAAGTTGATTAGGGGACTGGAGGCTAAAGCATATGAGGAACGGTTGCTGGAATTGGGTATGTCTAGTTTAACGAAGAGAAGGATGAGGGGGGACATGATAGCAGTGTTCCAATATCTCAGGGGCTGCCACAAAGAAGAGGGAGTCAAGCAATTCTCCAAAGCCCCTGAAGGCAGGACAAGAAGCAACGGATGGAAACTAATCAAGGAGAGAAGCAACCTAGAACTAAGGAGAAACTTCCTGACAGTTAGAACAATTAACCAGTGGAACAACCTGCCTCGAGAAGCGGTGAATGCTCCAACACTGGAAGTTTTTAAGAAGAGACTGGACAGCCATTTGTCTGAAATGGTATAGGGTTTCCTGCCTGAGCAGGAGGTTGGACT
Organism: Protobothrops mucrosquamatus; assembly: GCF_001527695.2. NCBI lineage: Eukaryota > Metazoa > Chordata > Lepidosauria > Squamata > Viperidae > Protobothrops > Protobothrops mucrosquamatus. The sequence goes on from NW_015386342.1 coordinate 230,869, forward strand.
AGATGACCTCCAAGGTCCCTTCCAACTTTATTACTACTACTACTATTATTATTATTATTATTATTATTATTATTATTATTATTATTATTATTCTGCTATTAAAATCAAATCCAGTGAGAAGAGGATATCTGAAAAGAGTGCACCAGTTCTGGAATCAGAAATAATAATAATAAAAAAAACCAGAAGCTAGCAAATCAACATCAAGAGTCTGGATAAAGACAATTGCTACAAATTCCTGGACATCCTTCAGGCTGACAACATCAAGCACACTGAAGTCAACAAGAAAGTTATAAATGAATACATTGTGAGAATGAAGATGTTCTTAAAGTCCAAACTCAATGGAGAAAATACCATAAGGCAATTAACCCTTGGCCAATTCGTTATTAAATACACAGCTGAAATAGTGGACTGGACTCAAGCAGAACTAAAAGCTCAGGATCGGAAGACCAGAAAAATAATGACAATGAATCATGCCCTTCATCTATGCAGCTGCATTGACAGACTCTGCTTACAAAAAGCATAGTTCAGGAAGAACGTGGCCAGTATATCAGATAGTTGAAGAAGAAAAAAGGGCTTTGGAAGAATATCTGAAGAACAGCTAACAAGATGCATTGAAGCTGATATACCACAAAGGCTTACTATATACCAGAGACACCAAACTAGCCTACAAAAAGACCAAATAAAGAATAGAAAAAAGGCATGGACATTACACACACACATACAAACACACACAAAAAACCTCTAGCAGACAAAGCAGATAATAATAAGACCTGGCAATGGCTAACAATGGGAAAGTTGAAGAAGGACTAACTCTGGCTGCACAACACCAAGCCTTAAGAAGAAATGCATACAAAGCCAGAATTGAGAAGACAGCAATAGACTGCAAATGTCACTACTACAAAGAAGCAGAAGAAACTGTCGTCCATTTAATCAGCTACTGCAAAGATTGCCTAGACTAATACAAACAACAGTGTGACAAGCCACAAAATAGACAGAATAACAGAAAATGAAGAAACTAAAGTTCTCTGGGACTTTAGAATTCAAACAGACAAACACTTGCCAAATTTAACAATTGTTGATAAAAAAAAAGACAAAAAAGATAGTGGACGCGGCAGTATATGGAGACAATAGACTACAAGACAAAATCACAAAATGCAAAGACCTGCAAATAGAAGTAGAATGACTGTGGCAAAAGAAAGCAAAGTACAATACTCATAGGCACCTTGGATGCAATTACAAAACATCTGGAACACTGTTTGAACACTTGATTTTTGCCATTGGCGTTGACAAAATCACTATAAGTTAATTATGAAAGTAGCTTTACCCAGAACAGCTTACATTCTGCATACCTTTAATCATCATCAAACAACAATTTTGCCTATCCCAGGTCCCTGGGAAGGACTCAATAGGTGAATAAAAAGGCCAAATCCAGTCAAAACATCAGGTTGACTGTGCAGTCACCCATAATAATAATATAAGCATTTAAAAGGAGGGCACTTGCTCTTGTGTGAAAAATGTATAACAGTAGAGAACCCTCTCAGGAAAAGCTCTGACACCAAGGACTTTTACCTTACTGACAGCCCATCACAGTTTGCTGTGCTTCTCTTAGGAATTGAAATGGCAAAAGTTCAGGCTGTTAAAGGAGAGATTGATGGGTGCTGTCAGGCTCTACCTATCAGCATGCTGTTATGGCAGGAATGAGCTACCATCCCTTGGGTCTTACCCCTTCACAACACAGGCACAGTCCTTTCAATGAGCACACAATGTCCTGTTGCCACTCCCTACTTCCTTCCCCCATCAAGAAGCAGCCGGCTTTAAAGGCCAAACACTCAGAGCTCAAAGTAAGACATTGGATAAGCTTATTTCTGACAAAGCCCAATCTTCTGTAATGCCTCTGCTTCTAGAAGTTGGCAGCCAGCAGAACAAGGTACCTACTTTTCAAGGACTGACAAAGACTATCACCCTCTTTCTGCTTCAAGAAACCATAAAAAAAGAGTCTTGAAACTGTACTTCAACGGTGTAATCCAGATGGACACAAGCCATAATCTCATCACCACCTTTGATGTGAGATACATTTTTAATTAAAATATAGAAATAAATTAGTTCGTGCATGTTATGCAAGTGGGTATCGGTTGTCTGTTCTTTTGATGATACCTAAGTGGCGAGCCACATTGGGAATAGATTCAAGATAAAGGGAAAGGTTTTTTCTGCTTTACCATTCACTTATAGAACTTGACAGCACAAGATATGGTGATGGCTGCTAGTCTTATATCTCTTATGAAAAGGATTAGATAAATTCATGGAAGATCTGACAAAGCCTATTATATGATAGAACTAGAATCATTCAGATTCAGAAGCAATGTATTAGTTTTGGGATTTTATATTCTTGTCCTTGCAGGCTTATTGAATTTTTCTCTAATGGAAACAGAATGCTGGGTTAGTTAAACCTATGACTAGGTGTTTCAGCTGCTTTTTAAAAGGAAGAGCAATGCACTCAAGAAGGAAATTGTACACAGAAATGTTAATTCACCAATAACATGAATAGGAAGAGACAAATCAGATGGAGATTGAAAAGGTGCTCCAGTGTTCCAGCTATAAGCTGCTAACGTCAAGGGGCAGAAACAGTCTCATGTTATAATTGTATTAAACAGTACTGTATTGAGATCACCCTTCAACTTTCTCTTAGAATTTTAGAAATTCTTTTGCTGTTATTGAATTGGATAGCTGATATAAAAAAAAGTCCAAGGGAAAAAACTGCTTCACATCTTTCTCTGGATTTTGAATGAAAAGTGACAAGCTGGGATGGCCCAAATGATATAATTTGCATCATAGCAGGACAATCGCAGATAGCCCTTGGCTTTTCCATAGCTAAAGTAAACTCAGCCTATCCAGGAACATTTTATTGAAATTTGTTTCTCAACATTTTTCTTTGCAAAAGTTTTCTTCCCATCAAACTATATGAAAAGAATTGGAATGATGCAAAGGAATGTTCAGCACCATACTCTTGTCATATGCCCACCTGTGCCTAATCACAGCATGAACATGCTCTAATAATTTTTTTTCTGCCATGATATTCTGCCAAATTTCTCATTTCCTCTCCAGTCCATGAGCCAGAAAACTTAATCCACCTTTACCTATACCAGCATTAAGTAAGCTCACTACAGATCTTAATCTGAGTTTCCAAAAGCAGCCTCAAGGTATATAAAATCTGTTCAGCTTTGTCACCTTATACTTTGGAAATATAGGTGTCTGGCAATAATGTAGCTGTGACAATAGATGAAGGATAGGGCTGAGGAATAGGGGCAATGTATCTCCTATTGGTATAGTTTCCTGGTAACTGAAGAAGATTGATAGCATTGGTCTCAAGAGTGGGGAAAGGCCATATCATTAGATCTGTCACTGTTTGACATTCTTGAGGTTGGAGATTAAGTGTACACTTGAAAAAGTTAAAACCAGTGTTCTCTTCTTGTTATCATGCAGATATAGGTAAATGGACAGGATATTTAATTCTTCTTGCTCCTAAACCCAGAGAAATGATTATGGCTGGCTGCCTGCCTGAGTTTTTCTACAGTCTACCCTCTGGACATTTGGAGTGTCTTATTCCATGTAAAAAGAATGAGATTTTGAAAGATACAAATAAGTCTTGCATAGCAAGAATTCCATAGCTCCCCAAGTTAATTAAAGGCTAATTTTCCAGCGAGGTGACAACAATGGTAGGGATTTGTGATCAGCATGGTGGCTGATGCCAGCAGCCAATGAGAAGGTCTGTGCTATTATTCAACCTTTCTCCTACATTAATTAATTACCTTCACCGCTGTATTACGTAGAAGTGGGACAGCAGTGAAAATGGTAGTTAAAAGAAAAATATACATTATTAGCAGTCACTTTGTGATTGTTTCTGTGACCTTGTTGTTCTCACACCCTGAGTGTCTGCATTCCTGTAGTGTTGCTTTAAAAAAAAGCTATCCAGAGAAAACTATCTTCAGTCTAGGCTTCTCGGGGGTTCAAATGGAGCCCTTGGGGGTCTAAAATGACTCTTTGGGATACTTTCCCACCAGAGCGAGAGACCCCCCTCTTCCTCTTCCCCCCACCTATCCCCAACTCAAAGCTGAAAGTTTAGTTCTTATATTTCATTTCCTGGAATGTTTATTCCATCGTATCCTTGTGCTATTTTCCTAGGGTTAAATTGGGGTGTGCTGAAAGAGATTCAAAGATCCCTTCGCGGTTTGAAAACGACGATGAGACCTCTCGCCTTCCTCCTGAACCTCTCCTGTGCTCGGCTCTTATTGAGAGAGCCAGAAAAAACACTCTACAGCCACAGAATGGCCATCCGGATGTTTGCAGCTCAGGGACAGCAGTTCTGTAGAAGAATTAGGGAACAAACGGGCAATCACGGCCATCTGGCTGGCTGGCTGGCCGCTAATCACTTTGTCTCTATAATATTTATACCTCTGGATTTTGTCTTCTAAAACTTTTTCGGCAGCTCCCAGAGCTGCGAATGAGTGGAATGTTAATTAAAGGTCAGCTGTTTTCCAGAAATGTGTCCACATGGGGAAACACAAGTTTGGAATAGCCCCTCATTTATTTTTCCACAACTTATGGGCAAGACAAAATAGCTATTGTTACGTATATCCACCCAGGCTAGAAAAGCATCTTTGAATAATAATAATAATAATAATAATAATAATAATAATAATAATAATAATAATAATAATAATAATAATAATAATAATAATAATAATAATAATAATAATAATAAACAAACAACTTATAATCAGACTATTTCTTTTGTCGGATATTAATAATAAGAACAAGTGAAAGATCCTAGGTGTGATGCTTTTCATGCTGGCAGAGTGAATAGTTGTGGTTAAAGAGAAATAAAACAAATTCTTCTACCTCCTGGGATATTCTCTCAGGAATCACAGGAATGTAGCGTTAAAATATCCCTCCCTGTAATAAATTTGGGAATTAATTTTCATCTTCTCTCGAGAAGGTTTTTTATCCCCCTCTGGCATTCCTCTGAAATAAAAGGGAATATCCAACACAGAGTGAGATAAACATGATTCTATTGCAGAGGATTATTGATTTGTAGAACTGAATCCTCATGAAATGAAAACTCTCACTCTGCTTTCCAGGGTGTAGGGCAATATTTCTCAACCTAGGCAACTTAAAGATATGTGGACTTCAACTCTCAGAATTTTCCAGCCATCTTAATGTTGCCTAGGTTGAGAATCACTGATGTAGAGGCTGGATGCTTAGCATGGATGGGCTTCATGTTGCATGATGGAGCTGTTTGTAGCATCCTCTTTTACAGGAAGGGTTAGAACCGTGTTTCTCAACCTCGGCAAGTTTAAGGGGAATAGCTATTTTACACAGTTTATTAACTTTGTATATTTTAAATCACACTGTATGCAATGTAACCAAAAGTGACTGAGCTGGACTAATTCTAATCTAAACACTGGAATGACAGACTTGGAGCTACCCAGTATTATATCAAACTGCCATTCTTGAAGTATTTTTTGTATTTTGGGTGAGTGCTGATGATAGAAGAGGAGAAAGAAAATAATGTTTAAAGGAAAGAATGTGCAGTGTTGATCCTACTTTTGTCTCAAAGAACAACTGAAGAGTATACCAAACATGGAAAAAAGATGCTTTGGGGACATATTCTAGGTATTTCTCCTCCATATCCATATGTCAGAAAAGCCATAGAGTGGAAACCATGGAAAAATAAAGTTTTTCTATAGCATAAAAAAACTTTTATAAAAACTCACCTTTCCATTAAGAGCAAACTGAACAATTAGAAGAAAAAGGGCCATGTTACTGTTTTTTTAACTTTGTTTAAAAAAAAAGTGATGGAGATTGCAAACTTTTTTGGGGGGGGGACTTTTATTTCACAGAACCTAAAGGCATAATTTCAAAAATATATTTTATTTGAAATAAATTATGGTGAATCTACATCAAGACTAAAAGAAATCTAGGACCTATATTTAGACAAAGATTTAGATAGCAGTCTTTGGCAGGATTAGAGATTGTTATCGCATTTATACAGGACACATATCTTAAAATATTTCATTGGTGGCCTCAAAGTCCAAAAAAAGTCTCACATTTTTTTTCCTAAATATTCAGTAAGTTGATGGGGAGGCTGTAATTGGGGGGAATGTTATTTCACCTCTGGTGGGAATGTGATAAAGATTTAGATTAATGACATGTCACTTATAACTCAACATAAGATTAAATTGTTTCCAGGATTAGATGCTACATATGTTTGACACTTGGAACAAAAGAACATGGAGCATAAAAATACTAAGTTTCCATTTTGAACAGGCAGATTAATTATTCCTAAATAATAAAAGTATATAAATCATGTGATGGATGGCACAGTAAGATCTGTTCTCTAGGTTGAGTTGAGAAAGTTTATGAAAAAAAATGATTTTTTTTCTAAAAAGAAGAGTGGGATTTCATTGTTTGTATCAGAGATAAGCATCCCAGCAACAGCTTACATCAAAAATTTTGAGCAAGTTAAACTGTAACAATTTCGGTGTAACTTTTCATGATTTAAAATAAATTTAAAAAGGGAATAAGGGAAGAAAAAGCTTATGTAAGCATCACCTTTGGGGTCTCTTTTAAGTATTTGCCAGCAGATGTACAAGGGAATCTGTGGTTGAGTCAGTAACATTTAGTGATTCATTGCTTTACAACTTGAACATGTGTGAGATATTTGCTATTTATACCAAGCAACAAACACAGATGCTCTAGCAAATAATGTTTGAACTTTAGTGTTGTGTGTTAAAAATTAAATTAAAATTTTGTGCTGACCTTTTAGAAGGAAAACTGAATTTTTGTAAGTGATATAAATAACCCACATTTGAATGTAATTATTCTATGTGTACAATAAATCACTTGTCAGTTATAGATGTGGAAAATGTAAGTTTTTCATATGGTATCCCAATTTATTGGAAATTTTCCTCAGCTTCTCCTGTGATTTGTAAGTTGTTCTTTGGCACTGGGAAATTTCCATTCTATTTCTGAAATTGTAAGAACAAAAATGCTTTCTGTTTTTAAAACAAAGATGAAACTTCCCAAGGTGATAGATATTAGGGAGATCATTCAACTCACCACCTGGGCAGATATATCCAGAAAACAAAGTGTTACCTTGATTCAGTAATACCGGAGTATCCTTATTTATCCATTTATTTGATTTATACCTCACTTTCCCAAATTGCAGGATCCCAGGGAGAGCAATTATTTGAAGCTTATTTTTATGTTGTCAAGAGCTTCTTTTATTGTTCTTGCTGTCTTACCAACAGCTGCACTAAAGAATTCATTTATTCTATCAGCTTCATGATAACCTAGTTACAAGTTACATTTTTAGGTTTGCAGTGGTTAGAATAGGACATATATAAGATTGTAAAGCCTGGTCATGGGGTGTTTTCTTTACTCTTGATGAGTATTCAAGTTTGGTCATGTGTCATTTCATTTCATTGTTTTTGTGCCTTCAATTCAGTGTTTATATCTGTCAAGTGCCTGCATTTTTCTTGACCTGTTTTTCTAAGTGATTTGCCATTGCCTGCTTCCTAGGGCTGAAAGAGTATCTGCCCAGTCATCCAGCTTCCTTTGTGCTCAAGGTAGAAGTAGAACTCAGAGTCACCTAGTTTCTAGCCTGGTGCCTTAACAACTGCACCAAATTGTCTCTCACATTCAATATTGGTCTTGCAAAACCTAACTGTATATTTATTGGCCGTGCTGCCTGGGTGGCATCATCCAGCTGGCTGCTGGAATTTTGGCAATTTTAGTTTCCTCTTTGGAGGTGCTAGGTTGGGAAAACTGACAAGGATGGAATAGGAAATATATCCAAAAGCCCAGATATGAGGAATGTGCCCTTTTTGGGGCCAGGTGGCCACTAACAAAGTGCTTCTTTCTTTTGGTGGAAGCCAACATTCAGGAGCCCACCTGGAGAGCCTGTCCATGCAGTTGTTATGTTGCTGTCCTATGTTCTTCCATCAGGAAATTCTAAAAGCATGTAAGTCAGTGTTGACTTCTGGTGACTGCCTGAACAAGTCCCTGCAGTTTTCTTGGCAATATTCTGGAAGTGGTTTGTTTTGCTGGTTTACCACTAGGCTAGAAACCAGATTTCTAGGCCCATGTTAGGGATGAAAACCAGGGAAGATTTTTTAGCAGTCACTCTCCCTCAGCCTGACATACCTCACAGGGTGTTGTTGTAGGAAAAAAAATAGGAGGAGGAATGAGTATTAGGTATGTTTGCCACCTTGAGTTATTTATAAAAATAATAAAAGAATTAAAAGAAAGGGTTAAAAGAAAGTGACTGGCCCAAGGTCACACAGCTGGCTTTGTACCTAAAGCAGTACTATAGCTCACGGTCTCCCAGTTTCTAGTCTGCTGCTTTAACCACTCTTCCAATGTGGCTCTTTAACTATAGCTATGTTTTAACATAAAGTGAAACATTTAATCACCAATGTACAAATCTTGTAGCTTAATAACATTTTGGGATGGATAGTAAATGTGCTTACCCAACAGAGGAAAATTACTGCTTCGTTTTATTTGTAATTGGTCGCAATAAAGTTTAAACACAGAATTCCCATTCCCATCTCCAGTTTAAAAGATAGGTAAGGTTTAAAAAAAGCAATTCCTTAGGCTCAACTTTTAAACGCAGACAATCTGACAAAATGTGCAGTTTTTAAAGCTGCTTCCCTGGCTGTCACACAAGAAGCCTTTTTATAAATGTGGACAGAGATGCCACCGGTCCCTCATCAAAGCAAGGCTGTTTGTAACAATTGTCTCAAGAGTTCTCACTGGCTTAATGAGCTGGTAGCTGCCTGTGCTGGAAAGACAGGCAATCATATGTGTCTTTATCTGTTCATTAATCTTCACTATTCTCAAGCTGCTGTTCTCTGGCAATTCTTTATGTTTGTGCCGCCTGGTCTCTCCCACAAATGACACAAGTTGTGATAAATAAAATACAGGAGTTCCAGGGCTCGGCTGTATCCTCATTAAAGACTAATAATGAATCTAAAATCTAAGGCACATACCCTGAGAGGAGATTTCAACATAATAGGGCAGTTTTGTCTTTCCCGTGTCACTTGAGAATTCAGTATCTTCCAAAACCTGATCTGCAGAGATGTATTCACTTTGACAATGTATTTGTCACAGAGAACTTCCATTAACAAAGCTAAGGCACATTCATTTAGACACAGTTTCTATTTGGCCTTCTTTTGAGTTATGATAAGAAGCTTGGTTAAACTACACTTTTGCTCTAGAACCTACGTAGAACTCCATTTTAAATTTTCTTAGCAAAACCTAATGCAGATGCTGATACATGGCTAAAAATGGAGCTTTGATTACTTTCATTAACCACAATTCCTTATCTGAGTGTATAATATTGGTTATGCACAACATCATATCATTGTGAAAACATTGTTTGATATACAATGGCAGTCCAAGACCAGGGGCTTACTGCATTTCCCAGTCTGGTGCCCAAATGCATTGAGCTGCAGTGTCTAACATCTATGAACATACTAGCTGTGGCTTGAGAATACTACAGTCCATTGAATCTAAAGGGCACCTGGTTGAAGAAAATTACATTTGGCTGATCTTAAAAACCTAAGCAGACTCATTCCTGGTTACTATTTGGATTGGAGACTATCAGGAAATACCACATTGTAGATGAGATGTAAGTAGATGATTTGTCCAACTCAGGCCTTTAAGTTCTTCTAATATGCAATATCCATCATTGCAATCATTGAGTTCTTACTACTGGTTGTCCTCTTCTTCCCCTTTTGTCATTCTTCTCCAGATTTGAAGTCATATTTTGGTTAGAATTAAAATATATCACTTTAGAATTTGGTGTACTCTATAGGGTGATGTCCATGTACATGGATATCATTTTGGTGTTTGCAGACTGTGTCAAATATGAAACAATAATTAGATTGGTATAAACTGGCAAGTCGTTCTCCTGCTTAATTTCAATCTCCTAAGCCTATTTTTAGTTGAACTACTTTTTCCTCCTTGTTCTTTCTAACTTTGCATTCCAGTTTTCATTCACAAAACATTGTCAACCTCTTCTTTTGCCTCAGTGGTTAGAGCATAAACTTGGATAGTCATTATGTTGCAGTTTTCAACAAAGTCTAATTGACCTTATTCAGTCATTGATTACATTTTACAAAAGAATGGTCCTTTCTATATCCTTCCTATGAAAGCAATGCTGTTCCTTCTTGTTTTTCATGTCCTAAATAGTAAACAGTATGATCTTCTGAAAGTGTCTAACTCTAGTCTGTTTCAATTCACTAATGACTAAGATATCAATGTACGGTTGATTCATTCATGCTTCTTACATTCCATGTTCCCACTACAATTCTATTTTTGCAGCTTTGATTTTCTTTTCCTGCATAGAAAGAAATCAATCACTAGACTTCCCATAGATTTTAATTTAGCCACTCATAAGCACTATTAGTACTCCCAAATATGCTCAGCTACTCTGGGGTAGCATGTTGACTACCTTCTGATTTGACAGGCCCATCATCTGGGATTATATCATCAATCACTTTGTTTTCATCTTTATTCTTGAATCCAGAGATTATTTTTTTAAAAAGTAGAAAGTACACAATGTGTTAGTGAGAATAATAATCCTGTATTTTTAACAATGATATTATAGTCTTTCAATTAATTTGCAAAGGAAATGTAGTACAATTATGTAGTAATTCCAACATTTTGCACATGTATGTTCTTAGGAAATTCCTAGCTATTTGTTTAATCCCAGTAATTAGAGGGCAGAGTTGCTGTTGCTTCCAAAAACTGGCAAAAGCCGATATTGATATTTACAGAAGTGGAAACTATTAAAATAAATAAATGGCGCCTACAGTGTAGCTGTTCAGAATTATGCATTCTTATTCATTCAAGCATGTGACAAAGTAATGCTGAGACATCTGTTTGAGGGATACTAGCACCTAACATTTTGGCTGTCTCCTCACCAATTTGGATTATTAATAAACATGAGGAGAAGCTGTTGTTCAGTGAGGTATAATGATGTGCCATGTGAAATTTTTTCCCTCTTCTCAGGAAAAAAAAGAATATCCATAAAATGCATTTACTATACAAACATCAAATATTGGATTCCATTAATAAGATTTGCATTAAAAAATGCTCCTATCCAACTGCAGTCCAATCATGCAAACTCACAGACTTTGTAGTAGAGGGATAGACTCAAGATCCAGTGAAGTTCTAGAACCTCTTTACAAAGCCTTACTAAGATCACACTTGGAATACCACATCCAGTTCTGGTCACAATACAAAATGGGTATTGAGACTCTGGAAAGAGTGCAGAGAAGAGCAACAAAAATGATCAGGAGGCTGGAGGTTAAAACTTTTGAAGAATGGTTACAGATACTGGGTATGTCTAGTCTAATGAAAGGAAGGACCAGGGGGGAGATGATAGCACTGTTCCAATATTTGAGGGACTACTACAAAGACAAGGGGGTCAAACTATTTTACAAAGCACCAAAACACAAGACAAGAAACAATGATTAGAAACTAACCAAGGAGAGAAGCAACCTAGAACTAAGGAGATTTCCTAAGGGTGAGAGCAATTAACCAATGGAATAGCTTGCTTTCAGAGGTTGTAAGTGCTTTATCACTGAAGGCTTTCAAAAACAGATTGGACAATAATTTGTCTGAAATGAAATAGGGTCTCCTGCTCAAGCAGAGGGTTGGATTAGAAGATGTCCAAGATCCCTTCCATCTCTAGTAGTCTATGTGCTATGTTCTAGACCAGTGGTAACAGAACTAGTAAATACACATCCCTCCTTGATCCTTCAAAGTGACCAATTATGTAGCATAATTCCCATAAATTGACTTACAAAAGAGAGAGATTGTGCAGGGTAGATGCCAACATGATTACAGACTGATAAAAGTGGCCCCTTCAGTAAACTCGCTGCTACAATGAGAGGGGAACATTTGCCAGTCAACTGATTTACTAGAATGAATTCAATTGTTCATTCTGTATAATAGCAGCAGAATTTACTACCAACATATCAGAAAAACATTTCCAATGCCACAATTTTTTTCTTTTTCCAAAGAACTGTATTATCATTTGCTTAGTCATAACAATTTTTCATGATTGTGCAAATCTACATATATACTCCACACCTTTTCCCTGTTTAAGGTAATTGTTTTAAGTTTGGAATAATCAGCATTCTCTCATTTAGCATGTAGATAGAACTAAGAAGTAGTGTGGTCCCATGCTAATAAACTAAATCCAACTGAAACCTTATTTATTAAACTTCCTAATTCTGATCAATAATTAGGCTCATGTTAGCACCCCAATGCTATGGCTGGTGCAGCGGTTCTCAACCTGTGGGTCGCAACCACTTTGGGGGTTGAACGACCCTTTCACAGGGGTCACCTAAGACCATCTGAAAAGAAACTCTAATGTTGCTTTCGGTATCAGAAAAAGTTCAGAGCCAGTATTGAGAAGAGATGAAAATTGTTTTAAAGCTATGGTATATTTTATATATTTTATATTTCTTACTGATATTGCATATGATTAAAATAGAATTTTCATCTTTATGTTAATGAAGCAGTGTTCTAATTAAAATCAACACTGAGTGAACTTTCTATTTACATGCTTTCAGTTAGCCCAAGAGGAAGGAACTTTGCTTCAGAGCATATGTGAATCCTAGTGTTTCTATCATCCAGGTGCCATTTCTGACAGAACACATGTGCTCTGAACAGTTGGCAATGAACAAAAAAGATGACTGCTGATACCCAGCTATAGAGGAGTCAGGAGGATGCTGAAAATAAATTTGCACCAAAGTGGCAATGAAATGGGAATTACTTTTTCTGAGCAGAGAGGATTGATGTAGTCACAATATAGATATGTTGAAATTAAAAATGAGTAATACCGGGTATATGGCTATTTGATCTCTTCTTTCAACCCTTAGTAAGGGTTTTATTCCTTACTAAGGTGAAACTTCCCATAAAAAAGATATAGTAGAACATGAGTCAATGGTAGCTTGGTGTTGCCCTTTCTGTGAGTCAATGTTGCATAGTACCTATCCCTTTTTTACTAGAGGATTTGGAATAAATTTCCCTAGTTCTTGATTCTGGTTTTTCTCACAAACAGCAGCATTCAAACATTGTTTAATTTGGTGTTAGGAAATACATTCAAATACATATATCACACATCTCTGATATCTTCTTGGTTTTTACTGTAACTATTGCTTTAATACAGGGGTGTTAAACTGCCCGCCCACAGGCTGGTTGCATCATGCAGGGGCCGCGCCCACCTCAGCTCCGGCAATGCAAAAAAAGTTGCGATATGTCGCAACACGTCATATGACGTGGCGAGTTTGACATCCATGCTCTAATAGAATCCCCAGTTGTTGTTGTTTTTCCTAAAAGAAACTTTTAACTCAAGGTACCCATTGCAAATTGTTTTTAAAAAATACCTACATAAAAAGTACTTTGTGGACATCTGCACTTGCAGAGGTGCAACCGGCTTCGTAGAATTTTTGAACATGCATATTTCAGAATGGTTTCCATTTAACTGAAAGGCCTTATATTTGAATTAGGCTGTGCTCTGTGCTCTACTCCTACTGTGAAACATTTTGACTTCTAGGGCTTTGCTACAGGGCTAATATGCATGTTTTTTACATAATATTAAAATCAGTGATTTTTGTTCCACAAAAAAGAAACTTTTAAAGTGGAATATAAGCATGTGATTTGTTGTCCTATCAAAAACAAAAATATATGAAATGTGATGTTGATACATTGGTCCTACAAAGAATAGTGTAGTAAGACACTCGCTTCCCAGCAAATCAATTTAACTTACAAAGCAAAGTATGTTACAGGTAATCTTCAACTTACAACCAGACATTTAGTGACCTTTAGAAGATATGATGGACTTCCCCAGTGTTACATATGACCTGGTTTTGAAGTCCTAATAGCTGCTTCCCCATGGTTACATGATCACATTGGCAACTGGTGTGCATTTACAGCTGTTTGTAGCATCCCATAGTCACATGGTGATTTACAACAGTTTTCGCTTGAAATTGGCATTTGCCTCCAGTTTGTCAACAGCAGCATTCACTTAATGGCCCCTGCAAAAAAAAAGTCATAAAATGGGCTGCAGGCACATGATGACCCACTTAACAACTGGCCAGACTTAAGACCATAATTCTGCACTCAGTTACAATTGTAAGTCAAGGACCAGCTGTATATATAGTTTTTAATCCAAAAAATATTGTGCATGACATACATACCATTTAGCCCACACACACACACACACACACACACGAGCAACAAAGATGATCAGAGGACTGGAGACTAAAACATATAAAGAATGGTTGCTGGAATTGGGTATGTCTAGTTTAATGAATGTTGGAGATAAGAATTAAGAATGTGCCCGATCACTCACACAACAATTAGTGAAACCTGGAAGTAATAGAAATATGTCTACAGATATCACAGATTATATTGGTTTGTGTTTGAGTCATATCTGTAATTTGTGTTTGTTGCCAAGCTCTAAGGAAATCAAATTCTTTTCACCCACATACTAACACTAATGAATATAGAAAATTGTTTTCTGGAATGTAACATTTCCAGTTTCAAAAAAAAATGAGGAAAAAGATCAGCTTTAGCCAATAAACTACAGTTTGAAAAGGAGAAGAACCTCATCAGTATCCATAAGGCTGGCTGAGATAGTCTCAAGGGTGTTATTAATTTCTGAGTTACAGGAACTGATTCCCATTTTGTTCAACTTCATGACGAGCAGCTTTTCATGGCTGAAGTCAACAAGAGTAATGTTTTTTTCTAGAAGAAATCTTCAAAAACAATTTGACTAATTTCCATCCTTTTCCAGACCTAGGTCGTCTTCTTCAGAAAGGTTAAGATAAAAGAAAGCATAACATGCCAATAAAAATACCAATATAGCTGCAAGGACAAGGGTGACTTCCTGTAATAAAAAGAAAAAAAAGTTAGGTATCATTTTAAGTTAAGTAAGAGCTGATATTTAAATTTATAAATATAAATATTATAATCAGTAATAGCCAAATGGTTTTTAATATAGACCATAATCCAGCAATTGAAAGTAGTGCATTGGAGATTTTTTTTTTTTAATCTCATACCCAAGAGAATTAGAACACATGGTGATATCTACTTGGATAGGAGATCATGAGCAAATTTAAGGGATATAGATTGCACTAGTAATTTTTTTTAATAAACAATCCAGAAAGAAGGCAATGGCAAACCATTTCTGTATTGCTGTCAAGTAAACTATCTGAATACATCTACATAATTGAGGAAGTTTTTGTTTTCACTTTTAACTTCAGGGTCCCGACCTTAACACAATTTTATTTTAAAACAGCTATCTTTTGCCAATATTTTCTAGACTGAAGCTATGAACTTTGTTAGGAAAGCTGGAACGTTGGTTAGTAGCCCTTGAAAATACAGTCCAGTGATGAGGGATTTGAGGTATTATACTTCAGCACAAAGCTATTTCAGATTATGACTTCCAACCTGTTCTAGACTAGACATATCATAAACACAACTGAAATATTACACGAAGATCTGGAGAAACATAAGTCAGATGGGGAATTTAGTTTTTCTTGCCACAATCTTAATGTAACTCATTTTTCACCTTCCTCTGGACACACAATTTGTCAGAGGATGCTGTTTTAAACTGGAATAAAAGCTCTTATTATTGCCAGTTTTTATGGTAGCAAGGGGCATTTTTGACTGGAATCAGGATCACTCTCATTGTGGTTTCAGTCTTGCTTATTGTCTACAGAGAGGTTACATATAGTAGTTATATTAGGGGTCAGCAACATTTTCTATTGGTGGACATCATTGTGATTTCACATATGCATACATATACAAGGCTATGTGGTGTACTGGTTACAGTACTAGACTGGAATGAATAGAACCAAGTTTTATTCCTCATTTAGGCATGGAAACCAGTTGGATGACTTTAGACCAATCAATCCCACTTAGGCTTAGAGCCAAAAAAGATCTAGGTATTCATTCTGCAGGATGTCTATGGAGATTCTCAGTTATCCAAGTCATGGTTGTCCCCAAGGTACTTTTTCAAGAATATATACATACATATGGTAGTTTTGATTAGGTAATTATTTAGCCTAGAAAGTTTCCTACTGAAAAAAGTTTGCAATCATGGGGAATTATTTTAATTTGTGAGGGGCAGAATTCACAGAAGACTTTAGGGTCATTTAATATTTCATGTCATCCAGTCATAAAAGTATATAGCTCTTTAAATCTTTCAGCTTTAAAAAGTAACTTGCCTACTGCATATGCAAAACAACTGAAATCCATAATAGGTACGTAAAACTTGTTGAAAGATATGAGTTTTATGCAAGGTATGATTGTCGCTTGGGTCTCAAATTTGCAACATGGAGTATTAGAGAAGGCACCATATACATTTTTAAATAAAATAAAATATCATTTTAACAATAAAGCTTTGGATAAACAAGAGACTACAGAGAAAAGAGATAAATGGGATTTGGAAGCAGATTTATTCTGCATTACATAGATCAGAATGGACTGAATGATTTTCTCAAGGCAATGATTTTCTTTTCATGATCATTAAAAAAAATAACCAAATTTAAAAGAAGGAACATTGTTCTAAAAAATAAAATTTCCCGTCAACTTCTGAGAATGGGGAGATCTACCGGCTGATCTGGTATGTTCTTCTGGAACATATTTTATTCACATTTACAAGAATCCATGTTATATTTTTGCAATATTTTAGATGCATAAATTCAGTATATACCATTTACATACTTTTCAGTCATAGCTTTCTTGGGTTAAGGTTTCTCTGTGAATTATCATTCTGCAGATAGCCCAAATTTTCTTTTCCAGACAAATCATTTGACTCGTGAACTCTTAAAAAAAAAACCCACCCTATTTATATTACTGGTATTCTTCTACTCCCAATCTCCATTTTTTTGTAAAAAAATATATAAGAAGGTTGTTTTAAGCTTCCGTATTATCTTCTGGCTTCATCTAATAGAATTAAAAACACAGATCATCTCCAAAATTATTCTAGGAAACCAAACAGGAAGCTACTCATAAATCTAAACTATAAAAATGCAGTGACGGTCTAGAATTGGATGCATTTATTCATACTCTTATGTCTGTTTCAATGGCAGATTCATCTAGCACCTCAAGAAATCACAATGCATGAATGGCACGCAACCGCAAGCTTCTTCTGCTCAGGAGCAGATAATGAGATCCTACCATCTCCCTGGATATTATACTTTCTACTGTGCCTGCTTTTCCCATTTCATTTTTCCTGGTAGCTGGCTTTCTCCCTAGGCTAAACTAGCTTCAAAATTGGACCCAATTGATTAATGGCTTGGTTGTTATGTATTTCTCTCATTATATGTTATGTATTTCTCTCATTATATTAAACCTCACCAAAATCCCATCGTGCACTGAAGTCATCTGAAAATTATAAGAAATGCCATTCCTTTTCCACTTGTGTTTTTAAACTGAATCCTAGAAGCTCATCAGAATTTCTTAGTAAAAAAATAGCAATGCTGTACAAAATTGTCTTGTCAGCTTGTTTATCCCTGTTGCCCTCACCTTGCAGCATGCCCCTCCTTGCTTTCTGTTCTTTTTAAACAAATAATGTTTACTGAAGTTTTTCAACAGAATTAAAAAAAAATGAATTAAAGAAGAATAAAGAAAAGTAATAAGAAATGAAAAAGAAATATAGAGAAGAAAAACTAGAAAAGGAGACAGGAGAGAAGAAAGAGGAGAGAGGAAAAAGGAGAGGAAAAAGAAAAGAAAGGAAGATTCTAAAGGCTTCTGATCTTCTTGAAAATGGTTATAGATACTGTACCTTTATATTTTATTCTTTATCTCTATGGCTACTTCATAATTTCCTCTTTCTCTAAGCTATCTTTTTAAATCTTAAAACCATAAATCACAAATTTATTTTTCTGTTTTTTTCAGCAAAGTCCATAAAGGGTTTCCAGTTACTAATAAATATTATTGATCTTTCTCTAATAAAATAAGTTAATTTTGCCATCTCTGCTAGTTCTGTCATCTTCACAGACCCAACCATCCAACATGTATTTCAGAGTCTTTCACATTTTTGCACAGTTTCACAGCAGTAATCTTATGTAAATATAATTTCTCATGGTTCTTTTCTAACTGACCGTTATTAATCCAGCAAATAAAAAGTTTTAGTTTTATTCACTGTTGATTGCTAAAATTCTTTGTATCATTATATGTAATTGAACCCCAAAATTTCTGGCTTTTTTATAAGTCCACTAGGCATGATAAAATGTCTCTTCATGTTATCTATATTTCCAACTTAAATCTAAAGTAACTTTACACAGTGTAGACAATTTTCCTGGAGTCATACACCAATGGTACAACTTGGTTCAAAAAATTATCTTTAAGTGATAACATAATATAAATGTTAATCATTTTACCCACATATTTTCATGGTGTTCAATCAATATGTTATGTTCACTTAGTCCATCTTATCATACAGTCTTTCACTTGTTATTCTTCCATTTCAAATTTCAATAAACGTTTATACATATCAGCTCAATTATATATTTTCTGTTCTCAGATGTTAGCAGTAAATCTTAACCATTTAATGTTTCCTATGAAGTTTCCTAAGGATGTTCCTGATCCTTTGCAACAGCCTTTGTCAAGCTGATATCCTCTAGTTATAAAAATTATGGGAGAAGTTAACACTGTCGGAGGAAAATACCCAAACGTTTCTCACTGGTTAATGTTAAGCATTCTTAGAAGCATTCTTAGTTTAAGAAAATCTATTGGCTGATCTCCCATATCACATTAAGCCATAGTTACTCAATCACAGCTTTCGATATAAATTACAACTATCTGGATTTAACCAACATATTATGCAAAAAATAAACAAACTACACTTGGGTTTAATTCAATATCTGGATAAAGTTATTTTGTTAAAGCAGATTAGGTATTTAACAAAGTATCTTGTGAGACATGTCATGTAACTGAGGTCCTGTTCATTTCTAAAATTGGAGAAATTATGAATGATGGCCATGGTTTGGATGCAGGTATGATTTTTGTTAAATAGCTAAAAACAATACCCATGAAAGTAGCATTTTAATACTGAAACTATCAACACATGAATAGCTTGTAATATGTATCAAAAAGCATATAAATACAGCAATCAAACAGTCATCCTTCTTCAGGAAGAATAAAAAATAGTGGATATTTATTGCTCACAAGTTGCTACATTGACATTATCAACACAGATAAAAATCACTCTTTGGGGAAATTAACAAAGTATTAAATGGCAATGACTAAATGAAACTTTTTTATTTTCAAGCCTACATGAAAATGGCAGGCAATCAAAATATACCAGAGTAAACTAATTAACATGCTAGAGATGAAATCAAAAGTACCACACTGGGGGTTGATTTAGAAAAGTTAAGGGCCCTACTCTTAGGGGAAAAAACCTGAAACTTTTGCAAACTTTTGCAAACCCACTTCAAGCTCCAGGGAAAGCAGGAGATCCAGGCAGTTCAAATGGGTATAAAGATTTATTGTAAGCTTAAGCTCTCTACAAGAATCTGAACTGCTAATGGTCAAATCAATTTGGTGGTAGATAAGGAATTCACAATGGGCTGGACTTAGATCTTTTGTGAGCACAAAGGGACTCATGACTGATTACCCATTTGACCCTTCCTTTGGGCTTAGCCTGGTCATCTCTTACACCTACATCCCTAATGACAATCCAATCACTGCAGTAAATAAAGTAAATCTTGAAAGAATGTTTTATTGAGTATTTTCTGAAATGCAATGAAATCAGAGTTCCATTTTGAACAATAACAGATCATCCAACCTAGTAATAGCTGGCATTTCCTTTCTTTATGAAATTGTTCTCATCCTTTATTTGTCTGTTTCCATACTACCTACAGGTTGTTCTTTCCAGTGTAATGAAATATACCGATAAGTATAAATGGCTACATACCATGGACCTACATACCATCTTTATATTCGTCACCACACAGCTAACAAGAGCCTGTGCAATACTTGCTCTGTGAACATTTGTTGGGGTTGAATGCAAAGCTCTCCTAAACTAGCAAACTGATTTTAGGATTTTAATACCATATTTACAGGTAGCCCTCAATTTACAATAGTTCACTTAGTGACTGTTTGAAGTTACAATGGTACTGAAAAAAGTGACTTATGTCCATTTTTCACACTTATGACCATTGCAGCTTCCTCATGGTCACATGATTTACATTCGGATGTTTGACAACTGACTCACATTTATGACAGTTGCAGTTTCTTGGGTTCATGTGAACACCTTTGCAATCTTCTGACAAGCAAAGTCAATGGGAAAACCAGATTCTGAAACATATTTTGGGATCAACATCACAAAATTGATAAGCATCCTTGTTTTAAAATAGCTTATGAGCTATAGTAGATCAAATAAATATTGTCCCAAGTAATATGATCCAAGGCCTGGAGACGTTTGATCAAACATATGAAGAACGGCTGTAGGACTTGGGTTTGGCTAGTCTAAAGAAAGGAAGAAATTGGAGTGACATGATAGCAGTATTCCAGTATTTGAGAAGCTGCCACAAAGAAGAGAGGGTCAAATTATTCTCCAAAGCACCAGAGGGCAGGACAAGAAATGGTTGGTTGGAAACTGATCAAACAGAGAAGCAACCTGGAAATAAGGAGAAACTTCCTAATAGTGAGGACAATTAACCAGTGGAACAGCTTGCCTTCAGAAATTGTGGGCCCTCCATCACTGGTGGTTTTTAAGAAGAGACTGGACAGTCACTTGTCTGAGATGGTTCTCCTGCTTGAGCACGGGGCTGGACTAGAAGACCTTCAAGGTCTGGTCTATTCTATTCTATTCTATTTTATTCTATTCTATTCTATTCTATTCTATTCTATTCTATTCTATTCTATTCTATTCTATTCTATCCTATCCTATCCCATCCCATCCCATCCCATCCCATCCCATCCCATCCCATCCCATCCCATCCCATCCCATCCCATTCATTAGATTTTGGCATTCAGTTTAATTAGCAGTGCCATAAACTAATTTTCAACCAAAACATCAATGTCATAAACAATCTCTAAAGAACAATATTCATCCAACAGTTTTTTCTGGTTAAAAACCTCAATATTTATTAGACGATGATGTAAATATTTAGTAGCCATACCTTTATGCCTGGTGCAGTTTTTTTGGCCTCTGCTTTCAGTCTTGCTGCTTTTAACATAGGTTTGGTTTTCTTATAATCTTGTTTTCCTGTTGACGAAGGGGAAAAATGTATTATTGAATGCCCTCCAGAGAAATGAGAGACAATTGTTTAATGACTGTGGCATACCCAGAAGAAGAGGGAGTTGCTACCTTTAATAGCCACAGAGAACTAGTATGGAATTGGTAGCTCAATGACACTGAGACGTTTGCTTAAAAGGGGGTTACATGGTTAAATGATATGAACAATTTATTATTTTGTGCTTGGGATGGTCATGTACAAATGATTATTGTAAAATACTGCTGCCATAACATACCACACTGTCATTCCAAATCCAGTATATGCACATAGAACAGAGCAATTATTTAATGAAAAAAAATCACACAACAGTCAAAATGTATATAATATTTCCATGCAGTGAGGTTAATTCATTAAATTACATTTTGAGGCCACCTAATTTCTTAATAACTTTGGGTCACTTGTAATTAAAAAACAAAAACAACATATATAGAAAAAATTACAGCAGACTGGAAGTATCTACACTACCAGTAAAAAAAACTCAAAACCATGGATGGACCACAATCACTCCTTTCCAAGACCCATGGAAACAACCAAGTTGTCATTAGGATGGGAGTCAAACAAATCTTGGGCGGGGGTAATATAACTCCACAGTAGGGGAGAGCAACTATGGTAATTTTATGACTTGTGGACTTCAACTCCCAGAATTCCTGAACCAACCATCCATCCAGAGAATAGCATGCTTTCTCTGTTTGCCATGAAAAAGTCTACTCTTTGGAAATAACTGTATTGTGCATAAAAGATGATTATCCCTATTCCATATTCAGTCCTTAAAATAAGATGCATTCCTCCTTAGTAATGATAGGTTTTGACAACTTTGAAATAATGTCAACTGCATTATAGCAGTTTGCTTCTCTGCCTTGGCAGAGTCAGATTAGCTGAAAGCTATACTTTATAAGGTTGTTGTTTAGGCTACAATCATAGGCAAATATATTGAAAATAAGTACCATGCCAAGTATTTGTTAGACCCAAGTTTTTATGAAACTATTACCATTTGGGGCAAGAAATGGGAGATCAGTAAAAGGTATCTGAAAAATCTATTTCATAATATGTTTTGATGCTGCATAGAGCCATTTGTCATGTTAAAAAAAGATTTTCCCATGAATCTACTCTTCAGAATTCTTACATTATAAAAAAATTGTGTCCTACTCCACAAATTTAAATGCCATTTCTGCAAATCTACCCTATCAAATGCTAGTCTGTGGTGTTTTTCTTGATTGCTAGTTCCTTTCTCCTCAGCCTCTTTTGAAAAACAGCTTGAACTTCTAGTATCTCCCTTTTTACCTAGGGCTGTAATTTATTTTGGATGTTCCTAAGCATTATTTTGCTAGCATATAAAATGAAGGATATCGTATGATAGTTTTCAATCTGTTATGTCTCCTTTCTTTGATATAGATATATAAGTTAACCTGTTCTAATCTGTTCACAGTTGGTTGTTCTCCAGATTTGCTGGTATACTTTGGTTAGAGTATTTTAGTAGTCATCCTTAACAATTTTCTTGATTAATTCCACAGTTTCTTTGGATCTCCATCAATGAAAAAATTATTGGATTTGCAGAAACTGGCATTTATTCCAAAGCCATAGACTCCAATTATCTTTTCTCTTTATTATTTCCAACTGGCATTCAGTCTCCAGACACAACAAGGACAACTAGTTTATTACTTATTTAGTGTATGATGGGAGCATGTCAAAAGTTAAGTAAACATATATACACAATCCACGTAAGTATATACAAAACTTCTACAGGGGTACAGCATGGCTTCATAACTGGATGTCCAATTCAGCTATCCTGGTGTTGCTTTGTGCAGATCTTCTAGGGAGCTGAAGAGCACACATTGCGGGCAATCTTGCACAATGTTTAATAGTTTGCATATCAGCACCATAACTGCAATAAGGACAACAAGCTTGTATGTTCTTTCAACGTCATATTGAACTTAACCATAAAACCTGTCAGCCTCTTATGCTTCAGTGATTGAAACATAAACTTGAAAACAGTAACCATCTTATGAAAGGGTAGTCCATCAGGTATAATTGATATTATTTCACCATTGACCCCACCTAAGTACTGTTCTTGTTATATCTTTCCTATAAAAGCAACACCATTCCTTCTTTCTTCTTTGTGTCCCAAGTAGTAAACAGTATGATTTTCTGAATGAAAGTTTCCAATTGCAGTCCATTTATTTATTTTATTTTATTTATTTATTTAATTTAATTTATATGCCGCCCTTCTCCCAGCGGGACTCAGGGTGGCGCACAACATATTTAAAACCAAAGTATATATACAATCCCCCCCTTAAAACCGAATTAAACCAAATTTTAAAGTTGTGTCTTCCAAATTCCTAAAAAACCCAATTCATTAATGCCCAATATGCCAATGGATAGCTGATTCATTTTATCTTTCACTGTCTGAGCCGTCCCGTGTTCATGCTTCTTACATTCCACATTCCCACAGTAATTCTATCTCTGCAGCTTCTGATGTTCTTTTCCCGCATAGCATCATCAGCAACTAGATACTCCAAAAGCTTTTCTCTAGCTGTGTTATAAATACCACAAGTTCCTCAGCTGCTCCTCAGTAATGCCAGCCAATGATGACGTTGGGCCCATCATGCAGCAGCATATTGTCAGCCAGCTTACCTTGCCTATCTATGTGGTTTTTCCTATTACCACTAAAGATCATCCATTTTCAACATCTTCCTTTACGTGCTTCTCAGTATAGATGCCTATTTGCTTTATTTGATCAACTGGGATAACTTTCACACCTTGGGATTAGTCTGGGGAGTTCTTGGCCATTCTTCCAGAAATTCATTGCTCATCCCTCCCAGGAAGACTGTCCCCATGAGAATGATGTAGCATAGCAAGATTTGAGGGGGACCTGCTTTTTAATGAACTTTAATTTTGTTGTCAAGAAGCTAATGGTTTAATTCAGTGGTTCTCAACCTTTTTAATGCCGCGACATTAAAGGTTGAGAACCACTGGTTTAATTACTTAGTTTAAGTTATTGTTTTAGTATGTATTTTATCCAGCCATTTTTAGTTCACATTTTTAGATACAGGTTTTTAAGCCTTCTTGAAATAAATGTTTAGTTTGAAGGGCAACATATAAACATTATAATAAATTTAAAAAATAAATAACTGCCACCTGGTTTATCATCATCCTGATCTGCATGTCTATGTATAATCATCAAGAATTATTTTTCTCTTTCACGAAAAACCCTTAAAGACGTTATTAGGAGGGCTATTTGAATCAGCCTTACAGCAATATACCTTCTTTTTCCATTAAGTAGAAAGATATAAAACAAAGTACCTTCTTCTTCCAATAAATCATTCATCTTCGAAGCAATTATGCAGTGCAAAGCAATGATATATAGGAATCATTTCTGCAGCAATAAATTTAAATGCAGATAAAAATAGTTTGGGCTAAAGCACAAGGTTAAAGGACAATTACGTGCATTGGATGCACATCAGATCCATCTGAGAAGTAATACAAGATTTTAATCGGTATCATTATGTCTTAAGAAGAATCAGTTGCTTTCAAGAAAAGGTTATTGATGTGCTGCATAACTATGCCCAAGTATCCGAAAGAGCCCATTAATCAGGGCAACATATCAGTAAGTGGTTTCAGGTATTCTACTGAAATAAATTTTATGTTCTCTATTATTATTTCCTAAATCTGGCTGTGAATCAATTTATAACTGGCAATATATGCAGACTGAATTTAAAGTCAGTGTTAACAACCTGAATCTACATTTACTGCAAACGTAGTTATTAAGAACTGAAAACCACCTTTACTGTAAACCACCTTTACAAAGAATCCACAGCTGGTAAATCTCAAAAACAAAAGCATCTGTGATTAATTTTCTCACTCTCCTTTCTAAGTATTAAAATCAGAAGAGAATACATAGGAGAGAATACAAGTTTGAATCAACTGTGTGTAAAATTTTACAAAAGAGATAATGAAAGATAAAAGAAAAATAGTAACTTCCTTTAAATAATTGACCCGTTCATTTAAAAAAAAAATTCAAGATAGCCACCTGTATGGTAAAACTACCAGATGAATCCAAAAGATTGCAAACTGAAATATTCAGCTTATACCACCAATTCAAACTCCTTTGAAAGTTCTTCAAACAATATATTTGCTAGATCAGTGTTTCTCACTTGATGATCTCCAGAGGTATCCAACTAAATTTATGATCATTTTCATTCAGCTTGGCTAATCAGATAAATGGAAGTGATAGTAGTTAAATGTATAGGTAGTCCTGGAGTTGTAACCATAATGGAGAGCCTACCCATCATGCTCTAATTAATGATGGTCATTTATGATCTTGGGTTGACGTGATTTTAAAACTTTTTTGCAGTGTTCGTTAAGTTAATGCCAAAGTCATTAAGCAAATCCCTAGTTGCTTATGGACCAGTTTTGTCAAAAACTGGCAAAATTGTCA
Organism: Protobothrops mucrosquamatus; assembly: GCF_001527695.2. NCBI lineage: Eukaryota > Metazoa > Chordata > Lepidosauria > Squamata > Viperidae > Protobothrops > Protobothrops mucrosquamatus. Next base: position 256,633 of record NW_015386342.1, read on the forward strand.
TAAATCATGCTCATGTGATTGTGAGCCACTGCAAATGGCCATAAATATGGCCTGGTTGATGAGTTCTCAAAGTGCTGTCATGTGACTGCAAGTGAGGAGTTACCATCAGAACTTCTAATCTGGGTTGTAAGTACCTCGCCAAATAGATCCATCGGAACTTTGAATGGTGGCTAAGTAACCAGTCATAAGTTAAGGACTACCAATGTATAACTACTAAACCACATGCTATTATGTCTTTCTAGAACAATAACAGATAACCTCACCTATCAAACCATGCTTCAATCAATAGTTCCCCTGAATTTTCCATTCTCCCATCTCCTCCAGTGTGCGCTGGCTAGACTGCAGAACTATCAAAGCCACACACTGCCAAATCAAGTAGAAGTAGAAGAACAGGATCTGTCTAGCTGCATATGATACTGAGTCAGCTTCAACTCTTTTAAGTGTGAACATCCAGAAGAGGAATCAAAAAAGTTAAGATGGTGACAATGACAAGATTTTCTGGTTATTCATTTTTTCCCATTAATTTTTGTTAAATTAATTTACATAAATATTTGCAATTTTGTCTATATAGACATGTACAAATACAAATACTACAACAAAATTTGAAGAATTGCACATTTTGAGTGATAAATACATTTTGATTCAAGTATTAATTCAAAATGGGCTTTCAAATGCGTTGTTCTTTTTTAATCTGCTGATCACTGCCCAGAGTTGCAACTGGTGAGATGGTCAGCTATATAAATCAATATAATAAATAAATGCAAACTAAGCATACTCTGTCTGGTCCCCCAGCTCTATATTATTGCATATGTTTCCACTCCCAAAACACAGTTAAGGAATATGATTAAGGGCAAATACTGCCATCACTGACTGGGATCAGTCTCAAATTTGCACTTATTAGCCTGCTATGATTATTCACATTGTGGTCTCTCTTTGTAGGGACTAAACTTGTTCTACATTTTAGGTAGATTCCCTACATCAGTCTATTCTTGAAATATCCTAGAATTTTAGTTGGCTTATGACTGGCCTTAAGTAATTATCTAAAACTACTTTATCAGGATGCTTTTTCACCTTTATGTCCTACCAGGTCTTCCACTTTGTGCTTTGTGTTTACTGCAATCCAAGCATAACTAGCCAATTAACATCTGGTGACTGTTTAATGAAAATGTAAGCTTCAGGACTTCCTTGGTTTACACTTGAGCTCCTGCCCTTGGTCCAGCCCAGTCTTTTTGATACTCATCCTCATTATTATCCTCAGCCAAAGCTGTTCCTTGCTTGTATTTGCAAATATAAAAATGAATGCATTCCTATTTCCTGAGTATCATAAAGTATATGATATGTGGAAGCACATTATGCTATCAGGCAAACACACTCTTTCATAGAAAATACAGCTGGTTCAAATTCAAAAACATTTCTTTTCACCTGCAAATGGACTTGCTTCTAACTTGTTCCTCAATTCATTGTCTTTTATGGGTGCCTGTAAATATCTAATTGTCTTTCATTCAAAAACAAAACTAATTTCAGTTCTTTAACTCTCACATGCATGTTCCAGATAATTCCTCCTGGGATGATTACCAAGTTCTATTCATTGCTCATCTCCCAAACAAAAGTCCATAAATTTATTGCCCATTTATACAGACCACACCAATTATGTCACAATTGAATTACAAACAAGGAAGAGTCAAAATATTTGAAATAAGAAATGTACAATCTAAATTTAATTACACAGGCAAAGTATCTGAAAATGAGTTATTTACTGCATGCCAAAAACTGACATACAGTAAAAGAAATCAACATTACAGATTTAAAATTCCTTTCAGCACTTTCTCTCCAATTTATATCTGCCAAGAAACTGCTGTCCCGAATATTTTTGTGCTTGTATCACAATAATACAAAATACATAGTTTCCTACCCAGTGCAGTTTACATTGTCTAATACTTAATTTTTATTAAGGACTTTAAAAAAAAATTCATGATTTTTCTACATTAAGCAGTCCTGTTACAATCCTTTAGGTTTTCTATGTATCTTATCCTATGAGGTAACTCATTTTATCTTTTTTTTAACCTTTTATTAAATGGATATAATCCTGCCACTCCAGAAAACAAAATAAGCACACATATGGTGCTGAAATAGAAGATAACGTAGCACCAATGCTCCGTCAGCTTTTGTGTTTCCAGCAATGGGAGGTCAGCTGTTACTTCTTTGTCTCTAAATGTTAGGGATAATTTGATACCTACAACACCAATTCCTACTTACTAATTTATTCAGTGTGCACTTCCCTTTTAAGTGTGGTTTAATTTGCAGATCTCTTTGCTAAAATAGTGATTTTTTTCTGGTTTTATTTTCAATGTCTCTCTTTCATGAAACACCTCAAAGTTGAAAGCAAGCACAGTTTTATCCATGATGCACCACATCCTTGCTGTCTGAATTTATTATGAGCTCTTTTCCTAGTGTAATTTTACCTAATTATTTTATTTATTGGATATGGCATCGTTAAAAGTATTCACAGTACACAAGGCAAATTTACAGAGAAGGAGGTAATCTGAAAAGACACATTTCTGAATTTATCATTACTGTAGAAAATATATCCTGCATTCCCAATATATAGTATATGCCCTTAATATTTGACATATGTCTTTAAAAAGAAAAATATTTAAAATATATTTAGTGGGCTTGGGGTAGTTTGTATCATCACTGCCAGGCTATCAGCTTCAAATAAATTCTTCTTTTCTATTTGGTTTAGTGAGTGATACGAGGCTTATTATTTACAAAAGAGATATTATACTAGACATCATTGATGCCTTAACAGCAATTTACCAGAAAATAATCCATCCATAGTTGCTATCATATCCCCTTATACTCTCCATACCACTTCCTATTTATGCATTTATTAATTTTGTGTCCTGCCACAATCATGAATAGATTCTCAGTGGCTCATAACATTTAAAGTGTAATATTGCATAATAATAAAAATCAAAAATACAAAAACATATACCGTATTTTCCGGCGTATAAGACGACTTTCTAAACCCTGAAAATCTTCTCAAAAGTCGGGGGTCGTCTTATACGCCCAGTTGTCTTATATGCCGGAAAATACAGGTATTCTATTTTATTCCTTTACACATGTGGTTTGGCATATTACTCATCAAGTGTTCTCTCCCCCCCCCCTCTCGCTCAAACTCTATATTTTAACTGGAAAAGTTGGGGGTCATCTTATACGCCCAGTCGTCTTATACGCCGGAAAATACGGTAACCCAAACCAATATCTTCTATCAACTCTCAGCCACTATGAGAAGACAACTAAAATTGTGGCTAATTGAACAACTGGTTTTTTTTAATTTGTTTCCAGAACAAGTGGATATAAATCATTGGGTTACAGTTGTGATTGTTATTTAATAAGAACGCTTAGTAAAAACTGGAGGAATTTTTAGAAACAAGGATGATGTTAGAGATGAGTGCTCTGCATCGCAACTTTCTATTTTTCAAAAAGAAAAAAAGGGGAAAGGAAGAAGGCCTCTGCATGAAATTAAATCATAATAGGGCAGAAAATTATGTAGGCATCAAGATAGGTTTCTATCCCATCATATGGCAGTCTCAATGCCATGAAGTTGATAAACATATTTGCATGCAAGGGAATTCAACATTTGATGTTTGTGCTAAATATATGGGATTGTCCTAGATATGGACAACTTCAACTGACCCTCATATGAGAAACATTAAGCTATTTTGCAGTTAATCGACGTGTTAATTATAATCTATTTTCACATTTATTTATGCTGACATGAATACCTTTACATTAAAATGAAATGAGTTGTCCAAGAAGAGATGATACATAAATCATATTTTTGGAAGTTTTCTCAAGATTCTGATAGAGAAAGCATTGTCTCATTATGGTATCAGGTCCCTGTTTTCCTCTGGCTAATGCCATAGGGCTAGGCACTATTACAAAGCATTCTTGGGAAACCTATGGAGATGGGATGTTAATATATTCACAAAGCTAATTGTGTTAGTAATATGAAACTTCACACTTCAAATAAAAAGACTCCAGCTACACTAGCATTTAAATTAATAGCAAACCTATCAAACTATACCTTCATCAGCAATATCACAGTGCCCTTTTTATTGGATCTTACTATTAACACCCATAGATATGTGGAGATTTTTCCTTTATAAAAGAGGAAGAGAGATTTGCTTTAATACAGTTTCAATTGCTGTGATTAAAGATGTTTTTGGAGTCTATTGCTAACTGAAACATTTTGATATGCATTGAATATAGTCAGAGCGTAAGTACTTCAAGTGTGCATGAACCTCCTTCCCAGCACACAGCCCTTTTCTTTCTTTCTTTTTTTAAATTCAGGTTTAATGGTAGCTCAAATCATTGGCCATTTCTCGATCTTGAGAGATGGAACAGCTTGACACTAATAATACATTTGCAAAGGACACATCATCATTTAACACAACATTAAGTGCTCAGGAACAACTTTTTTTAATAGCAGGCACAAGGCATTCTGAGCTCAGGGTTGACATATCATTACATTTTATGCCACAAAGATAATCCAGCCAGTCATTCATGAGAGGTAAATTAATTTTCAAGTAACTGTATTTCAGCTTTAAGCCAACAAGAAGGATGCATTAAAGTGAATAAGTTTCTTTTATGCTATCACCAAGGGTTTCTTTCCCTGAATAAAAGCCTTTCTTGGGTATAGCAATATGTATACCTTCAATTAGTTCCTTTCCCCCTGCAGTTTCAGCTGAGAGATCTGCTTGCACAAGTTAAACTGTAATTTTAAATCCATAAAGCAATCCTTTTCTATATGCTATATATAT
>NW_015386342.1:261558-279942 GCF_001527695.2 Protobothrops mucrosquamatus
CCTCCCTTACTCTTTATTATTAAAATCCGAGGCTAGAAACCCCAGCCAACTCCCTTACTCCACACTCTCGCTTGCCTCCGTTTCAGATATCCTCCCACGGAGGAAGCAATAAAACTTCACTCTACCTAGCCTCTATTTAAAATACCCTTGATAAAATAAGCTTCCAGACCTTCTCTTCTCAACTCCAACAACCACCCCGACCTTCTCCTTTCCTTTCCTTTTCTATCCTTCCTCCTTCCACTCACGCCAGCCACACCCAAAGCCAACTGCAGCTGTCCCAATCTTTCCCTTCCCAGTCAAGCTCCTGCAAGCACTCTCAAACAGTCCCCGCTACAACTTAATAACTGTGTGATTCAATTAATTATAGTGGTAAAAATGGTTGTAAAATCAGGTCCAGTCATGTGATGACTTGTTTTAATGACTGCATTGCTTAGTAACCAAAGTTTTGGTCCCAATTGTGATCCAAAAGGCCCATGAATATCATCATTGTGTATACTATATGAAGCTTTTCGCCATTTTCTGCATTCAAGCAGTTTTAAATATTGGGCTTATATCTTTCTGTTTACATGTGATGCATTACTTTGTAATGGTATGTGGGAAAGACCTTGGGAGAAGAAGTGAGAGATGATGCCTAGGAAACAGTCAAATAAGAGACAGCATAGCCTGCAGCTGGATAGTGGGTGGGCCAAGAGGCTCAGATGGGACCCTAATGTCTCAAGCTGGAGAATTGTACTTTTAGATTTCTGTTAATGTAGCTTTACAATAAAGTAGATTTAGTTTGTCATGTTTCCTGATGTTTCCTAGTCTACTGAGTAAATACAATAGACTTTGCACAGTCATGGCTGCCATTCTGATTTGACACCTCCAGAGACACCCGTTTCCAATTTTATAATCAGTAGTCTTTGTGGCCGGCTCAAATAAATCAGCTCTCTGAATGAAGGCTCCTATATCATATTATATGCCCCTATATTCTGGTATCAATTACCATTATAATCTGTTTCTAGTTGGATTCAGAAACNTGCATTAAAGTGAATAAGTTTCTTTTATGCTATCACCAAGGGTTTCTTTCCCTGAATAAAAGCCTTTCTTGGGTATAGCAATATGTATACCTTCAATTAGTTCCTTTCCCCCTGCAGTTTCAGCTGAGAGATCTGCTTGCACAAGTTAAACTGTAATTTTAAATCCATAAAGCAATCCTTTTCTATATGCTATATATATTCTCCAAACTGATATCTCCCAGTTTTGGTATTGGGAATTCTGGGAGCTGTTTGCTCTAATATATTTGAAGAGCATCAGGTTGGAAAAGTTGTAAAAATACAAAGTACATGCAAATCAAAGCAAACAATCATGGATCATACTCATCTAAATCTTTTCCTGAGGGCCAAGTATGTCTGCTGCTAGCGAGGAGATTCTGCAAGGCAATCACACTTGTATCCATGCTTAAAGATAGTCCTTGACATACAAACATTCATTTAACAAAAGTTCAGAGTTACAATGGTGCTGAAACAAGGGATTTATGGCCCATTCACAAAACTACACTTGTTGCATCATCTCTATGGTCACAAGATCGAAAATTGAGAGCTTGGCAACTGACTTGCCAGCTGGCTTCCAATAAGCAAACTTAATGGGGAAAGCTGGATTTGCTTAATGATATGATTGACTTAATAACTGTGTGATTCAATTAATGATAGTGGTAAAAAATGGTTGTAAAATCAGGTCCAGTCATGTGATGACTTGTTTTAATGACTTGTTTTAATGACTGTGATCCAAAAGGCCCATGAATATCATCATTGTGTATACTATATGAAGCTTTTCGCCGTTTTCTGCATTCAAGCAGTTTTAAATATTGGGCTTATATCTTTCTGTTTACATGTGATGCATTATTATTACTTTGTAATGATATGTGGGAAAGACCTTGGGAGAAGAAGTGAGAGATGATGCCTAGGAAACAGTCAAATAAGAGACAGCATAGCCTGCAGCTGGATAGTGGGTGGGCCAAGAAGCTCAGATGGGACCCTAATGTCTCAAGCTGGAGAATTGTACTTTTAGATTTCTGTTAATGTAGCTTTACAATAAAGTAGATTTAGTTTGTCATGTTTCCTGATGTTTCCTAGTCTACTGAGTAAATCCAATAGACTTTGCACAGTCATGGCTGCCATTCTGATTTGACACCTCCAGAGACACCCGTTTCCAATTTTATAATCAGTAGTCTTTGTGGCCGGCTCAAATAAATCAGCTCTCTGAATGAAGGCTCCTATATCATATTATATGCCCCTATATTCTGGTATCAATTACCATTATAATCTGTTTCTAGTTGGATTCAGAAACAAAAACAAGATATTGAGTGCAGGTGGCACTTAACTGGAGAAATATTGCTAATATTTTCCCAAAGAAGTTTCACAGAGCGCACATGAAATAGATTTACTTTTGCATCCATTTTATCTCATGCTAAATTTACTTGTGAGGAATAATAATAGAAAAGAAGAATTGTAGAATTACATGAGGCCATTTCAGCAAAGTCTAATACACAGCTCAATACAAAAATTCAAATGAAAGCATTGTAGACTAATGGCTATCTGGCTTCTGCCTAAAGACATCTGTTTCTTGCCCTCACATATTAAGGAAGTATTTTTCTGCAGCTACATTGGCTTCCACCGCTGTCCTCCATATTTTTCCTCTTCACTGGCATTGTTTCGATTTGTGCTTACAGTATTTTTTCCCCCTCACTGCAAACTACTGTATCATCTCAATCTCTCTGAATCACTCATAATTTCTGCACTATATCATCTTCAGGGAACTTGTAATTCTAAAATACTTTCCTTAAAAATAAATGTCAGTTGACAGGTCTTAACAGTTCAACCATAAAATAAATGACACTAATATCAGTTTACATAAAAGAATAGAGGCTGTACATACTTATAACCAGATGGAGCATGAGCAGAGCAATGCAAAACAATATCTCCAACTGTATGGAGAAATATTAACTAAAATATCAGTCAAGAAAGGGAATGCAGCTTTGGACTGCGAGAATTTGTACTGGACATGTTAAAAAAAAAACACAGAATAAGCAAGTGTTGAAAATGATGGATGGAATGCTACCTTTGCAAATTTTAACATATCTCAGATCATGGAAAAGTGACAGCCATGAAAATGTCAGTGTGTGCAGAATGCAGAATAAAATTTAAATATTACTCCGCATCTGTTTATCTAGGTGTTAAATGCCACTCCAAAGCATTTCTGTTTAGCTATTGGGGCATAGACTTCAGTAGAGGAAGGGATTTTCAACAAAAAATTATCAGAAAACCACTGGGAAATATCTACCTGCAAATTCTTTCCGTTTGATACAGAGCACACATGGCACAGCCAAGAGCATGTGATGGAATGAACTGGAGGAACAATCTTCAACTACTGATTCCAACAATTTTAACAAGTTGTTTTCTTTCCATGGGGTTATTTTGGCTCACTCATTTGTAATTTTAAATTATTCTCCTGTTTATTAATTTTCTTTTTGATCAACTTCAAATTTATACTGGGCTGGTTTGGTTGGCTGGAACAAGTTTGATCATTTCAAGAGATTTTACAATACCTGTTATGTTTTTGGTCTTTAACGTCCAGAAGAACTTCTGAACTGCACAAAATGATAACTTTAAATGCCTTTCTTTTGTGTTTAGAAATGTAGAAGGAAATCTATAGTCCCTTTAAATAGTGTCCCAAAAGTTTACTTGTTTTCATTTTCTCTTTGATTCTGCTCAGAAACTCCATCATTAATTTAGATGTGTATTTTCTAAGTTCAAGATAAGAAAGTTGCCCAAGTATCTCTTTTAGTTATTAAGAAATCAGTTGGTTTGTAAATGCAGTGTAGCATCTTTCTCCATTTCATTCTTGTAACTTGACATTTTTAAATCCACATCCAAAACAGCCTGCCTCTCAATTGTATCCTCTTCTAATCTCCTCTTTTAAATCCACTTTTTATGGTAGCAGATAATCTTAAGAGAAATTTTAAGAGTATTTGTTTCCAAATATCCTTGAATTCTTCCAAAGTTAAAATATTTTCTCCATTCTGCATTAGCGGGTCTCTATAGTTCTTGCTCGTTGCCTCTAGTATTCAGCTTTCAAAGTCTCCTCTTATCAGGTTTTCTCTAATCCACATTTTCCACAGGAAGATTTCTTACACTTAGATTCGAAATATTCATATATTTTAATGGGATTTTAAACAAGCGAAAGGAAGGATTTTTTAATTTTAATCTTTTAATTAATTTCAAAATCATATTTCCAATTTATCTGGACCCTTAGTCTATATATATGTTTCCAAAATCAGTGTTAAGGCTACCCTTTTGCTTCAGCTTAAACTTACATGAAACTTCTTTCACTGAGAATTGAAGGAAAGTAATCCAGTGTAATAAAACTTGTCACTTTGAAGTTTTTTAAAATCCAAAAAGCAATTAACATGCAATTTCCAGAAGTGATTAAGAAAAGAAATGGGCAAACCCAGCATCCGTCTGAAGACTCCAAATCATGGCTTGGGCAAAGTTGACTTTTCTTGGCTCTGAGAATTCTAACATCCACCAGAGACCATTGTGTTATGGTCTTCTTTGTGGAAAACCTCTGTATGGCTCACTTGTGGGAGATCCAGATCCTCACCATATCCAGAGAGGAATTTTGAGGTGCTGATCCATTCACCAGCTCCTTGTTCTGCTCTACTGAAAGCAGAGCCATCTTCACTGCTTCCTCAGAAGTCCAAAACTGGATGGGGTATTCTATATGTGGTCTGACCAACACAGAATAGAGAAGAAATTTGTTTTCTCTGATCTTGACATTATAGAGGTTAGTCCTTGCTTTTATAGGAATTATGTTCTTAAAATTGTAAATAGTTATAAGGTGCTTAATTTCACTACTGTTTAACGAACATACAGTAATAAAAATTCTGCTGCTGAAAAACCTCGTTGATGAGCTTTGTTGCTGAATTGTGAACTTTGTTGTTTCATGAGTTTTGTTGCTGAAAAACTGAGCAAGTTAATTAATTGTTATTATTAGAGCAAATCTAATTTAAACTTTTAGGGGAAAAACAGTGGCAGATAAAAGTCTCACTTTATCTAAACATCATTTTTATTTTTGCTTCTAAAAATGGTTCAAGAAATACATCTTTTAAATTTTAGTTCTGCCAACAGATAGATAGGAAGCTGGCTATAGTGCACTGAATATGTTCAGGATGTGAAAAGAGAAAAATTCAATGAGACAAAGTTCATGTTCATTTGAAACGGTAAGCATAATAAAGAAAACAGCATTAATGGATTTGCTTGCTGTGGTTTCAGAAATACCCAGCAAAAGCTCTGATTTAGTTCAGTGGGAAATAGAAGTTGAAATTAATAAACAAGAATCACCTTTGAGGCTTTTTCAGTGAAATACTAATTAATCCAAACAAATTATTGGGAAGATTTGTTTTCTCCACCAGATTGAGCACTATATTATGCCTTTTTCCATTTGATTTCTATTCCTTTCATAGTATGAAAGTATAGTTTTTTGGTGTTGAAGCCTGATTTTTAGTATAAGGATGCCACAGTAGAACAAATCCAAACAATTCATCCAAGAAGGGATATTATTACATCCAGTGCTTTTTTTGTAAAAAAAAAAAAAAAAAAAAAAAAGGTGCCGGAACTCACACACGTCATACAACCCGCCTTGCCTACCCTACAATGTTCCATCCAAAAAAGGTGCCGGAACTCCTAAGATGTAACTTTTATCCAGGAACTTCTTAACCAGAAACTTGCAAGTGGGACTCTCAAAAATGTTCCTAGGAAACCATCTCCCTCAACACAGAGACTCCCATTCCCCAACAAAACAAAAAACATGACCAAAACTACAGAAGTCTAGCACCTGGACAAAATCAGTTCTCCAGCTATGTTTATATATGAGTTTAAAATCCTGACTTATACATACAGTCATAATGGGAGCTTCTTGTTTGCTTATGCAGGTCCATGCAAGCAAACAAACCAGCTGAAAGAACACAGTCTGATGTTTAACATTGGGAATATAGTTTATTTTTGAGCTGTGGTGGTGCAGGTTTAGAATGCAATATTGCAGGCTAACTCACTGCTCACTCCAGGAGTTTGATTCTGAATGGCTCAAAGTTGACTCATCCTTCCATCCTTCCGAGGTCGGTAAAATGAGGACCCAGATTGTTGGGGGCCATATGCTGACTCTGTAAACTGCTTAGACAGGGCTGTAAAGCACTGTGAAGTGGTATATAAGTCTAAGTGCTATTGCTATCATGATTTAAACTAGGGTTTGTTACTGGATTTGCAATTATCCCTCTCCCACAGGTAAAACATTGTGATGATACTCCATGGACTGACAACTTTGTTTTTGGGCTATAATCACAAGGCCATATTTAATCAGCTATCATGATGCTATGAAGATATTCCTCACTTTCATTTTCATAGCACGACAATTGCTGAAAATTTCAACTATTGAAGCTTTCATTTCTGCCATGTGAGGAACTCACCTTGCACAAAACTTCCAACATTAGTAGAACATTTCTGTGAAATGCTAAGCTTGACAACAATTTTCTTTTGAAAGATCCACCAATTGACCTTAATCAGTTCAACCTTTTTCACATGAAACTTGTCAGTTGTGTCACGGGTCATCCACGTTGTCCTGGATCACCTAAACAAGCTCTTTCCAATTCACCATCTTCTTTTGGCCCAGTGATACACTTACAACAACATAATCAATACTATAAACAATTTGCATTCAGCAGTGAATTTCAATTGGTGAGACTCTTTCGGCAATCAAAAATCAATCATGGTAGGTTGCTTAAACCATACCAATGAGTACTTATTGCAAGCTTCCATTTCAGAAACAACAGCAACACAACTTTTTCTTACAGCAATGGTTCACTAACTGAAGTAAAAGAAAAGATGCTAAGGAACATGTCAGAGCTTCTAGCATGTCAGTACTGCCATCTGTTGATGATTTATAATATGGGAGACATTACTTCACATTCAGCCCTCATGCACAGAATTTCCACAGATGAAAAATAATTAAATGTAACTATAAGATCAATATAATATATTGTAAAAAATATTTCCCTCACAGCCCAATATTAAATAAATAAACCTCATAATTTTTATTTGTTTAATAAAAATTTTATTTTGCACAATTGGAAAACTTTCCAGGCTCGAAAACCAATGTATCCTCTGTGTGTGTGTGTGTGTGTGTGTGTGTGTGTGTGTGTGTGTGTGTGAGAGAGAGAGAGAGAGAGAGAGAGAGAGAGAGACAGAGACAGAGACAGAGACAGAGACAGAGACAGAGATCACAAGGTTTTAAAATAAAGAATAATGGGGAGAGAATTACACAAAATGGAATTTAATGTGGAAATGCCGATCTCCTTACTGAAGGCAATAGAAAGTTCTTGTAATTTCACAGATGAGAATGGAATTATTGCTAGGTTTCTGTCATGTAGTCCATTGATATTCGTATAATAAAAAAACTATTTGTGGATTGGAAACAAAAGATTTAGTCACAATATGAAACTAAACTTATCACACCCTTATTGTAACTTCCTAGCAACAATCCACTATTCTTCTTTTATATAAACCTTTTGTTAGACACAGACAGTCCTTTCCCCAATACAGCCTCCATTCCTTGCTTTCCACCCTTCATCTCTCTTTCATGTTCTCATGCAGAAAAGACTGGTTATTATCTCTAATCTAGGAACTCCATCTGCATCAAACAGTAAAGTGTATATTTTGTATCAGAAGATTCTAAATTCAATTTCTGATATTACCAAAAAGAACTAGAAAAACTCTTCTGGAAGCCTGGAGATTTCTGTCAGTGTTGAAAATAATGCATTAGGTGAATCAAGGATCTGACTCAATAAGAACATCTTTTAGTTTTTCATCAAATAATGTATTCAACTGGATAGCCTTTTTTTACAACAGGTACTTTGAGACAATATAATAATTGTTTTAGTAATAGATTTTAGATTCTTCTTTCATGATGAACAGTCTTCTTGATGGGGATATTTATCTTTATTATTAGTGCAGTTTCATCAATCATTGTATTGACAAATGAACAAGAGGATGTGTTTTTGTTTTATAACTCATACTATATATTATTGTTCATAACTGTACTGAAGATACAGCTGTGACACTGAGGTAATTGACAGGTTAAAAATACAGTATTGTTACAAAGTGATGCTTGGAAACAAGCCCACTTCTGCTGTATCATTTTGATAGATACAGCAGTTCAAGGAATACTTGGCAAAATTTAATTATGACTATACAGTCAATCGGCATGTATTTCTTATTTAATTCAGCAAAATAAAAGTATTAATCATTCTGTTGTGAATTCTTTTGAACTACACCATTGGTCATGATGAATATAGCATCCATTCTTCTTAAAATACACTAGAATAATACGTGTATCAGAATACTGTGGCTCTTGTTTCATCAGCAGTGACTGTTTCATAAAAACATATCTTGTTTCTTTTCCTGACCTTTGACCACCGGGAACAGAAAAAGGTAGATGAAGAATAAAGAAGTATCCTAAATTCCCATTTTTTTTTCAGATTTCCTCCTGATTCTAAGTGTCTCTGTATTCTGTTTCATAGAGCACTGCATTCAAAGACAGGGAGAAAGAGGATTCTTGTAACTCCATGCCAGTTATTCCATATACTGAAAATACTGTAACCCTGCAGATACAAGGTCATGCTCTTAAACTGTTTTAGGCTGAATTCAAACAATCCTGTCTATGTAGTCTGCCTATAAATGAAGAATGTGGAGATTTCCATTACAAGTAACTACCTACTTGTAATTCACATGATATTGTGGTGCATATTTGAAAAAGTTGAGCATATCCTTTTCATCATCCTTGCAATTGCTGCCCTTTGTTGTCTTAGTGTCTTAAATATTTGCTTGCAGACCTATATTCTTGGAAATAAGCCCAACTGAGTTTGATGTAATTATAAAAAGGATTGCAGCACTAAGTATTTTTTTAATCAAAATGATAAAACAAAAACTAACCTTAAAAAGATATTCAAATAAGAGATGTTAACAACACCATTATTTTTATGTACAGTATAAATATTCTGGTGACAATGTGGATGGCAATTTCATTGTTTTAAACTGGAAATTCAGTCTAAGTTTGGTAACATTATTCAACTGGCAGTCATAAGGATGGCAGCAGAATATCATAAATATCATAAAAACCATAACACGTAACTAGCAGCCCAATAAATGACATACCTATTTAACTGGGACAGCTGTAACAAGAGTTCTAGAGTCTCTTGTCTTTAAATAAAGAGTTAAGAGAGTTAAAAGAAACTTTGATCATCTGCAAATCAAAGTAGATAATGAGTAGGTTTTGGCTTCTTATGTGTGGCTTTCAAACTCCAGTGTGACTTCTAAAGCAACAATTAATAGACTGATTGACAGATACCTACAAACCTACACATTCAGACTTAAATGAGTCCTAACATGATTTACAACAGGTTCCTCTTAGTTCCTCTAGTTGTCATATAATTCTTATTATTCCTGACCAACGTAACTAGTATGGCCATGCATTTTGAGAATGATGAGAGTTCCAGCAACACATATGTTGAAGAAGGAGGTCTTACAGCATACATTTATCAAATACTATTCTATTCAAAGAGAGAACACCAAGCCAGGATTTAGGGATAACCAAAAATTCTGATCCATTCATCTTGTGACCAGAACTAATGTTGTAGTGAGTAATCTAGCAAAGAACTTCCTGAGAATTTTGCAAAATTCCTTTTTTGCTGTTATATATTTGGAATCCGTGCTTCCTTCTAATTATCATTTGAAGGCACCTTAATTTTTTTATCAGGAGAGAACTTCCCTAGAATTAGTCAGATATGACTAATATGGCATTTTGGCATTTACTGGAAATTTTTATCTCCTTCTCCAGTACTATTTATAGCTAAGGAAAAACAATGGATAACAGTGGGAGACTTTAGAGAATACAATTCTATGGTAGTAGAAGAAAAAAAATCAATTTATGATGCAATCATAGATGTGGTCGTCCATCCTGACCAGTTCTTCCGAAGTTCGGTAAAGAATAGTATACATCCCAACATTATTACAATGCATTCTTGTGCAATGAGAAGTAATATACTTCTAACTGTATGTGTGAAATTAATACAAGGATATGAAAAACAGAAGTGGTTTCTTAAAATATGAGTTACTGGATTTATTTTTTGACAAAGAAAAATCAATTTGTACAACTAGCCATTATTTAGACCTGAAAATAAAATAATTTTTATTTCACCTTTCTTTGCATGGAAAAGAACAAAGGAACATTGGAGACTTAATTCAGTTTTAATGGTAATAAAAGACATTTTTTAAAATATGTGTTTATTACATTACAGCAGACATGTCAAATGCACGACGTCATGTGACATCGTGCAACGTATCGAGATGGTTTTGCCATTGCCGGCAATGGGGTAGGCGTGGCTTCCGGATGACGCATCTGGCCCATGGGCTGGCAGTTTGATACCCCTGCATTACAGCATACAATATGTATTTTATATGCAGTATTTTAATCTATATTTTATGAAAATGACTTCTTATTATGAAGATGACTTATATATTTAAAAATTTGTGTAGATTATTCCATTAATGTTTACTGCATGTGTTCTGAAACTTTTGCTCGGTCTACTATAACAAAACCATCAATTTCCCAAGTAATTAAATCATAGTATTGGTTTATGGCAAAATTGGACATCCATTGAACACTTTTTGATAATGATTAATTCATTCAGTGATTAATGACAACTTTCTGCCCTAATTAAAGTTCATCAAAAAATTCAATTATTAAAAATTATTAAGTGTTCCAAACTCCTCTATTGTAAAATTCCATTACAAGGGAAGTTTTCTAGAAATCTGCATCAGATATTCACAGCATTAGCATGGTATTATGCAACCCTTTTTCAGTTTGTTATATTTTTATACTCTTATCAATATTATATGACAATTATTTTCTCTTTTTTAGGAAACAGTCCATATTTATTATATGGGCTTAATAGTCAATCCCTGCTTTTAGGAAGCATTAGAGCTATGCAAATGCTTTCAAAAGGTTCGTGCAGAAGCTCATACAAACACTTCTCTTTGAAACATTGAAGCAGCCATATGCAAATTGGTAGAACTGCCTCATTAATTGAATGCACAAACAGTAACAGATTATGAAGCAACTGTGCAAGTGTGGAAAAAAGATATGGCTGTTTTAATGATCTTAAGAAAGGAGGTTTTTTTATGCATGTCTGCTTGTATAGTGCACATCCTTTCTTTCAAAGGATTTGTTGTAGTAGTTGTAGTAGTTCTCAGAGTTGTCTTTTCCACAGCTGCTCACAGAGGCAATTATCTATATTCAGTTTGTGTCTGCTGCTGAGTTAAGATGTTAGAGTGATGATACATAAACAAATATATACAATATCTCTCCTCAAAGCCATGACATTAGGTTTAACAGCCTATAGTAAGTTGGAAAGATTTATCCAAGATTTTTGCTGGTAATTTCATCAGTAAAATATGCTAAGATGTGCCTTGAAGGCGAACTTTGATAGCTTATGATGGTTCGCAAAATTACAATTCAGTTACCAGTCACCCAGAACAGTCTTCTTCAGTGCATATTGTAATTGGCTAGTGGGCATTTCTCCAACTGTCCCGTTGCCTTGAAAGAGTAGCGTCCTGAACACTTAGCATCTAGTATTGCCATCAGGTACTTTATGTCCTTGGACCATGCTGTTCCAGCATTCAAGGAATTAGGGATTAAGACAATTTACTTCTCCAGGGTAAGCAGTGAGTGTAAACAAAATATTCTAGCCTAAGATAGGAATGAATCCGTTATTTTTCATCATCAATGCAGATTTCACTTTATACTAATATAGATAAGTATTCCAACATCTCATGTCAATTCATGAAATGTACAGTAGATATGTTTCCAAGAGAATAGAGAATGTTTTATTGACTGAATTTTTGTTGCTCTCAGTCTACTTCACCATATGCACAGAGTACAGTTCTGATTTAGGAAAGCTTAATGATAGCAACTATATCAGCCTTTAAGCTAGAGAACAAGAAATTTTACTTTCACTGAATTATAGGTGCAAACTCTTGAGTGGACTGCTAAAATCGCTTCCCCCAAATTAGACATGGTCTGATGTGTAAATAGTGGTAAAGGGAACGTCTGAACTTGATATGCCTAAGTCAAGTGAGAAATGGTTATGGAGTTCAAATCTATTTTCAATTTCAAAAGCTTAACAACTTATTTCAAGGCAGTAAAAAAGTTGTCAGGTTCACTGAAGTTTGTGGTACCTTTTGTATGCAAATATGATAATAAGCAACATGTAATATATTCAAAGTGGGATTGGCTATCCATTGCGCAAACATGCAAATACGAAAAATCAGTTTTGGTGAAGTTTAAATACATGTTAGTACAGAAGTCACGATGACTTTTTGAACATTCATAGCAATGTCTACAGAGTTTCCAATGAAATCTGACATTAAAAATGGACAACAGAAAACTTCAGTGGCTTGAAACTTTTTTCCTAGATCTCAATTGTGTTTTCAGTTGAAAAGGTACATCTAGGAGCAAACTACGGAGCACTTTCTCTTATATCTATTATTCACAGCAAACCAAAGATAAATCACACAGTAGCCATTATAACTCTATAGATTCAATCCTGTAGTTGCTGAAGCTCCTGAACATGTAATATTAGATCAAAAGAAAATGCCATGCTCTTCTTTTCCTGCACCATTTTATTCTTTTGCTAGAAAATTTAAAAAATGATTTTATAGCCCATACAGAGAAGACAGAAAAGAGAGTCATAAAATATACTCTGACTTTGACTCTTTGACTGATTAATAAAAATTCATTTTAAATTTTTGTTACTTTTGTTTCTCCTTATTATTTCTTTTCTTTTTCAATTCATACTGCAATTTGGAAGACTGGCTGCACAATGAAATAATCACCCTTTTTTTTTTGCTATCCTCAACAGCTTCCTAACTGCCCTTATCGGGGATTAGTTTAATTAATATGTTACACTGAATCAGTTGTACTTTATCCCAACTGACCATAAAAGTATCCTGAACATATAATACGTGAATTTCCTGATAATGCATTTTGAGGTGGCTTGTTATTACAATTATTATTAAACATTTAATTTAAATATATATTTGAATTAGATTCTGCAGCCTATATTCATTCAGATATTCATATTTATTTACCATTTTTGTAACCCACCCTGGTATAGGCAACACTGTAGAAATATAAAAACAATTCTGTTTTCCTATGAATTTTTAAAAAAGGAAAATATTTTAATATTCACTCTGTTTTCATTAAGAAACAGTATTAATGAAAAACTTTACATAAGATGAAATAGGATAAAGACAAAATCCAAGAAAACTTTACCTATTTGTTTTCTGTATTGATCCACAGGTATTTTTGCAGAAGAAGCATCCTTTTTTCCCATTTTTCCGTCTTTATGAACTCTGTAATAAAAGATTAAAAAATGCTTATGAAACTCCACAGCCATTTTAAATACAGGCCCCTTGCATCAACATATCAAATCAAGCAATACATTATATACATACAGGGAAAATATCATAAATAAGACAGAATTTGGTTATGGAGAAAATAATGTATATAATACATTATATACATACAGGGAAAATATCATAAATATCATAAATAAGACAGAATTTGGTTATGGAGAAAATAATCCATATAAATGCCTGATTACTACCACTTAAAATTACTTTCTTGTTTTGATTCAGATCAACAAAACTTCATACTCTTCTTTTTCTCAATGACCCAAGCAACAAGTGCTAGCTCCTATAATGTTTTACCAGTCACCTGCCAGCAACTTTCACCCTCCTTAAGAAGAAAAGCACATTTATAAAAGTCCATGACTTATTTTAATTCTCCTTCTCTTGTTAGTGATGGGAGGCAGAAATCTTGTGAAGTTTTAAACAACACAGTGTGTGTGTGGGGGGGGGAATACAATGTGTGTGGGGGGGAATACTAGCAAATCAAGGAGGAATCAACTTGAACTGTAATATTTAGTGCCATTCACAACTTATAAACCATAGAATATCAGATGAATGTATGCATCAACAAGGCATTTCAACATTACTCTAAAGCACGGGTGTCAAACTCACCGCGTCACGTGACATGTCACAGCGTATCGTGACTTTTTTTGCATTGCTGGAGTTGGGGTGGGCGTGTCCTCCGTATGATGCAACCGGCCCGCGGGCCAGCAGTTTGACACCCCTGCTCTAATTATGTGTTAACTCTTCAAAGATACACTACAGATATTAATAAATTTATCCCCTTTTATTTGAATTGTGAGCATCATTCATAAACTATATGGAACATTTACAACTGCCCCTGCTGATTCTGTTTGTCTGTCTGTCTATCTATACACACACACACACACACACACACACAATGGAACTACAGATAAACAACATAAATACATTTTTTTTGTTTGTTCTCTCCATATCCTACCTTCAATTCAAATATGAGGGACAAAAGAAATAAAAACAAAGACAATTAGATGAATAGATATTGCACCCAGCTAAGACTGTAAAAGCTAACTTTAAAAAAATGCTTATTGCAATTTAATATTTGCCACAAAACTTCAGCAATGAAAAAAAATGTTTGAACTCTCAGTAAAATACTTAATGGAACATAATGTCAATGTTATTTAAAAAAAGAAGAAGTTTGGTCTAATAAGATGAAGCACTTAGATTTGTGTGTGCTTCAAACTGTCACTGATTTTGTGGCTACCAAGACCTCTAAAACTGCTGTGACTTTTCTTTGTTCTTCAGAGCTGCTCAGTAATCATCATTCCTTTCAACTGCTTTTGATAGTTAGATAGCAAACTCCCAAGAAACCCACAGAGACATTAGCACATGCAGCCACAATGTCTAATAAGACAGCTATTTGCATAAAAGATCAGCCACAATTTAAAATGTCTTGCAATAGATGTGGAAAGGGAATAACAGATCTATATTAGCATGTACAAAACCAAGATTGTTTTCACAATTGAATTCCCAGGGGACCAAAGCTCATCACCTTTCCCTGATTAAAAAAAAATCCTGCAAGTTGCTATAAGCCTGTTAACTAAAATATGGATTCATAAGGAAAAGAATGTTGATTATTTATTCATCCTGTTGAGAAACAATTTTGTTGTAATCATCATACCATCTCATGAAATATTTTACAAAGGAAACTATCTCCTCTTTATACAATTAATCCAGCTTCCTTCTTTTTCCTTTTCTTTTTCCTTTTAAAGAAAGAACAATTAAGGAACGGTTGCTGGAATTGGGTATGTCTAGTTTCACAAAGAGAAGGACGATGGGGGACATGATAGCAGATATCTCAGGGGCTGCCACGAAGAAGAGGGAGTCAAGCTATTTTCCAAAGCACCTGAAGGCAGGACAAGAAGCAACGGATGGAAACTAATCAAGGAAAGAAGCAACCTAGAACTAAGGAGAAACTTCCTGACAGTTAGAACAATTAACCAGTGGAACAACCTGCCTCCAGAAGCGGTGAATGCTCCAACACTGGATGTTTTTAAGAAGAGACTGGATAGCCATTTGTCCGAAATGGTATAGGGTTTCCTGCCTGAGCAGGGGGTTGGACTAGATGACCTCCAAGGTCCTTTCCAACTTTACTACTACTACTACTACTACTACTACTATTATTATTATTATTATTATTATTATTATTATTATTATTATTATTATTATTATTATTATTATTATTATTATTATTATTATTATTATTTCAATTCTCTTTCTACTGTATGACCATGAGAAAGTCCTACTGATGGCAAATACAGCAGAAGTAATTTTTTTTTCATCAATCAAAATAGAGCTGGAAGGGACCTTGGAGGTCTTCTGCCTGTTCAAGCAGAAGACCTTATACAATTTGAGACAAGTAGCTGCCCAGTCTCTACTTAAAAACCTCCAGTGATGAAACACCCAGAACTTCTTTTTCTTTGTGCTGGCAGCATAAAGTGGAAATAACGGTGTCATATATAAGGGTTTGGCTTGGGACTGAAATATTGCATCAAAATGCCATCGCAAAGAGAAGTACCACCTCCCTGCCCCTAACCTGGCTTTCTAATTTCTAAGCAGCAGAGTAGAAGAGCTGGAACCCTTTTTCATAGTGAAACAGTGAAACAGTTCAGATAGGGCACATTGTCTCCACCTTAACATTTCTAACCACTCATTTCTCATCACAATAACAAACAAAATGAGTCAATTTGTGAGCAGGAGCATTTTTAATGAAAGTGTTCTGTAGGTTTTCAACACATGAGGCCAAGAGAGATGAAATTCAGGGTGGAGGTCCTGAAAAAATAAGCTGGTTTGTCCTCTAAAAGAGGTGAACTAAATAAGCTTCTAAAAACATTTTAAAAGTTCACATTACCATAATTGACTGGATACCCAGTATTAGGATTTGGTCTTAATCACTTGAAGGATCTCAACTAATAAAGAGTAGTGTACTTACAAACAGTTCCCCTTATTTTTGTTTCTAGCTCATCAAAAAACATTTTCTGATCCCAAACATCAAGCCTGCTTCAGGTTTATAAAGTTCTGATTTACCGGTATATCATAAACTAAGTTTTTTACATGCATGTGGCACATATTGCCCCCCAATGTGAAGTTGGCCTAAACTCTCCTATCCTTCCATAAGGGACTAAAAACCTTGGGGGCCCAAAGGGGGAACAGCACAGTGAAGGTAGTTGATTGAATTACAACAGATCCCACTTCCCTCCACCCCACCACACAGACACAAAAACCCTCACCTTGAGGTTTAGATACTGTACATGTATTACTTGTATGAAGCAACACCGAGATATATATTTCTATTTATTTATTTATTTATTTAATTTAATTTATATCCCGCCCTTCTCCCGACGGGACTCAGGGCGGCTCACAACATATTTAAAACACAGAGAGAGAGAGAAAGAGAGAGAGAGAGAAAGGCAGAGAGAGAGAAAGAGAGAGAGAGAGAAAGGCAGACAGACAGACTAAGTCTGCTGTAATTTTTGAAACAGAACATAACTTTGTAACTTTGTGGTTAGGTCTAAAGCCTGATTCAAATATTTGAAAAAAAATTGATAAAATTGACAAAAGCTGGATTTCCCTAAAATAAGAGTTCACACTGAATTTATATTTATAATTTATAACCTATAAATGCATCAATTCTGTCTCTTAAGAACCAAAGTTATTAAATAATAAAGTATCCAAAGTATTATGTGAAGCTAAAGCAATAAAACACTAAGAACTTTACCATCAACTTTAAACATTCCAGCAGTAGCAAAACTGAATGTAATATCTGTTCCTCCATATCACAGCCCCATTTTCTGCTGAACCAACACTATTAGAGACATTCCTAGATACCAAGTATTTATCAATGATGTATTTGGAAATATGTTTGATTTTTTTAATTGGGCAAGCACTACCTGGTCTCTGTGTGTAACAGTGCAGTAGAGGTTCATTTGACTCTTTCTGTAAATCTGCATTTGAAAGAAACTTTATCATACCAGTATGGAATAAGAAATTCTATTTTTGAATCTAAATTTAGAAAAAAAAATCTTCAGGCATTGTGTACTGACAGACCTTGGTAAAAATTGGCAATCCCTTGTTTATGTGTAAACCATCTGTTTTGTTAAATTTGCACTGTTCTTAATTTCCTAGAGATTTTTTAACCAACATTTACCAGAAGTCTTACCTGAGTATCACAAGAACTCTATAGTTATAGAAAATCTTATACAGTATAAGGTACGAAGTGGCAAGATTGACCTCTTTGATCAGAGATAAGACAACAAGTATTTTTATTAAAGACTAGAAACCTCCTATGAATTTTTTGTTGAAAATAGAAAAAAATGAATGG
Organism: Protobothrops mucrosquamatus; assembly: GCF_001527695.2. Classification (NCBI taxonomy): domain Eukaryota; kingdom Metazoa; phylum Chordata; class Lepidosauria; order Squamata; family Viperidae; genus Protobothrops; species Protobothrops mucrosquamatus. Next base: position 279,478 of record NW_015386342.1, read on the forward strand.
GTGATTTGTGGATTTGGTGATTAAAAGTGGTTGAACAGAGGAAGAAGGGAATTATGATATAATTTTAATAAGGGAGGAGAAGGAATAAGTTTGTAACTGTTATAAAGATCAGAAGTTTTTTCTTGATCTTTCTTTTTTTCTATTTGTATCTCTTTGCAGACTTTTTGTAGCTATTTTCTTTTCCTTTATTTTTTCTCTATATTGCTTCACATTTCTTTTACTTCTGCAGTGTAAGTAATGTTATATTACTTGTGTGCTACAAGCAAAATGTGTTAGATACTGTTTCAAGACTTAGAAATCTACCCAATTTTCATCCAGTATTAGCCAGCCATTATGTATGCACATGTACTTTTCTTCGTCAATCAACTCTCAGCAGTAATTATATCCCATCCTTAAATGAAACATGTTTAAATATATCCCTGATGGCACTTTTATTAAGTTGTTTATCTCACACTTCTTACACTA
>NW_015386342.1:281377-295932 GCF_001527695.2 Protobothrops mucrosquamatus
AAAAACATAGAAAGTCCAGTTGCCTTTTGAAAATCACCTTTGGGACAGTAAGACCTGAGCTGTTGAGATTCCATTGATCCAGTATGTCTTTAAATGTATAGTTCTAATCCCACATAGGCATTCTCTTTCCACAAAAGCCCCATTCCAGTGTTCAATTTGTGGAACACTTCATTTCTTTGTACATTTCATTTTATTCATTTGTTTGTTTATTATTTATTAAATCATTAAACCATTCAATTCTAGGCAGTTCTGAGCTCTGAGTCACAAAATTAAACAAGCAACAATTTCATTAATAAGAACTAAACTATATAAAACTATTAAACAAGGGAATGAATCCATCTTTTCCCATCCTCCTTCAGTTCATCAAAAGGGCCATCCATCTATCTTAACCAAAAAATTGGGGGAAAAGCCTTTTTAAAGAATGCTTGAATACAGGTCAAATGGGAGCCCACACAGGTCTTTGAGGTGGATGCTATTCCAAAGAGGAGGTACAATGAGAAACATAGTGTTTCAGATAATCCCTCTGCCAATGTTGCTGTCTTAATATCTGCAGAAGAAAAGCCTACATATGTACAGAATACCAAAGAGGACTCAGGATGCATATCATCCTGGTTTAAGTGGAAGCTTCTCCACATGTTATTGTATATGTGTACAATTTCTCTTGGAAATGTCAATTGAGACATTAGTAGGGGTAAAATTTAATCAAAATATTCAAGGTGTTCTGGTTTCTGCAGCATCTGAATACAGCTAGTATTTATGTCACTATTTACAATGTACTCTTTATATTCAATGAGGTATGAATGATCAATTCCAGCTCGGAATGGTCTAACATTAGGATCCTTAAAGATATATAAAGAAAACACATTTGCTTCTTTAAGCATTATAAATTGAAAGATGAAGGCTGGTTACCTTTAAAAAACTAACACAGACACATTCTCTTAGGCAATATATTTGAACTCACTGATCATAAAGGACCTATTGGTTTTACATTTTAAGGAAGTTTATTTCCTAATCTCACTATCTCAGAATTCATTCATTACACACACACACATACACAGAGAGAGGTACATATATACATATTATAAATCACACATACCATTTTCATTCATTTATGGTTCTATATGCAGTAAATGATTAATAAGAATAATAATCCAAAGGGACATTCTTTTTTTATAAATATTTTACTAATTTTCTAATTTTACAGTCAGATACTTAATAAACGTGTTGTCTGCATTCATTAGTAATTCAGTGGTCTATATTAATTTCTTCAGTCTAGATCCAATATTACACCATCAAATGTTTCCTCTCTTCTTCTGACAGTATTTACACTAGGCAAATAGAATTCTTATTGTTATTAGTAAATATATAATTGAGTATCAACATCTTTGTTACATTTATCTGATAATATCAATAATGTCAGTTTAAGATATCTTTTCTAACCAAAAGATTACTTAATTGCATTTGCACTTAATATTCATATAGTTAATCAGTATTCTGTTTTCTCTTTTTTTAAAAAAAATTAATTTCCCATCAGTGTTCAAAATGTCTCTATTGTTTATAATTCCAAAGTAAGTTATAGGCCTCAGGAAATGCTGAAGACCTATGTTATAGAGGATATTTGTTATGTTTACAGTATATTGTTAGCCATCTAGAGCCTGTGGGAATGGGTGGCAAAGTAAATAAGGGAGGCAAAGGGGAGAAGGAGGAAGAAAACACATGCTTAGACTGTGAAAATGGACAAGCTATTATTCCAACTCCTATAAAAGTTCAAAAGTTTGTTCAGAAAAATGGAGAAAAAAAATCCGACTTTACACAATTCAGAAATAGAATAATTGTTGAGCTGTGGAATGTCTTTCCTTGGAGATTTTCAAGATAAGGTTGAGCAATCAGCTATGTTTATTAACTTACAGAAATGCACGAAACATATAATTAATTTACAGAACTCATTTGTTCATGGAATTCATTTCCCTGAGATATTACAGTAATCAATAACTTTAATGACTTACAAAAGAGACAAATTCAACAGCAGTAACTCTATTCATGCTTATTAAGAATCTAGATAGATCGGGCCTCCGTGTTTAGAGATAGTGTTCTGATGTTTATTAGACACTGAGAGCAAACATTATAATACCTTAACGATAAGACACCCTTCCCTGAGCCATCTTGTGTGATCATCTTTGAAAACAGGGTGATAGGCTGATACAACAAGGGAAAATTTAGTGATTCATGGATAGCCTCCAAGTTTCTGGTTTCATTAATTTAAAATATAACAGTAAAAAATTGTTGTGCGTACTTAACAGGTGAAAGTGCAAGACACTGTCACCACGTTGTTTTCCTACATAGTGACTGTTACAGTCCTTACACATGTTGTAGAGGACTCCTGTTTTTTTTCTTATTGGACTACTTGGTATTTTGGTTTATTTAAGATCTTTTGGAGAGCTATATTTGGTTTGTGTACTATGGTGATGCAAAAGGTGATGCAGACAGACAGAAGACTAGTAGGGCACATACTTGAACACAAATAACAGTCAGATGATCCAATGAAAACTCCATCTCATAATACATGGACAGACTTAACCACAGCTTCAGCTGAGAAGCTATGAACTTCTAGACCAAAATAAATCCAAAACTTCTAGGGAATTCCTGCGAATGGTCATTCAGACAAATTAATAATCATTAGACACATAGAAATAAACTATATTTACACAGCATTCAAAAGAGACAATTAAAAAGGAAACAAAAGTTCAGGACATATCCTCTCCACAGCCAACACCTAAATAAGTTGGGATCAATACCAGACAATTAATGAAGCAGAATATAATACCATAATCAAGGAACTAGCAAGGAAAAAACACATCTCCACCAACCTTGGCAAGACAAGCTACTGCATATAAACAGGAAACAAACTGACACTCACCAGCACTGATGAAGTTACCATGAAGTTTCTTCGCTTCTTAACTTTTACATATTGTATTTCTGTTTTAGGGCATACCAAACTTAGACTTGCTGTCTCAAATGGCAGGAAGCTAAGCTACTTGCAACAAGTATAGACAATAAGAACTCAGAGAGCCATAAAAGCATTATTTGAAATTACCAGTCACCATCTCTGATATTATATACATAGATATACCCTTTCATCCTCTCAAGTAACAACACTGTCTTCATACAAATGTAAATCATTTTGTAAAGAATGCACAGTTATATTTACTGATCATTTGGTATGATTCACCTATGTGAAGTATTACATAGTCCATGTAGGATGCAGAATATCCTTTAACTGTAAACAAACCAACTACCGGCAGGAGTTAATCAGAACAGTTACAGAAATCAGAACTAGAAACTAGGAAGTGTGAGCAGGATCTGATAGAAACAATTTTAAGATTCCTTCATCCTCCTTTGCCCCAATATGCTCTGTGGAAAACTTCAGCAAGACCAGGGATTCTCCAGAGCAACAAGAGTGGCAAGGAAAATTACATTACTTAGTCTGATTCCAGCCTCTGTTGAATCCGAGTGTTTTCCATAAATGGAAGGGGTGCCATCTGTTCATAGAATGACCAATCTGGATCACACTATTAGCCATAAATAAGAACATGTATTAATGGAAATGAAAATAACTGAATAAACATGTGTGCTTGCATATGTGTGTAATTATACACAGAACTTGCACATCAACAACACAAATATTTTCCACTCACTAAAAATATGTTTCATAAATGTTATTCAGCTGTCCTCTTCTCTTTTGCAATGTAGTATTACAGTTTTCAACATCTGCCACATAAAAAAGTAAGTATTCTTCCAAAGACTTGCTATGCCTGCAAATATGCTTAGGAAGGCTTACATCAATAATTACGCTAACATCTGAGGATATAATTGTGCCTGTAAGGGAATAAGGCTTCTCCTGCTGCCATATTCTGAAATCCTTCCATGAATTTTCAACTTTAATTAAATATGTGAATGATATTCTATGTAGAGCATAATGTCACTACTGTATTTCCCAACACTACTGTGTTCAAGGCAGTCAGGGTACTGGGGAATAAGAGTGACAAGAATTGAGCAAAATATCAGCATATTGGATAGCGTGACTGTTTTACACTGATTTCCAGCAGATCTAACCCTGTTGTAAGGGTCTTTTCTCAGGCTGATAAACATTCTGGAAGCAGTTTCCTAAGAAAACACTAGTAAAATAATTAATTACCATAAAATACCTACCTCCTTGCTAGTTCTGAGAAAAGCCATTAAGGATTTTTTTTTTAAAAAAAGTCTCGTTTTAGGAGGCAATTTGGTTTTAAAAAGGAAATAATTCCATTGTGGGAGTCAGAGGCGTAGCGTGGGGGGTGCAGGGGGGGCCGGCCGCACCGGGCGCAACATCTGGGGGGGCGCGCTCGCACTCGCAGCTCTCTGCCCCTGCCTGGCTCACTCACTCTCTCTGCAGTGCTGGCTGTGCGAATCCGATCCGAGCCGCCGGGTCGCCGACGCCGCCCACTGTGGAGGGGGGCGCAAATTACTTGCCCCGGGTGCTGACAACCCACGCTACGCCACTGGTGGGAGTCCCTGTTATCCCATCCCTTTCACTTCATTTATCTTGATAGTAGATAGTAGTCTAGACAAGAAACCAAAACCATGAATCTAACACTACCTTTATTGAAAGGTTACATACCGGTAACTTGCAAGTTTTAAAGCACTTCTCCTGTTTCTCACCTTTGCTTGCCAGAGAACTAGGGAGAGTCCCTTCTGAGATGCTTCCCTTGCTCCCTATTCCTTCTACAGACTGAGACATCTCTTGTCTTACCATAGCCTTCTCTTCCTGTCCCCCAAGGTTATTCTCACAGACCATTACACATTGGAAGAACTTTGTCACCAAAATTTCAAAAACGTTTGCAGCCAGATTTGTTATTTCAAGCATTTAGGATTAAGTTGATAAGTGATGTGGACTTAATGTATTGTCCTCCATGTTCATGAATCCAACCTGATCAGATCAATGCTCTATTCAATTCAGCATCCTGCCAACCATAAAGTTCATTAGCAAAGGCATGGAGGCAACTGTTCTTTGCTAACCTCTTGCTAACAATGCTTGTTAGGAAAGGAAAAAGAGCTCCACCATCACTAATTTTCTTTTGCTGCCTATAAAGTGAGCCAATATATAGAATAGTTGACTAGCTTGGATATCCTTAACTTTTGGGTGAAATAATTACAAGATGTCTGAATGTAACTGGCTGGTCTCATAGGCAATACAGTCTAGCATGTTCTGTTCTCTACTTGGATGTACGGTCTGCTCTGGCAAAATGCTAGGTGATAACATATCCAGTAGGGTGATCATATTATGTAAACAGCCTGAAAACAAATAAAGAAAATAACATGTGGAGTTATTATTAAAAGCTAAACTGGCAAAGCCAAGACATCTGTCACTTTTAGGAGATGTGGCATTCTCTATATACGAAAGTAAGAACTTCTAGAGGTAATTGGAATTCTTCTACCCAAGTGATGAAGAATATTAAAGACCACCTAGATCCAAAGATCATTCAACATTCCAAAGCAGAGTTGTTACAACAATGTTACTACATTTAAGATTATGCAATCTGACTTTGTACCTATCTTCCCTTCACTCTTCTCCTTCTTCCATCCCACTTATGTTCTTCAAGTCTGCTCTGGAGAGTCACCAAACCTTCCAAAGCAGAATAGGAGCAATTCAAAAAGACACAGAGGAAAGTAAAAATTATTTGACCAACAAATACAATTCTATCAGGACATGACTGGTTTTTTAAAAAATGCAGTCTATACAGTAGGCCTCCAAAACTACCAAAATTTAGATATAGGTGATAGCATGAACATTTTGTAAGGATTTACAAGAACATGTTATAAACATTCTTTTAAAAAAATGATGATCCTTGAATTCTAGTTCTTGATGTCTTGTCTATTTCAAACAGGCTAATCTTTCTACAGTGGTATATTCAGCCATTATTATGAGAAGGGAGACAGATTTTCTGCCTTTCCATTTGGAACATGAGAGAGCATTACTTCAACAAAAATTCAGCAAAAAAGGAGCAATTGCTTGGAATTCAAAGATAATTAATTTAATTTAATAATTTAATTTCTTTTGCTATCTAATCTTATCTGGATTCAGAAATTAAGAAAGACCTGATCTACTCTATACTCAGAAGGGACGCTCTAGTATGATAAGCTAGACTCAGAAGTTTTTTTTAAAAATCCATGAATAGCAATAGCAAAATATTTTTGTTGCCAAAAAACTCTACATGAGTTGTGCTTGAAAGCATCATAAGCTTGAATTGAATCAGAGTTTGTTTTATTTATGTAGAAAGGGCAAAAGTGTTTTCTTTTGTTGAGCTTTCTACAGTTCAAAAAGTTTAAGCACAGGAGAAAGAGCACATGCCATACTATGGAAAACTGTGCATAATTTGGGAGAATTCATTCTGATGTGAAGGCTGTATATATGTGCAGTAAAGCTCAGGTGTGGCCATATGTCAGTTCACAGAACACTTTTTCAGTTCACAACTGTTCCATGGCAACTGTCCAACTCAGAGCTGATGGATTCATTGCAGATAACAGACTGGATTGCCAGATGTGCTTTATTTTAGAGGATTATCTCTTATTCCAAAACATCACAATTCTATGGAAAACAACAGTTGCCCTTTACTCTAGGCACAACAGCACAAGAGTCTTATTGCTAAAGCTGTTATTTGCCAAACCTGGCTATATACAAACTAGACTGATAAACAGCAACAAAGCATTTTGCTTTGAAATATGAAAGTCAAACAAGCCCATATAATACATGTTTCATGACAAGAGAAAGGCCCCTTTTGCAAAGTAAAAATGAGATAGCAAAGTAAGAACAGCTTACGCTTTCTCTTTGGTGTTGAAACAGACATTAAAATCCCATAGGAAGGGGAGGTGGTATTTAGAAAGGAAAATAACCACAATACCCAAGCAATTTCTATATTACAAAAATATCGCAAAAGTACTAATATATACCATTGTATAAAATATTTCCTCACCCTGAACTTTAATATTCAGAGTTTGGGCAACCAACGAAAAAAGAAATGGGGAAGCATGAAGCCCAGAAAGATCAAAATTCTGAATGCCATAATTTAGCTTTAAGAATAGATGCAGCATAACTAGGGGTTTTCAAGGGAAACTTGGGCTTCCTTAGAAGTCTATCAAACAATCCTCCATGCATGGCCATGTTCTCACCAAGACACAAACATGCTCTAGCAACGTCCTCTTTTCCAGCCTGATCTCCATTATTTGTCCCTAGCCATTAGAAGGTGACCTAAGCCATCCTTAGCTGTTCTAATGTTCTAATAGTGCTAGTTTTCCTCTTATTCTAACATGGTCCAATGGTAACTTCAACACATGTAAAATAGGTTAGGTTTTTTTTTACTCAATACATTGGAGAAAAATCAGATGATTGGCAGTCCTTAGAACCAAAGCAATACAGAGAGAGGAGGTACTAGTAATAGGAACAGAAAAATTCACACCAACGTTAGGCTTTGCTGAGTCAGGTTTGAGTGGATATAACTGTGGGAAAAGATCCTAAAACCCATAGCCATCTGGCCCAACATTGTCATACTTTTCCTACAGTGCACTGGATGTTTCATTATCGGGCTGAAATATCTGTAATAGCAAAGATCCACAATCAAAGCCCTAACCTGAAGGGAAAGGGGATTTTTATCAGTACTACTGAGACAGTTATTAACCATGCTGAAAGAGGGAAGTGTTCCATTAAGCAAAATAGAAGGTTCAAAGGCAGGGAAATCCACATTTTAACAGTCAGGAGACCATCTGCAAATCTTTTGCATTTGATTTAGTTATTATCTCTCACTGAACGACCAGATCATACCAACAGACTTGTAACAATGTGAACTGAATAATAAATTTCAGAATCTTCTGAAATTACGCAACACACAAGTTTTGCTACCCATGACAAATAAGCAGATCAAATGTGAGCTACATCAAATAGCAAGATTAAGATTCTTCTTAAGATTAAGATTTTTCTGAAAAGGAGACAATATTTTCTAGGTCCTGGTAGTACCGGTATCACTGAACCAAAGTAGACTACAGCTCATTTATTTCCATATGTAATATATAACTCCCACTTTGGTAATGTGTTGTCTAATTTTATTTTGTCTTATCTATTATTTATTGCATAAGGTACCAGGAAAGTCCATTTGATATTGATGATGGATATATCTAACCATCAAGTACATTAGGCTTTAGTACACTATTTCTATGTCTGCTTTGGGACCACATATAACTCGGCCTTTCAAATAGTAACTGGCAATACTGCTTAAACTGCCTGCTAATTCTAAAATATAAATATCTATACTGTTTAGATACCAACATATATTTTCAGTTCTGAACTTGTTACATGGGAAACAGCACACTTTCAATATTTTAAAGTGTAGAGGGTCCAATAAATAGGATCAGTGCATTCATGTATTTTATAAAAAATGCAGAATTAAAGCACTCAAAACATGCAATGATGCACAATCCAAGCCTCCAAGGTTGCATTCAGCCCTTTTAAAAGCTTTTGATACAGCCCACTGAGACTTCCAAAAGCTACCATGTAAACTGAAGAGGTAAATTATGAAAGAAATGCCTGAAGAAAAGTAGTTTCTACATTTAATTTTAATCAAACGGCACAAAATCAAAATCTAGTTTCCTTTTATTCTATTTTTGGAAGTGCAAGATTCCAAGACCAAAGGCAAACTTTGCCCTGAAAAAAAGCCAAGAATCCTGGCCTTAGGACAACAGAGTCACAATACACTACAGACTACACAGTTCAATATTAATAACCTGTTGAAACTAGAACTGTAAAAGTTAATGATTGACTCTTCTTAGTGTGTATCACAAAGCTAACGTACAAGCTGGCATGTTTTGCTTGAGAAGTAAAATGGCAAATGCTACCACATGGAGCTGAAACAAGCTGATTAAGATTTCTGCAGAACTTCTACAGTTCACGCCATCCTTCTCACCACTGTTGAACCTAATGTGATTGCTATCTCTTCATCGTAAGCACTAAATTTGCTGCTAATGTGTTGAAAAATTGTTGCAGCTCTGGCTTCAATTTACAGTTTGCCAAGATCATCTGCTCTGGAAAAAGAAACAAGGCCCAGCCAAAGACAGCATGAAGTATTTGTAAACTGAACCTGTTATTAGACTCTTGGGGCATTCTTCTTACAAACAGAAAAGAATAACCAATAACACAGCATTTATCATATGCCAACAGTTATCAGTTCAAGTTCATGGAGGTTTTTTTCCTTTTTTGTAGTTTATTTTTATTAATTTTACACATAATGTATTCTTTTTAGTGTATTTTCATTGTTCTTTCATTTTTTATTAAATGGACTAATAAAGTAAAAAATGTAAAAATGGAATCACCCCAAAATAAAAAACAATACAATGACAAAGTATTGAGAATTTTCACAATGTACATTCTTAAAGATTTTTATATCTGACTGAATTTGTGGATTTATGACAATATTCTTCAATAAAGACTCATATTAACTCCAAGTAATCTTAACAAAAACTCATTAATATATTTAAAATTAAAAAGTTCAATGGACACTGAACATAAGAAATATTAATTCCTCTATACATATTCACTCCATGTTTGCCCTGCTCTTTATTTTTAATTTTTCATGTGTGAAGGTTACTGACCCAGGTTTTCTGCTTTTCTCAAAGTGGAGAAATATTCTAAATAGACAGGAACAAAAAAACAAACCTAGTCAAAGAAGCTCAGCCAACAATAATAACTGCCAAATTATGGATGCAACACCAAATGTGTTATATATGTATATGTTAGACAGAGAAAGTATGAAATATTAGTAAAAGCAAACAAATATGATACATGCATGTGGCATTTACGTGTCCGAGTTTTGAAAAGGAATAGATACAGGTTTAGAAACATCAGCTGGATTTAGAAATTCCTTCACTCGAGCATGGTCACCACTATGAACTCATGAATTTTGAAACCCCTGACCTGTTTCTAAAAAGTACAGACAAAACTTGTTTGGGCAGTTGAATATTTGTATTGAATAAACACATGCACAGAGGTCTTATTCTCTTTTAAAAACCCAAATCCCATTATCTCTGCACCTCTAAGGCATTGCTCATGTTTAAATTCATTGTTTTCCTCTTTAGGGTCTCACAATATGATCCTTTTGGCTTGGCATATATAAATACAGAGTAACAATATTGAGTCTCCTTGTTCTACTTTGATTTTAAATTTTTATTTCTCATTGGCTTCCAATGAAATGTTCCCAGATTGCACCAAGCAACAGCAGTTCCCTTTACAATTTGCCACCAGGCTGATTTTTAATATGCTTGCATACATTTAGGTAGCAGAACAGCTGCCAACGCAAGCTTGGATTCAGTAGTATAACAGCTATTTACAGGCACAATTTTCTTAGTATCAAGGGGAGTTTAGTGACACTACTTCTCATACTCGTGACTATATTACAAGATATAGTATAAAGGTAAAAATGTGAGCCTGCTCCTTCCTGAGCCCAAAAATTGCCTAGCCCACTACCCCAACTACCAAACTAAAAACAAAAAACTCTTGATGGATCACCCAATATCAATAAGAATATAGAACTTTTTTAGGAGAGTACTTACTGGAGCTGCAATAGCACCACTGAAGAGTATCTTTAGGAAGATGATCTAGAACACAAGCAGATAATATAAAGTTCTTAGACTAATTTCAAATGGCTCTTGGTCTGGTTCCAAGTGCTCTGGCCTCTTCAAAAAGTGATTTTTGTGACTGAATAGGCAATAGAGAGAAAAAGAATCAGACTAAATTCAAACAAAAAATGCAGCTATACAAAAGTTCATTTGTTTTTGATTTAACACACTATAGAAGCCCAACTATTGAGGTTTATGGTTTAGGATGCTGTATAATCCCTTATACCTCCGATTTGTCAGAAAACCATGGCTCAAAACAAAAATGTGAGATCCCATCCACTTTGGGTCAAAGCCTATCTAATGATTTACAAGGTTATCTGTTGCTGCCATAAACAGCAAAATCAGAATCAGAATAGAGTGCTAGAAGGGACCTTGGAAGTCTTCTACTCCAGCCCCCTGCTCAGGCAGGAGATTTTTTTATCGTTTCAGACAAGTGACTGTCCAGTGTCTTCTTAAAAACCTCCAGTGATGAAGCACCCACAACTTCTGATGGCAAACTGTTCCAGTGGTTAATTGTTCTCACTGTTGGGAAGTTTTTCCTTAATTCCAGGTTGCTTCTCTCCTTGATTAGTTTCTATCCATTGTTTCTTGTTCTGCCATCTGGTCCTTTGGAAAATAAATTAACCCCCTCCTCTTTGTGGCAGCCTCTCAAATTTTGGAATACTGCTATCATGTCCCCTCCTAGTCCTTTTTTTCTCTAGACTAGCCAAACCCAAATCTTGCAACTGTTCTTCATACATTTTAGCCTCCAGGCCTTAGTTGCTCTTCTTTGTACTTTTTCCAAAGTCTCAATATCTTTTTTGTAATGTGCTGACCAAAACTGCAGTATTCCAGGTGTGGTCTTACTAAGGCTTTATAAAGCAGTACTAATACTTCACGTGATTTTGATTCTATGCCTCTATTTATACAACCAAGGATTGTATTAGCTTTTTTGGCTGTTGCCACACACTGGTGACTCCTGTTTCAGTGATCGTCCACTAAGGACTCCAAGGTTCCTCTCACAATTACTGTTTTTGAGCCAGGTTTCACCTAATCTGTACTTGTACCTTTGGCTTTTCTTTGCCAGGTGTAAAACCTTGCTTTTCTCCACATTGAATTTCATTTTGTTGGATAAGGCCTTTTGTTCAAGTCTGTCAAGATCTTTCTGGATCCTGCGCTTGTCTTCTAGGGTGTTGGCTATTCCTGCCAGTTTAATGTCAATATCTTGGATCTATACTTTCAAGGGTCCAATTAAACTGAACTTTACCATTCTAGAACTCTGCAAACATATTCTGTCAACACCAGTCCTAGCACTGATGATATTACTTAGTTTGGGTAATGAAACATCAGCAAAACAAGCAAGCTCAGAGACCACCAAAGACCTCCCATCAGTCCTAGTGGATTTATATAGTAATGAACAGCAAACTGTGTAATTTGATGGGAAAGGGAGGTAATGAGAAAACAATTTAACATCTGTGATTTTCACTGTTTGACCCATTGTTATCTCTATCTGTGACTGAAAAAAAAGGGATATAGTCTCACAAACCCAATCATCCTGGCCCAAAGTATCCATATTTACATAGACACCACCCCCTAAAATAATATTTTTATTAACATCAGCTAGTTATAAACCCAAGGTCATCAGCACAAACAGAAATTAACCCCCCTCTGGTGTGCCCTCTCTTATCAAACTCAAGTATAAGAGGATATATGTGGAACAAAACAGTTCTTAAGGGGAAAAAAGCAAGTCAGTTGGATAATTCCTACCTATAACCTAATCTTGGTTTCCAGGTGTTTTGGGAACTATACCTTCTGTGATCCCTATTCAAGAAATATTTGCACATCTGGAATATCCAAGGCTGGAAGCCTTTGCCAGTCATCTTGAACTTGGAAAGCTTTACTGTAGTCTTGTCTCAAATCAGGCTGAAAGCAGGTAGTAAATGAGTAATATATCCCATGAGTTATATCAGTATTTTTCAAACTTGGCAATTTTAAAATCTGTGGACTTCAACTCCCAGAATTCCCTGGCAAGCAAGCTGCTGATTGGGGAATTATGGGAGTTGAAATATACACATCATAAAGTTGCCACGTTTGAAAAACACTGAGTTGCATTTTCCCAATTTCCATCATTTCTTACCATTTAGCGCTATCTACTTTGGTCACTAGATATAATCAGGATTACTTTTCCCCTCCATTAGCGGACCCAAAATTGGGACTATCTTATTCCTGGCTAGCGATTTCTAAGATTGCGGGCAAACACAGCAAAATTTCCCAGAGTAATCCGTCTTTAGGAAAGCGATCCCTCCAATTAAGCGAGGTCGGCAAGAAAGCCCATATGAAAAACGGCGTCCTAACAATCAGAGGGATGGCAGAAGGAATAATTGCCCTCCCTCCTACTTAAAAAACATGTATTTCGTTTCACTTCATGGGAGACTTGAGGCTAAAAAATGGGATGCAAAGATTTAAATCAGTGGAGAACTGGCTCTCCCTTGCCAGTTCTTCCTCTTTCCACCTCATTGCCCAATTGTCATTGCCCGAAATCAATATGGCGGCTCTATCTCTCTCTGAACAAGCCCCCCTCCAAAGAAAATACGTATGAGCTGAGACTCTATTTAGATGGGCAGCAAGTTCTAACCAATAACGAACCAAGAGCTTCCTCCCCTACCAATCAGAGACGAAGTACGAAGTTTGACTAACAGAATGATCCGCCTCCTCTCTTCCTCGAAATGAGCTGTGATTATGATGGCTGTTGTTTCGAGTTTGCCAGGCGCGCGCCTGCGCACGCCCGCAAAACTATCAGGCTAAACCGAGAGCGGTTTATTCTGCGTACCTTCCCGTCCCCCACAGCCGCCACTCTCCCAACCGTAGCGGTTATTGCCTCGGTACCTCTGAGTCAAGCATATCAGCTCTGCCTCCGCTGTTCTTCCGTGGCGGAGAGACGCCTCCCTCGTTAGGCGGAAACGGCCCGCCTCTCTTGGCTGCCCGCGGGAGGCGAAGGCTGTTCTAGGTAGCGCCGCTGATTGAGGAAGGGCGGCAGCCCCCATCCCCTTGCTCAGTTTCCTCTTCTGCTGCTAAGACCTTTTTCTGCAGTTGCCTATTGTCCGACCCGCAGATGTGTTTGATCTCCTGTACAGCCAGCCTATCAGCTGGTGAGGATGGGAACTGTAGTACAGATAGTCCCCGACTTACAACAGTTCATTTAGTGATCATTCAAAGTTATAATGGCCCTGAAAAAAGTGACTTCTGACCGTGTTTCACACTTACGACCGTTGCAGCATCCCCATGATCAAAATTCAGATGCTTGGCAAATGGTTCATATTTTTGATGGTTGCAGTTTCCTGGGGTCAGGTGATATCCTTTTGTGACCTGACAAAGTCAATGGGGAATCCAGATTCACTGAACAACCATGTTACTAACTTAATGAATGTTTCACTTAGCAACATAAACATAGGGCTCAATTGTCGTAACTCGAGGACTACCTGTATCCGGTTCTGGAGAAGTAGAGTGTTGGACTGTGTTATGACTTCGGAGTCATGAGAGCCAGTTTGGTGTAGTGGGTAAGGCACTTAGCTAGAAACCAGCAGACCCTGTGTTCAAGTTATGGCTTAGGCTGGAAGCCAGCTCTGTGATCTCAGGCCAGACACTTTCTCTCAACTCTAAGGAGGCAATAGGTTAGGTTAGGTTAATTTAATTTGTATACCGCCCTTCTCCCGTAGGACTCAGGGCGGTTCACAGCATATTAAAAACACAAATACAATATACAGGATACAAAAAAAAAATCATACAAAAATACACAAAATAACCCCACTAAAACCTAATTAAAAGCCAAATATTGATTGCTGTGTTCCCATTAAAATTACTTTTTAAAAACGTCCCTA
>NW_015386342.1:299031-366292 GCF_001527695.2 Protobothrops mucrosquamatus
TGAGTCAATATTTCATTAAACATTGCCTTTTGGCTTTACCCTGAATTGTCTAGAGTATATGAAGTTTTTTTTCATTATTTATTCAACAATGCCACTAAATTATGCATTCTTGATTTTAAAGATAATAGTAACATATTTTGTTCAGAATTATTATTGTTCTGGCATCAACTTTTGTATTTCTATATAAAAGACAATCTTGTTTTGGGAAGGGAAATGGGAAATGACAAGTCCCAGCTCTTGCTGCCTCAGGGACATAATTATGATCAGAAATACAAAAATGGAAAAATCATAAACTCCCCACAACTGAGGCTCTAGAAAGTTTCATCTCAGCATGAAACTATGTTTTAATTACTACTATTGTTTGCATTGTTTATACTGTCAATGTACCAGACAGAGTAAGAATTTGTCCTACTTAATTCTTCATAGTACTTGCTTCACTGGAAGATGCATTTAATTTATTTTTTGTGTCTCCTCATGCCAGTACTTAAAAAATAGGTTTTGTAGCCAAAAGCACTGACATAAACGAAAATACGATCTAGCAAACATTGAATAGGACAAATTCCTGAAGCAAGTTTATTGACAACAAAAAGCTACAATTAGTCTTCCATATAACTTTTTACCTCCAAAGGTAATATTTATATTTTTATCTTCCTTAGGAAATGAAAATCAGATTTGTTAATAGGTATGCTTGGATTAGTGGTTTGCTTAGATTAGTAGTAAGATAGTTTCTGACTTTAGATATACAATCTAAAATCATGAAACAAAGAGAGAAGGAGCGAAAAAAGCTCTGGTATTAGTCTTAATTTTTATATATATAAAAATTATATTTATGCACTATAATGTCTTTTCAATCCATAGTAATTATTCTATTCTATAATTATTTGCATGTATTCATTTGTGTATGTGTGTGTGTTTAAAAAAATACTATAACTTTTATAAAGAAGGGTATGCAGAAATACATAGATTTTAAAGATGCCTGCTTTACTAGAAGAATGTTTTTTTTGTTCCGCTTTTATAGCTCTTTGTCTTTCAACCCATTTACTAACCACACAAGTAATGGTATAAAGACTATCTTTGTTTCTGTAAGTTTTAATCACATATATTTCAAGGAGTCAAGCAGAGTGTTCAAATAATGCATTTTAAAGGCCACTATGACACTATGCAGTTGTATGTGATGAGGAGATGCTACATTTACTTTGAGAGAGAAAGAAAGGGAGAAATCTGTATTTCATTTGTTACACTACTAACTTCACTTTAGGTAATTGCATTCCGCTTTATTATTGCCCAGAGCAATAACTGATTGTTAGTTATTGAAGTCTGAAATGATTTTCTCATCTCCCAGGGGAATCTGGAGATTTACATGGTGCACAGCAGTAACTAATAGATATAATCTGGTCATAATGTAGCCAAAGAATGTGTTATTTACTTATTGAGAACATAGATGTTGAGCACTCTAACATTTCCTCATGAAGTGGGGCAGATTTTGTTTATATTTGAGCATCATACATGTTTTTTCCCTTTATTTTGTTTTGTTTCTTTAAAAAAAGATTTAATAGGTTTTCTACTGTTGAAAGATGCTGACACTTAATTCTGTTTTTCTGTACTTGGGAGAAAGTTCCACTGATCTCAGTGGGTCTTGCAGGATTCAATCTCAGTCGGTCATCATGACCAGAGGTTGGTTCTTCCAAGCTTTCGGACTCGTGCTGGAGCCCATCGTCAGGGATCTTCTCAATCTCCAGGATGTCTCCAACCATATCCTGGGGATTGAGAAGTTCCCTGAGGATGGGATCCAGCACGAGTCTGAAAGCTTGGAAGAACCAACCTACCGTCCCAGTGATCGACTCATATTGGATCCTGAAACAATATCCTGGGACACGTATATTTGCCTTCATTCATCAGTGGATCTTACCTCATAATAGAAGTGAAAGGAACTTGATACTATTATAAAGTGGTCTGTGTTGTAGTTCATAGACTTTAGTTGCTGTAATTGTAAATAATAGTACAATACAATGATAATATACAAAATTTTCATTATTGATTTTATGTAATTGTTTATTATTAATCTATATAAATAAAAATGTAAATGTTCGTTTGTTCAAAATCTTAAATCTCCGAAAGTTCTTCACCGATTGCTTTGAAATTTTGACACAACGTTGCATTCGAATACGCGCGTGTTTTTATATACCTACTATTATATAGATGTCACACCTGTGACAGGTAAAAACATGCTTTTTTGAAAAACAGCGCCATCTGTTGGACGNTAACAGATGGCCTGAGTGCTGCATGTGTTGCTCTCAAACTTACAAAGTATAAGCCAAGGTTGGACAAATTATTAGTATGCGTACAACAGCAAAAATCACATTAATTGTTCAAAAGCATGCCAAATGCAAACTTTTACCTTTCAGTAAAAAGTTGTTTGTATCATTGAAAGCTTTGTTATTGTGTTTTTCTTTTAAGACAAAAGATGTTAATGTATGAGTTGCTTTTTTTAAACTAAAACCTCAGTATTCAGATTAAATTGCCGTGTTGGCACTTTGCGATAAATAAGTGGTTTTGGGTTGCAGTTTGGGCACTCTAAAAGTTTCTCCATCACTGCTCTATTTGCTTAGAGCTCAAAGCATTGTTAGAGACCCCACACACCCACTTTACAGTCTGTTTCTGTTGCTTCCCTATGGGAGGAGGTTTCAAAGTATTTCTAGCAGGACTATCCAATTCTATAATAGCTTTGTTCCCTATGCTATCCATCTGGTAAACTCGCAAGATTCGTTTTTCTCACCATGCACATGTATACATAACCCGAATTAGAGTGTTGTTTGTGTGTCGTATAATATATGTGGGTATATGCATAATTCTGTATTTATTTATTTATTTTTGTCATATTTATGTAATGTATATCAGAGATGGTGACCCTTTGAGAGCTGTATGCAATGAAATTTCATTTTAATGTATGCAGATTAGTGTACATTCAAAGTGACAATAAAGTTTCTATTCTATTCTATTCTATTCTATTCTATTGTATTCTGTATTAATACCTACCTATGATCAGGGTTGTCTCTTCCAATCAGATTTGACCCATCTGAGGAATACTTCTGAGGAAGTTGCTGAGAATGCCCATTTCTGAGTTTGATGGGGACTGAGATCTGAAGCCATTTCTACATCAAAGTCCTGGTCCTCTGGAATAGTTTTCCCTTTGAAGGAAATAAAAGTTATTCTTTTATAAAATGTAAAAATAAAACCCCAATGTAACAATGTATGAGACTGTATGTTTAGCACAAATGTATTAATGTAGTGTAAATGTAACAATGCAAGGAATGTTTACTGCTTCCTGCCTATGTAGAGTGACCACAAATGGTAATCAGCAAAGATAATGAATTATGATCCGGATGGCCGGAAATTGGAAGGAAATTGTCAGGATGAACTATTAAGTGTAAAAACAACTTCAAAGAATGGCTATGGAGTTGAAAGAGCTTCTTAGATGTGATGTGCATTGTAAAAAGTATAAAATGCAAAGCTTGGAAACTGTTGCGCTCCTGGAACCCAATCCATTGGGAAGGATCCTCGAGGCCGCGTTTGCAAACGCCTTTCTTTTCTTCTCTTTTCTTCTCTTTTCTTTTTATTCTTTTTATGTTATTCTCCAATAAAACTTTGTTTTGTTAACCAGATTTGTCTTCGTATTGTGAGTTTCAAAATTGGGGTTTTTACATCTCACACCTTGGTGGTAAGAATGGATCCATGGTAGCAGCTTTCCAGAAGCTAGTTAAAACTGAATTCTTTCAGAGGGTATTTCAGCGTTAGGGATCTTGCCAGGGCTCTTTTTTTTAAATGAAATTTGCACTACTTGATTAATCAATGTACTTACATTTTACTATGCACCTTTGAATTGCTGTATTTTTTAATTGCCATCGATCACCAAGAATTACAAGATGTGGTAATATATAGGTTTAGTAAATTTATTAAATGGTGAAAATTGCACTTCATCACGAGAGATGTATAAAATTGCTGTCTGCCTATTTATTTGTTGAAGTGTAATTAATAGACCAACAATGCATTATTCCAGTTCTCATACAGCTTAAAGGCTGTATATCATTATTATTAAGACCTTATTAATGTTACATCATGGCCCACTGATTTCATTGTTTCAAGGATATAGTTAAATTCTAATTTTACCTGAATCAGATGCTACAGTTTCTGAAGCTAACTTGCTTTGTTTTATGTAGATAGTACCAAGTGGTTCAGCTCTGTGCCCACTATTTTAATAATAAGTTTGATGAAGAATGGGAGAGAGTATGCTTATGTAGCTGGCCCGAAATTGGTCAGAATGTCTAATACTCTAAAAGTGAGAAATAAAATTTATATATGCATTTTATAGAGGCAAATGTAATTTTTTTTACTGGAACTGAAATTGAATGCACAGGTGTAAAATAATGAATTTGTGGCTTGGTATTAGTACTTGTGCAGGGGTGCAATGTAGACTAGCCTCCTCATGATGCATCCTGGGCAATGTGACTGTCATGGATAAATAATCTGCACATTCCAGCTGGTGAACCTCACAAGGATCTGTCAGTGAGAAGCAGCAGTATGAATACCGAATTAATGCTATATTCTGTTATGTCATATGAAATAAAAGTACTTGTGCAAAACATCATGGAATCATAGTTCATTGCAAGCTGAATAAGCCAGAGGTGTGATGCAGCTGCAAAGAATGCAAATAGAGTTTAATCTGTATGAATAGAGTATGGTTTCCAAATCATAGGATGTACTAATTTATTTTCATTTGATCAATCATTTAAACTTTTCAGGAGTCAAAGAAATAAAACCTTATTCAAAGAAGGATAAACTAAATCCTATAAAGAAAGATAGGAAGGATAAGACATGTTTATCCTTGAGAAGACAAGATAGGAAGAAGTTGAAAGTTCTTTTCAAATATCCGAGGGGATATCATAAGAGAAAAAAATCAAGCTCTGTTCTCTATCATTCCAGTGTGTAGGTATAGATTAATTAAGAAAAAAAATCAAAGTAACAGATTTCATAGCACGTTGAACAATTCAACAATGCAATCAATTGTCAAAATGGTGTGGGTTCTCTTCAGTAAATATGTTCAAGCAGAGATTAGAAAGCCATTTATCAGGGATATTTTAACATGATTCCTGAACTGGGCAAGCAATTTAATTCAGTGGCCTAAATAATATTCTGTTGTTTTATTATAATAATAAGCCTGTCTCTTATTATTCTATTAAAATTAGAGCTTCCTCATAACTAAGTTAAAGTTCTATCCATCAGTCTTTCAGGCATCACGAAAAATCAGCATAAATTGTGATGACTCCATGGTTATCTCCATTCTGTCACAGTAATAAAGACAGTAAGTAGAGATATTCCCTCATATTCTTTTCTACTCCCAGCGAGAAAATAGCTATTAACCATACTTCCTAAAATGGAGTGGAACAGTGAAGAGCTATTTTAGACTGACACTTAGAACTACAGGTGCCCAATTAATAGGTGACAGAAAATAAGAGAGATACATAGTCTGTAGTCCATACCTCTTATCTATCATTAGAACTTTTTCTGAACATGGTATCCCATGGACAGGGAAACATAGGATGATACGAGAGAGGGCTATTCTGATGCTTCTGCCTGGCACAATTATTTGCAAGGAAATAGCAGCCCTGGTAGTGACCAAGAACTTCTGACATTATGGCCAGCAGTACCTGAAAGTTGCCAGGAAATACTGTAGCTACAGAGAGCATGCATGTTAAAATTAAGCAGTTGAGATTGGTGTGCGCTTGGCAATCATCACAATGGCACTTAGTGTTACTGCCAAAATGAAGTCAATTATAAAGGTACAAAGAGCTATTTGGGAATTCTGCCAGCAAAAGCCCCTGATGATATCAGATGTCCAGTTCTCCTGCAGCCAGATCAAAATGATTCCATAAAACAGCATCTAGCAATCAGAATTAAGGGGGCAGGCAAATGACCAATAAACTTATGCACATCCCAGCGCTGTCAGTGAAGTGTGCTAGATCATGTCTGTTGCAAAATATATGTTGGATAAACACTACCATAAAGGCAAATCAGCTAAAAATACCTTTAAGTTACTTCTGATATGGGATGGGGCTGAGAAAAAGGGAATGGCATGAAAATGTGACATTGCATTCTAATTAAAAAGAAAACAGTGAACGTGATGCTTAAACAAATAAAATACCAGAAGTTGGCAAATATAGCCCTTCTAGTAAAGTCATTTTACTTAAACAAGATTTTTTCCCCTTCAGCCTTCATTAATTTTTTATTATGTTGTTAATCCGTTCCCTTTGGCATTATTGTGGAGTTCAATCTTTTGTCAATGCTATGGAAATTTATGTCTACTCTTCACCTAACAGCTAATGAGTATTACAACTTGTTTGTACGCAAGGCTAAAACTGCAGGGAAAAAACTATGTATTTTATATACATGATACAGTTTTGACATACTGCTGCTGCATTTGTGCTTCTCGAATCTATTTTTATTAATATTAAATATTCTCATTTTTAAAATAAGCAGTTTTCAAAACATGTTATTCTGAAGTTTTGAATATCATTCTTGTCATAATTTAGCTTTTCTATACTTAACTAAATGTTTTCTTATGCTCATACAACAAACTAAATTCACTAGCAGAGTAATCCAGGAGTCAGTTGACCAAAGTAGTTCAAAGTAGTCAAATAATTACAGATGAAGTCACCTAAATCAAGCCAGGAAGGCTCCAGCAGCTAATGTGACACATTATTCCATGATGGACTGCAGATAATGTGCACTAAAGCTGTCATGTATTGCACTCAAGTCGTATATCATATTGGTTCACTCTTGGAAGCCCACTCATGCCATTGATACAGAGGAGAGTTTTCTTTTAAAGTAGAAGAAGAGTGCAGGTTAAATTAAAATTCCTTCTTTTCCCTGGAGTACTGTCTATCTCTACTTTCACATTCATCTTTTCACTAACCTTTTTGCTTCTTCAGTTGTATCATGCACTCCTATATCTGCAGAACTTGAAACATGCCAAAATAAATCATATAAAATATCCTTCTCTATCTTGGTATTCTGTAGATGTGTTGGGAGTATCATTCCCAAAATTCCAGGCAATTCTAAATAATGGTATTTCAGCCTACCAACATTGCATCTTCAAATTGCCATTCAGCAATTGCTGTTATGCTTTTGATCTAACAATCCTTTTCAGATTTACTCAGATGTTTCTTTCATAGATAATATTTCTCATATATAATTCCATCTTTAGATACTGTGATTCAAATAGAATTGAGTCAAAGATACGAGTTTTGTTGTCTTCTTGCAATTGCTTGAATCGTTTGAGGTTTGCTTTTCCCCCCAGATGCTTTCTCTTAAGTTGATGCATCAAACAACATGTTCATTTTGAGCTCTGGATTCATAAATGTGAGGCATGTCAGTCCTTAAATTTAGCTGGCCCATTTCAGTTGATTTGTTAGCTACATAATTTACCCTGAATTTTGAAGTCCATTCTATTTTTATCAAGTTGATTTCCTATCTAAAGAGTAACATTCTGTTATATCTGCTTTATCAGTGAGACCAGCTTTAATTTAATGAAAATTTATTTATTAAATTTATAGTCTGCCCGTCTACCTATCAAGGACCAATTCATTTAGAAGTTCCAGTTTCAACTTTAACAAAATAAGACTAAAGTATACCTAGGTTTTTTTGTAATGTACTACTAGTGACTTAACTTAATACATTGGATTGGATCCAAAGTAGAGCTATTGCATCAAAAGGCTTTAAGTTAGCCTTTAACCCACCTATAATTCTGAAGCCTGCTTACCATGTGAGTGGTCAGTATAAAAATACTTTTCCTGACACTGGTTGTTTATTTAATTGTCTTTGCAGACTAAATATGCATTAGTCAGTGCTGACAGTACTCTAAATAATTTATATATTGCATTACATAATTTAGATTGCAGTATCATTAAAGAATCTAAAGCTCTTCAAAATCAGTTTTTAAAATGAATTCTTTCATTGCTGTCAAAGATGTCTAAAATCCAAATTAGACCCAATACATTAATATGATATTCTGCAATATACTGTAAGACATCTGAGTTATAAAGAGTACATTATTATTTGCAAAAATATTAGTATTTCAGCCACAGTTAAAATGGCCATTTTCCTTTACATATAGCTAGACCCTACTTTTGAATAAAGACAACTACTTTATTATTTAAATTACCTTTTCATTAATATATATTTATGTTATATATAGCTAGAAATTGGTGTTTTCAGTCCCAGTACATCTGATGGATGTCAGGTAGAGAAGGCTGCCTTATGACACCAAAAAAGCTTCTGTAATCAAAGCTAATCTGTTATTCCCATTAAAATATTAATTTAAAGAGGTTATCAGAACAATAGTCTGAAATTATATGATTATTTATTTATTTATTTATTTATTTATTTATTTATTTATTTATTTATTTATTATTTATATTTCTACCCCGCCCTTCTCCCTGCGGACTCAGGGCGGCTTACAGCCTTTTAAAAACAAATACATAACTACAAAAATACTAAAGTTAAAATGTTAATTAAAATGAAATATTATTATAAGGCCTTTATTATTTTTTTAAAAAAATTATTATAAAACCAAGTTAAAAATAACCCTTAGGCCAGTCCTGCCAACTTAAATAGCCATGTCTTGAGGGCGCGGCGGAAGGAGGGGAGATCCGGAATCACCCGGATCTCTGGGGGTAGTTCGTTCCATAGGGTGGGAGCTCCAACCGAGAAGGCCCTCCCCCTGGGGGTCGCCAGCCGGCACTGTCTGGCTGACAGTGAAAGAGATACAATTTTTTTTTAATTTTTTCAACCAAATTCTGTCGAATTAAATTAGCTTTCCATTAAATTAGCCATTTTAATATACCTTATGTACAATGTAAAAGAATGATGCCCATTTATAAATAAAGAAATAATAAATAAAGTTTGATCTAGTTGCTAAGGTACTAGGCTAGAAAGAAATCATCTTGCATGGTTGTTGTAGGAAAAGTAGGAGGAAAGTATGTTGCATATGTTTCCCCCCTTGAGTTATTTAAAATAAAAATAAAATAACTCAAGAGGGAAAACATATACAACATACCTTCCTCCTACTTTCCCTACAACAACCATGCAAGGTGATTTCTTTCTAGCCTAGTACCTTAGCGACTAGACCAAACTTTATTTATTAGATTATATACGTAATGTCAGTTTGTTCTAATATCATGTAATGGGTTTTATCTATTTCTTTAATATTAATAAGAGGCATGTAATTACAAGTACACTTGTCCATTTTGTTTGTAATGAAAGCTGACCACTGAAAACACTGGCAGCATTCTTCTGTTAGCCATCCTGCCAAGTAAACAGATAGAACCGAGTAACTTAAGAAGTTAACCAATTTGGTACACAGACATCATTAGGCTCAAAAGATACAGTAGTCTAGAACAGTGGCTGCCAGCCTTTTGGGCTCCAGGGATCAGTTCCATGCAGGCGGGTTTTTTGTGGACCGGGGGTGAATGTTTTCATGCTGAATCCCATATACGCACTGGTGGGGCTTTGCTCTCTTTCTGGTGGGCTGCAGATTAGTGCCCGTCTGCAGCCTGAGGTTTGGGGACCCCTGCCCTAGAATATTTAATACAACAGAAAAGAAAGATTTGAGAACAAGATGAAATATACACAGCGGTGGGATTCAAATATGTGAACAGCCGGTTCTCTGTGAGGATGCCCCTTCTGGAAGTCAATTCTGGGCCTGGGCAACAAAAAATTAGCTATTGGTTCTGCCAAAGTGGTGCGAACCAGAGGAATCCCACCACTGAATATACATATATATGGAGTCCTTGGTGCTCTCTTTTATTACCCATCTAGGTAACATCATTAGTGCTCCTGAATGCAGAGTTTGTTCCCTGTTTATATACCAGATTGTATAGTAGTTTATCCTGCCAGTGTTGGTAGGGATGTGATTTTCTTCTTGGTAGTTCCTTGATTAGGATATTGTTTTCTGCTTAATTGTTTGTCTGGTATTAATCTCTGTTTATCTGGGTGTTGGCTGCTAGAGAGATATGTTCTGATATTTTTGTTCTCAAATGTTTTATTGTCTCTTTTGAATGGTTTGTACATGTGGTTTATCTTAATATGTAACTTATGGCTGATTTGTCTGAGTGTCAAGCTTCCAGAAATTCCCTAGTATCAAATTTCTCTTGGTCTGGGATGCTCTTTTCCCAGCTGAAACTATGATTGAGTTAGTCCTTGTGTTGTGAAATTAAGGCGTTTTTATTGTATTTTCTGACTGCTAGATGTGTTCATGATGCTTCCTGGTAATATTCTGCCTGTCTATCCTACATAGCAGCTATTACAGACCTTACACTGTAAATTGCTTTTTCTTCTTGGGCTACTGGGTCCTTAGGGTTTTTTTTTTTCTTGGGCTACTGGGTCCTTAGGTTTATTTAAGATATTTTCAAAGATTTTAGTTGGTTTAGATGCTATGGCGATGCTGTGTGGTTTTAATAGTAAGTTATTTCTAAGGTGTTTTTGACATATGGCAATATTTTGTATAGCAATGTTTTGTATGGCAGTTTTTGATGTCTGGTAATATATTTGTATGGCAGTGATATATGGCATTTTTATATATTAAACTGTTTCATAAACAGGGAGAAAACCCCACACTCACCAGCACTGATGATGTTACCTAGTTGGTTAATGAAACATGTAAGCAAACAACCAAGTTTGAAGTTGTAAATTAAGGGTATCCAAAAGTGTTTAAGAATGTGAAGTATTTGTGACTCAAGTGTACATAAAAGGCTGCACAGTAATTTGGAATACAATAGCAATAGCAATAGCACTTACTTATATATAGTTCCATAAAGCTTTACATCACTCTCTGAGCGGTTTACAAATGTCAGCATATTGTCCCCAACAGTCTGGGTCCCCATTTTATTGACCTTGGAAGGATGGAAGGCTGAGTCAACCTTCAGCTGGTCAGGCTCGAACTCCTGACTGTGGGCAGAGTTAGCCTGCTATACTGCATTCTAACTAGATGTAGCTGGGTAATAATGCTTCCAATTACATAGAAGCTGTTTGTTGTAGCTTTGTGCTGTGTATGTGTAAATGAATCACTACATAAGTTACCTTTCACCATCTCTCCTCAGCCATGTTGGTTGGTACAGAAGACTGATATATTAATACTTCCAATTTAATTGCCTAATTCTGGAATAAATGTTAGAGAATACACTTTATTTTGTTATTTTCTAATATATGTGTAGAGGGAATTTCTCCCTCGGAATCCTTAATGAATTACTAACTGACCAGTCAAACAATAATTTCCTGTGAAAGAAGTTTTTGTTGTTGTTGTTTCCTTCATACAAGATTGCCTGTAGTTTTTATTATTGCAAGAACTGGCCCACTGAACTTAGCACAGAGTCGAAGGTCTCGATGAGAACACCATGATTAATGAGTTAGCCATTAATGCCAGTAGATTGAACAACTAAAATCTGATTATATTAAAGTGCTTCCCAAACATTAGGGTCACATTAACAGTTTATTGAAACAAGCTGATAAAATTTTAAATGGTCATCTAATTCCCCAGGGCTCCTAATTGTTGCATGATATATCACTCTGTAGAGAAATCTATTACATTGTTCCAAATGAGAAAATGCAATTTACTGTACCATTAGTGGGGCGGACAAAGCATTTTAGTCCCTTGCAGAGGGAGCCTGGCCAGAAAACTATAAAATACATAGGTGCTTCCTGCACAAAACATTCTTAGCTTTCAGACATATTTGATAAAGAGATATCACAATTAATAAAACACTGTATCAAATCCATATATTTAAAACACATATACATTCAGGATTTAATTCAGGATTGGTCTATGGTATAAGGCTGAAGTTACAATGAACTCTTTTTTTGAATAAATCCTCTTGAGCATCAATAAATCAGAGTATGCATCATTTTCTTCTTTTAATTGCTGGAATATTTGAGTATTTGCCAGATTCAAAATACTGGGATTTAAAGTTGCAATCCATTTTTTAAACATATTCCGCCCTTTCTTTCTTCAGCAATGTAATTTTGTATACATATAAGATGAAGGCAGATCTTATGTAAAATAAAAAAATATCAAAAAATAATCAAGCCTAATTGGGTTCATTGAGAAGAAAGTGCAGCTCAGCCTTTACAAAGGAACATTATTGTTAGGGACAGGCAGATTTGAATCAGTCTGCCCATAGCTTTAGTTAAACTTGTCCCCAGCTTGATCAGAAAAGACCTATCAGAATGAAATTTTGCTGGTCCAATTTATAAAACCTTGAGTAAGTCAATGATTGTAACTGAGCATAAATTGTTTCTAATTTCCCCAAAAATATTATTTTAACATTTTACATACCTTCCTGGATATAATCTTATTTCTATCTATAGTTATCTGTAAGGCAACTCCTTTGGAGATTATAAATTAACATTATAGCAAGCCTGTGACTAGAATGGCAATGCAGAAGCAACTACCTAACATTTTCTCTGCCCCCTCCTAAATTTTAAATTATCTTTAAGAGAGCAGACAAGTTTCCTCCTATTTGTTTTAATGTCCTCCCAGAATTTTTAGATTAGGCATGCTTCCTGGTGGATTTATTTCTCTGTCTCTATAGAGTGATATAAAAATCCTGCCAAAATAGGTGCATCTGTTCTGGATAGATTACCCAAAAAAATTAGACAAGAAAAAAGAAAATAATGCAATTAGAAAGGCAGTTTGAAGACATTAATGATCTGAAAGGTTAATTTAGAAAGAGAATGTCATAATTACTTTGATGAAATATTCCTACACCTTTTTCGTCCAAAACTGCATTTTACCGGAAACCACTCAGATGCCTCTGAGAAGCTCCTAAACTCTGAATTACAGAATTTTATAGTCAAAACCAGTCATTTAGATCATTAAGTCCAATTCCTGCTTAATGCAAAAATCAAATTAAAGCATCTCTATTAGATGGCTGTTTAGTCTCCACTTGAACACTTCCAATGAAGAGAAACCCACCCACTGTCTGAGTAATTGTTTCATTGTCAAACTGCTCTTAATGTGTTCTTTTCTATTATACATTCAGAATCTTCTTTCCAGTTGTCTATAACTCTGTGTCGTAAATTCTGAAAAAATAGAGAACAAGTTTTGACTGCCTTTTGTATTCATCCTTTTGGATATTTGGAGAGAATATTCATATTTCACATCAATTTTCTCAGGGTTAACTGTTTCTAATTTGATCGTCCTCTCTTCAGAGGATTCAAGTTTTTTGCCTGAGACTCTCACCTGCTTATCAACCCACATGGTCCTGGAATTATGACAGCAACCAGGACTTCCAGAATTGTTGTCACTAAGGGATGTGGGCACATGATGTCACATTTACAACCAATTAGTGATAGTAATCTGATCCCAATTGCTGTTACAATCTAAAGACTGCCTGTATGTACTTCCTATAACTCTGCTATTCTTTTTGTGCTCTCTTCTTATACTCCAGTGAGTCACCCTGAGTCTCTTAATTCTGTCTCCATTCCCTGGACTTAGGGAATGCTTCTGTGTTCTTAGTTTACCTAAAGGTTTCTGAATATTTGCTTCAGGACCTGCTTACTGACTCTCTACAGGAAGGCAATTATTGTCTGCTTTAGAATCTTCCATTATCAAATTGACTTGTCTGAATCTTCCTTTACTATTTTTGAAGATAGGAACAACATTGTTGTTTTACAGTTATCTGATACCTCACCATTTCTCCAAAATTTGTCAGTTAATACATATGTTCAGGCTGTCAATTTCTCCACAGTAATTCATTTAGTCCTGGAGATGTAACAAGATTTACTCATTCAGAAGAAATAGTTTTTCCTTGACCATCATTCTTTAAGGAGTCTTTCTCCTCCTTCTTGCTGTTTACAACTGTGGAATGGAATACTTAACTTGTTGTTGGAAAAGACTAAATGATTATAAATACTAATCAAGAAGCTTTTAGTATTTTCCTTCATTGAGCTGCTATGCTCTTTCATTTTATTTATTTAATTGGTTGAAACTTAGCTGAATAAGCTTCTTTTGTTGTTAATATGCTTCAAGTCATTTTATATTTTGCTGTCCTAATGTCATATCTACCTTTCAAAGCTACTTCGATGTAGACTTCCTTAATTAACTGACTCTCTTTCCATCTTCCATACATGTCGTTTTTTCCTTTTCATACCTTCACTAAGCTTTTTTATGTGGCACGTATACAAGCTATCTTACCTTATATATTGGTTCTTCTCTTGTTGAATTTTTTCCATCTTTGGAATTGCAATTGTATTTTTAATAACTCCTTTTTAGAAACTTCCACCTATTTTGCATTAGTTTCTTTTGCCATGAAATGCTATTTATAATTGCACCATGTTGATTAAAATCTACTTTTCTAAAGCTCAAGGGACACATTGGACTACACTTAGCCTTAGTTCCCCTTAAGATCAAGAACTCCAAATTATATTAGCTTTGTCATTCATGTAATCCAGCCTTCCACAACTTGTTTCCCTTCAAATGTACTGGATTTTGGCAAGTACAATAAATATTGAAAACATAAGGTAAGAAAAGACTGATACAATGTTTATTTAGCCATGTAAAATATTACCCTTAATCACATATTTTGTATTCCAAGGATATTCCATGTAAAATGGTATGTCTCTTCATCAGTACCTTTTCCTAATCAGTACTAATTATCCAAATTTATTTACTATCACAGATATAGCATGGGCAGGGAGAGAACAGAGAAAAGAAAAAGCTCATAGGTTGCCCTAGTTTAAGCACTGGACCAACGTATGCTCAGGTTGCTGCTCTGAATAGTTGAACAATTCAGTCTGATTATTTTTCCCACTAGAATACCAGTGAGATTTTTTGGCCCCGTAGAATTCCCACAAGGCTGTATAGTTAAAGTATCTTTTTAGACAAGACATTTCTAAAGGAAATTCATTGAGAAGTATGTCATAATTCATATATCAAAATCACTGCAGGAAGCACAGAATTGCAGATTACTTCTATGGCAGCCTGATAATTTAAAATATCAGTTTTATGTGCAATCTATGTTTAACTTTGTTTTAGTATACCTTAGGTATAATTGGGGCCATTTCTTCAGAGAGTGTAAATTGGTTTCTATCATAGAAGGGAAATTGGCTTTTCATTTGAAGGTGACTAAAAATGAAGTATTTTTTTTATTGATAGCTGAAGTAAGTATCATCTGATAGCATCCTCTTAGCATCATTTAAAATGTCACTGATGGCATAAATATCACAATAACATTTAATTAATGTTAAGTTGGCACATATCCAGGAAAAGCATCATAAATGTTGACATTCCAACATGTTTAGCATGAGAGTAATTCAATAGTTTAAAGTAAGGGAAATCAACTTAGTTAGAATGCAGATATTCTTTTCATCTCAAATGATAACCTATATTATCATAGGTTACTGTCCAGCAACTCAGTATTGCTGTTGGAATGCCATAGAAAAGGAACCTAGAACCATGTATGGGTACCATTTCATGCAAAAATATGAATGGGTTCCTCTTGTGTTTATGTAAGTGGGAAGATAGGAGATAGCACACAGGAATGTAGTAGACATTAAATCCAACCAGCTCATACTCTAACAGAGGGGTTTGTGATTTTTATTGGCTGCAGGATTGCATCAGTTGTTGAATAGCATGAAAGGGCTGTGTAGTAAAAGGGGATAAGGTCACATTTTTAAAAAAGGCTTTAAAAAGGATTGCAGGGTATTGAAAATTTAATTAGATTAGAGTCTAAGGAGTTTTATACATTCATTTTATAAAATTGGTATTCAAAAATGCTCCCTAATTAATATATTGAGAACCAGTTTGGTGTAGTGGTTAAGAAGAAATGGCTAATTAGAAACCCTACCTTAGACATAAACCAGCTGGGTGATCTTGGTCCAATTGTCCAATGGCAAACCACTTCCAAAATTTTGCCAAGCAAACTACAGCAATTTGTCCATGCAATTGCCAGGAATTAATACTGATTCAAAAGCACATACATTTGTTTTTTAATGCATTAAAGTATTTTTTAGTAAATAGCCCTTTTGGATACCCCTGTCACCAATCTGCTCTGATGTTTTCATTTCTCATGCTAACGCAAGGTGCTATCTCCCAACATACAAATCTTGGCTTAGAGAAAAACATCTCTACAGGAATTTTTGAATGAGAAAAACAGTGTTTAATAACTAGAACACAACAACGGTGTCCCTTTTCCTTGCTTGCCATAATAACCCTTTCTCACAATATTCCTAATTTCTTCCTTTGTTCTGCATGCAACCTTTCCACTCCAGTTAATCTTCCTAGTCTCACTTTATTGGATAAATCCTAAATCAATTCAGAACCCTCTATTTCGACCTGGATTTATCCCCAGCCAGCTTCTGGCTGCTCTGCTTCTCTCCATTTAGGAGGCATCAGAAATGAAACCATATTTTACATTTCTTTTATTGACAAATTGGTGACTAATGGATAGTACTTCAAAGCAAAGTGCTACCTGCAGCATTCTTATTTCCTCAAGAATCTCTCTCTTGTTGAGCCCTGCAGTTTTCTGGGGTGGCTGATCAGCCCTGCTAACCAATCAAAAGGGGGCAGGGGGAGAGAAGAAATAGCAGTTTATGAAGAAGAATTTTATATTGTTCACCAATATGATGCAGGAGGACTCACAGCAGAGCAGCCAGCAGTAACATTGTGTATATCCTTTTTCCCATTTCTTTTTTAATCTTTTATTCCAAAGGACATTTTCACAGCAATTACATAGGTGGACAACTGAGGCAGCTTTAGTCTGAGGCAACATGACGTTGTCATCTTGAGAAGTGGAACAGAAGAGAGGCATATGTGAGCTATGGAGAATGCAATCTCTGGTTATATTAGTCTTCTGCAACAATGATAACAGTCTTGTGCTATCTTAATAACTAACAACTTTATTATCACATAACAATTCATGGATCATAGTCTAGTTCATCAGATGCCTGCAGTACTGCTCAGATGGAATTGATGAATAGTAATGGCAGTTTCCAGAATTTCCCAGAGATTGTGCTCCATTTTAATTTGTCTGCATCGTATAAGTATCAATTGGGTTTGGGGGTCAGTCATGGGTGTCAATAAACTTAGGTTAAGCAGGAGACATGATAAATGAACACCAATAAAAACCAAACTTCCCTAATGTTTTGTTTTTCTGAATATTTATTCCAAATCCTACAAATTCATGGTGCTTTTAATACTATTGTCATCCCTGAAATAAATCACTGTGTGTACTTCCTGTGATCTTTCAAAAGGCAATAAAACAGATTGTTTTTAATGGCTGTTCCAGCAATGAAAAATATCTTTGTTAGGTGGAAACAACAAATTGGATGCTATTTCAATTCCTTTTAATGGCGCGAGGATCTTTGCAACATGCTGTGAAAAATATTCTCTTAATGATAGGCCTGTGGCACAACTTAAGGAGTCATCAAGAAATAAATGCTTGGCTGTCTGGCTGGCAGCTTGGTGTCCCTTAATTGAAGTATTATAAGATTCTGTGAAGAATAAACCCTCTGGGGTATTATAGCTAAATGGCATGGACACCTCTGATGAGACATGTAGATGAAGACATGTCAATAGAATCTTCACCAATTTGCTGTAATAGGAGGGACTGATTAATTTCGTAACCATGGCTGCTTCTATTAGCTAACCTAAAGAATGATTTGGACTTTATTAAGCAAGATGTTTCTTTTCTTTCCAAGAGACTCCTGCACCAGAGTTATTGATTTCCAAAAGCGAAACAATATACTGTTCTTGTAAGGATCTTAGTTTATTGTTTTGCTTGTTACATAATAATATAATAGACAAATGAATAGAAAATGAGGAATAAAAGAAATAGACAAATGACTATAAAATGAAGAAGCTAAAGTGTTCTGGGACTTTAGAATTTAAACAGACAAGCATCTGCAATACCCAAGACTTAACCATTGTTGATAAGAAAGACAAAATAATGTAGACAGTGGACATCTCAATACCTAGAGACAGCAAAACAGAAAAGAACTGAAGAAAATCACAAAATACAAAGACCTGCAAATTGAAGCAGAACATCAAAAAAAGCAAAGATAATAACAATAGTGATAGGCATCTTGGGTATGATTCCAAAATATCTGGAACATTACTTCAACATCATGGTCATTGACAAAATTACCATCATTACTTGCAAAAGGCCCCTTTATTTAGAACACTTTAGATCAGGGGTGTCAAACTGCCGGTCCACAGGCCGGATGCATCATAGCAAAACCGCACCGACACTTGCCATTGCCGTCAATGGCAAAAAAGTCACAATACGTCGCGACACGTCATGTGACATTACAAGTTTGACACCCCTGCCTTACATCCTATGACAATATCTTTAACACTATCAAACCATAATATTTGCTGGGATACCCACTTGTCCCAGCCAATAATGATACAGAAGGAAAAAAAATGTCCTGGATAGAAACAAAAGTTTTAGAATCAAAATACACATGGCATTCATTTACCATTGTCCATGGCTCCATTACCATAGTATCCTTTGTCCATACTTGCTGAATAGATGAAACCCAGCTTCCAGGTAAAGGTGTTTACTTATCCAATGTTTATGGTTTATTTTGACACTATATGTATGTGCCAAATGGCTGATGGGTTTTTGTGCATATATGAAGTATTTTTCAGACTTTCATTTTTCTTGCTTTTGTTAGGCTAGAATGAAAGCCCCATGATTAATAAAGGCTCTCAGAAACAAATTCACTTTCCTTACTATTTCAAGAAATATTCCAACATAGCCTGAAGTCAGGGGAGTCTGCAAGGAGGGGTCAAAAAGTCAAGATGGGTAAAAAGAGGGTGGATCTTCAGTCACATGGTTATGGCTGCCATGCTGCCTTTTTTGAGGCACATCCACAGACATTCTGCCTGAAATAAAATATCTCTAAAACTATGTATGCCATTTTTGCTGGGTTTGTCCCATGGAGGCAAAGGGGGGTTTACTCTATCTTTGTTTAAGTAGGTTAAGCAACAGCAACTCCTTGTGACATTTGGCAACTTACCACATTAAATTGGCCTGCTATTCTGGATTGGGGGGGAAAAAAGCAGCTTCATATCCTTTTACAATGAAGATGGTATTTCTTATACTGTATACATTTTTAATGTCCAAAAATGGAAATTGAAGCAGCTAAATCAAAATTATACAGCTTTATATTTTTATCTCTCCTCCCAAGCAATGAAATAGTTTTTAATATTTTAGTATAATTGCCCATGGACATCTAGCAACATTTGGTTACATATAATCAACTAATGTTTTATGTTTTAGGAATAGCTTTAATAAAACATGAATTTTCCCATGTGATCGGAGCTACATATTCCAAAGCTTCTCTGCACAAGAGACTGCATTTTTTATGTGGAGCTCTAAACTAAAAATGGCTTTTGTGGTAGAGAATAAGGCAACAGCCATTTCTAGTAAATGTTCGCTATTCTTACATTGATCTTCAACATCAGAGGATAATTGCTACTTTCTCTTTTCTAATACGTTATGTTCTAAGCCTCAGCTATTTGCACTGAACAAGAATATCTGTGTTCCAACATGTATTAGTTTAACTAATAAAGTTATTGTCAGGTTATAGTTTTAGATAGCATACTTTTTAGTTTGGTGGATGATTGCCTCCAACTACCAGAATTCCTTGTGCATCAGCTTCATCACACAGATCACTACTGCAGGGAGGAAATACCATGAGTAGTTTTACCTTAACACATATACTCCTTTCCCTCAAACATTTGAGCTTTTGAATTGGAGTGAGAGCATCTTACCTCTCTTTCCTCATTCACGAGTTCTCATCCACAGAGCAAACTAGGGGATGTCTCCAGATCTTCCATGGTGGGAGTGGCTTCATGCCAAGATGCTGATGTTGCTCTGATGGCACATAAAGTAAGCTGGCTATAACCCATATGATTTGAGGTGGTTCTGAGCAGCCTGAGGACAGGCACAAACAGTAGATTCCATGTAATTGTGAAGGATGGCCTTGGCTATCAGAGCTGTCATGAAGTTTCCTACCTATATTCTTCTGCTAGTTATTTCCACCACAGTGTAAAAAAGGTATATTGTAATCCAGTGCTTGTTCAAGCTCCACTTAGCTTTATATCTCTTCCTTCCAGACATCCTTCTCCAATGCAATTTACCTACAGTATATGGCAGTCCCTTTACTTAAGTCTTTCGCTTTACACCAGGGGTCCCCACTCCCGGTCCGTGGACTGGTACCGGGCCACAGCATGCCAGCAATCGGTTCTCACAAATAAACAAACCCCATCCGTGGGATGCAGGCAGCACACAAAACTATGCCCCCTCCGGTCCGCAGAAAAACCTCTCTCCACATAACTGGTCCCTGGTGCCCAAAAGGTTGTGGACTTCTGCTTTACACCAAACTTGTTAAGCACAGAGACAATAGATTAAGCTCAGTTCTGCCCTGGATAAATTCAAGGAGAAGCTATTTCTGAGGACCACAAAAGCATATTGGAGTTCTTCATTGGTTGAACCCTTTGTGTAACAAAGGACAAATTTGTGTTTGCCAGCCTGTATGGCTAAAAGTCAAGGAAACATTGTGGTGACAATTTCTCCTAGTATAGAAAATTCCTGGAAGTGACCCAAGCAAAGAAGAAGAAGAAAGGCCTGGGCCATTTAATCTGCTTTCTGCCAACAGCAGCTTCAGCAATTAGGGTTGTGGTTCCATCATGTGATTCAGATTCAATATGCAACAGCAGTGCAGAGAGAAGTCCAGTGTCACGTGTTAAATTGCCAAATGCTTCATTGTCTATTACCTGACCAAGACAGAAGGTGGAAAAATCTAGGATTTTGTGCCCATTAAATTATATGCAGCCTATCTGGGGTAATTAAAAAGAATAGACAAACATAGCTAATGTCATATTATTTTCGATTAACACCTTCATGTCAAAGTCCTACTAACTCCCTCATAGCAAATAAACAAGTATCTTGTTTTGTATTTTCAATGTGAGTTTTATTTTTTAATTCAAAATAATAATAGTTGGTATTGTAGATGATGCAGTCCAAAGGATCCAGGTAAAATCAAGCTCTTTTCACCTGAGCTGAAAAAAACGTGCCCAAACTGCAAAGGAACAAAAGATCAGCTCTTAATTAACAAGATGGTTTTGGAAAACTACAAGAGAAGGAAGACAACTTGAATTGGATTTATGGATTGATTACAAGAAGATTTTTGACTCGCTGCTACATGATTGGATAATCAAGTGCCTAGAAATAGCAGGGATCAGTAAAAACATAGAGAAGCTTTGTGGAAAGATCAATGGCACAATGGAAAATGTAGTTATTGGTCAATGGTGATAGATTGGAAGATATTAATATCAAAAGAGAAATCACCATTACTGTTTGTCATTGCACAGATTCCTCTGACAACAATAATGAACAAGTCAAACCATAGCTACCAAACATCAAAAACATCTGCTAGGCTTACCCACTGCCTTTACACAGATTACCTCAATAGAATTGCTGCCTGGTAGTACTAAAACTGTCCATAATCAAGATGCCTTCTGGAAATAACATCAAGAGTCTAGATGAAGACTATTACTATAAATACCTGGGCATCCTACTAGCACACTAAAGAAGAAGAGAATACATCATGAAATCAGAAAACACAAAGACCTGCAAATTGAAATAAAATATCATGGCAAAAGAAAGCAAAAATAGTACCAATAGTAATAGGTACCTTGGATCCAATTCAAAAACATCTGGAATACTACCAGATGTACACCATAGGCATTGACAAAATCATCATCAGTCAGTTGCAAAAGGCAGCTTTATTTGAAACAGTTTACATCCTGTGATTATACATTTAATACCATCAAACAACAACATCTGCTTATCCCAAGTCCTTGCGAAGGGTTTGATAGGTGGACAAAAATGCCAAATCCAGTCCAAACAACTGGTTGATTATGTGACCAACCATACATTTTAGCTTTATTAATAATTACAGGCATATGTATTTTATGGTTATGTTTTATGGCCTATAGGTGGTAATAATAAAGGGTTTAAAAATATATATTATTAAAGTTTAGCACAATGCCCAATTTGCTTTCAGTTCTGGGTGACAACCAGCAATAAGGACTTTTGTGACTTAATTGTCAAAAGGGAGCAAGCAGGTCATACTGGAATATGACCAGTATTTAACTGGAATACTCAGACCATACTAATTTTCATCTTGATAGAATATCGAAGTTCTTCTGAGTTTTGTGCAGTCAGAACACCTTCAATTCAGATTGTTTCACTGGAAAATTCCAGATGGGGCTGCTTTACTTTGAACTCAAAACAAAATGTGTTTTTCATTTTGTGCAAATCCCTTCATTTTCCCCAGCTAGCATCTGCTTCCACAGCTGCCCACAGACAGAAAAGTTCCTCACAGAATTACTAGGGGAAAGTACAGCATCTGCAGAGACAGTCTGCATAGTCTGGAAACAGAAAATGTTTTAAATGAATCTCTTTCATTTTACACATTGATATAAAATTAGTTGCCTTAGCAAATGGCAGCTCCTAACTGATCAGGTCTCAGTTCAGTTCTGATTAATACTTCATCAGAAGACTACCAGAGAAAACCAGGGTTGTAGATAGATTGGGAACATCCCAGAAGACAAATCCTGTCCTTCTTGTTGTCAAGAAATGTGCCTGGATATGTCCATGAAGTTATATCTATATGCTGGTCTATGACCATAATAAATATTTGATTGGAAGTTAGATTTTATCTTCAACAATATTGCGACCCTTTTGGAATTTTATATTACTATGGTTCACTCTCTGTTTCCATATTTAGCTGAGATGAAGAAGCAGAAAGCCCATTGATCTAAGCTTGGGCAGTCTCTTCCCATTCTTACTCAGAGGGGAGAGCAAGGAGAGGAAAAGTGCTTTAAAAACAGAGACTATGCTGGTGACACTGACCCCTACATTAAAGAGCTTTTCCTGCTGAGAAGCCTATGAAATGTAATAAAATGGTAAAGAAAAAAGCCATTTCCATTTAACACCATTTTAGCTGGATTGTTAATAGAAGCAACACGGCAAAAAATGTCCTTGCTCTTTATTAGCATTATAGAAGTATAAGGCTATACTTTTACAGTGCTATTATACTTTCCTTATAAAATAGCTTTATAGCCATATAATGTTCCTCCACCATTATAACAAGGTGATCATTGAAAGAAGTGACTTGCAAAACGCCTATTAAAATATTTTAATGAGTATTACTGAGGTCTAGTGCTATACTTCTGAAATATATTTCTATAGAATCCTTATGATTAAAAAGTAACCTGGAAATCATTTAAATTTCTAAAAACTCTGTCAATGGGAACTTGCCAAAACTTAAGGGTTATCTGAAACAGCATGATTAGCACCAAGAGTCACTTATAGTACATTCATTTCCTTTCTGGGATAGTTTCATGACATGGATATTTAGAGTATCATGCTTTACCACATAATCCATATTTTCAAGACAAAAAAATAAATAATAATAAACTAAAGCTTTACATAGTGCTTCTTCAAAGGGTTTCACATGAATTATGTCAAGTGCAGTTACATTAATCTTAAAGTAGGAAATCAAAAGTCCTAAACAAAACCATAGCAAACCCATTTCTATATTGTGCCAAGAAAATTGCACAACAGTGTCCATGAAGTCATCAGGAATCAAGTCCAACAACTTGAAGGAGGCTGCCCCTTTATATCGCAGTGTTACATAACAGAGAGAAGCCTAGAGCTACGATCCAGGGCTTATTCACCTGAGAGTGAATCACACTCTACTGTATATTGTACAACTTCTTTCTAAGAAAACGGTGGATAAAATTGAGACCCTTAACCAAATTCACATGATTGTAAAAGAATTCTATCACAGATTCTAACCACTGTGAATTTGGACATTCACATCTGACTGGACTTTGCAACAGGAAATCAGACTAGTTAGGAGTCATCATTTGCTGATCA
The DNA here is from genome assembly GCF_001527695.2 of Protobothrops mucrosquamatus. NCBI lineage: Eukaryota > Metazoa > Chordata > Lepidosauria > Squamata > Viperidae > Protobothrops > Protobothrops mucrosquamatus. The sequence continues at coordinate 323,037 of NW_015386342.1, forward strand.
AAAACCAGATGATCTAAAATAGTATACTAGTGAATATTCTATAAAAATAGAAGAAATATAAAAAAACTATTAAAAGCTTAAATGATTTTTTTCCTTAAAAAAAGCTTTACACTGATTTGCTTTTTAAAAGCCTACATTAGAGAAACTTATTTTACAAAATGATTTGGAATCATTTATATTAACATTTATTTTTAATAAGATTTTTATTAAAAAAAACCTTAATTGCAATAGTAAAAACTAATACAAACTTAACTTGGAGAAAGAAAAGAGTAAGAGCAGGAAAAAAGAAAAAAGAAAAAAAAGAACATAATAAATACAAAGAAAAGAACTATATAAAAAATGTCCAAACTTCATCACAGCAAATATAAACACATTTAACTTTTTACTTTTTATAAGGTTGCAAACATATCTCTTCATCTCATATCCCATTCCTTATCTATAAGCAAATCTATCAAACAAACTTTTGAACTTTCATGTCAGAAAAAAGTTCATAAAAGGTTGCCAGAACATACAAAAACCTTGATCAAATAAGCCAAGTTTATATTCCTTCCTTCTAATGATCTTAATATTTAATTCAATAAAATATTGTTGTAGGTTTTAATTTCTCTTCAATTCTTATTTATTCCATTACACAGATTTCTTCAAGGCTTTATAACAAGCCTCTTTTGTAGCTCCAGTAAGAAAAACAATTCCAGGTTATTTTCTTGGTTTTTCATATAATTCCTTTTAATTTTTAAAATTTTAGACAGTTTCTTTTGTATATTTAGTAAAGCATCCTTTTCCAAACCATTTGCTTAGCTTGTCATTTGTAATTCCATATTCAGTATCTTAATCCTAAAAGTTAGTTTTCTAACATAATAAGAACTGGTAACAAATATTTTATAATCTTGACTAAACCATCATTCCCAGAATTCTTCAGGATGAGCTATGATAATAATACTTTTGGGAGTATAACATCAGTGGAAATTTGTAATCTAAATATGCCTATTGTCATGTATTTCACTCTTAGCAGGCTGGTTCTTAGAACTGTGTGCATTCTTGCTGCCCTAATGGCTGCCATTTAGCAATTGTGAGATAGGCAGACCCTTGATGGTGGTTTAGGACATAGAGTAGAAGTAATGATATATAAGAAAATAAAAATGGTATAATCAATGCATTTCTGTTATTCCAGTTAATTAGTGCACAATTATAGTGATAAATCTTCTACATATTTTTCTGTGAACCCTGAAGAATGTGGTGACGTCTTCAGACAGAATTATTCTCATGGATTCTGGTGAGATTTTGCCATCTCCTTGCTGAGCTATGACTATTAAAAAATTATGGTACTGTAATTGAAAACTCTTTTATAAGGGCTGATTTAGGCACCGATAAAAAGTTAATAAAAATTAAACAATGAAGTAAGCTAAGCCTATACCAGAGTTCAATGAAGCATATTTTCTCTGTGTATGTCTGTGCATATAAGCATTAAAAATGTGCAAGGTTTCCGATGGTACACTTTTTTAAGGCATGGCACCTAAGCCAAGAGCTATTTAGTATGTAGCATGTTTTAATAAAAATAACATGTCTGGCAAGGTCTAAAAGCTTTTGCAGCTGCAGGGGCATTTCTTAGAAATAAAGTTTATGTTTACACAGGTGCAGCCATAGTTAACAAAAAAAAATATGCAATGAAAACAGCTGCCTGTCTGTTTTCTTTGGCAAGGCTCATTCCAACTGAAACAATTTGTATCAAGCCTTTCTCTCTGCTATACCTATATAAATAACAGGCACAAAAACACACACACACACAAGGAGAAACAAAAAAAAATCAGTGTATAATATTGTGGTTGCTCCTCATAATTTATCCGTTAGATAAACTATCAAGCCCAAACAATTTGTATCAAAATCCTTTGAACAATTTTTTTTCCAGTACAGTGTGTCTGACCATGTGTGCGTGCATGCGCACACGCACATATGCACAGTTCAAATAGTAGGAACCTGTCTGCTTAGGTTGAAATTGAACTCAGTGCATACAGCATCTTCCAATGTTTCCATTTTTGTCATTATTCAAGAAATTAGTGCCAGGAACTGACAATAAAAAAGATGTTGAGACTCTAGAAAGAGTACAGAGAAGAGCAACAAAGATGATTAGGGGACTGGAGGCTAAAGCATATAAGGAACGGTTGCTGGAATTGGGTATGTCTAGTTTAACGAAGAGAAGGACGAGGGGGGACATGATAGCAGTGTTCCAATATCTCAGGGGCTGCCACAAAGAAGAGGGAGTCAAGCTATTTTCCAAAGCGCCTGGAGGCAGGACAAGAAGCAACAGGTGGAAACTAATCAAGGAGAGAAGCAATCTAGAACTAAGGAGAAATTTCCTGACAGTGAGAACAATTAACCAGTGGAACAACCTGCCTCCAGAAGCGGTGAATGCTCCAACACTGGAAGTTTTTAAAAAGAGACTGGACAGCCATTTGTCCGAAATGGTATAGGGTTTCCTGCCTGAGCAGGGGGTTGGACTAGATGACCTTCAAGGTCCCTTCCAACTTTACTATTACTATTATATCATCATTGAAGGGGCTAAGCTGTTTCCACCTGGAGCACCAAAACGAAAGCAAGATCAAGGTCTCTCCATCTCACATCCCAACAGCAGTGTAAAGGTGTACCATTCGGTGAAAGGAGAGGGCAATAAATCCTTGTATTGGATTTAGGACCAAGAACTGAAATGCAACTGGAGACAGAGATAGTGAAAACAAATCATATTTTACTGTAGCAAAAGACATGTGACAAAGATGAATTAATCCCTCCACCAACCCCAACAGTTTTCTGTTTTTAGACAAGTCAGACTTTAATAGTCTAAGCATATTCATTTGGGGGTCTACATTAGAACTTGTGCAATATATTTCATAGGGTTCATTGAAAACAATAGCATACTTTGGAGGAGATGCATGTTTATCACCCTTTATCCAATGTTCTTCCTACTTACTCCCATTGGGATTTCTTTTTTTAATTAAGAAACTCTCATTCTTATGTCTTCTGTCTGTCGTGATTTCTTCCTTTACCACTTTGCTGGGCTAGCATTCTTTATCTTTGGAATAAATAAAAGTTAAGTTAGGGGAAATAATAATGCTGGTAACAATTAAGCTGACACGGTAAAAAAAGAAGAAGAAGGAAGCCATGTGCTTAAAAACATTTGAATAAGATGGTGTAGAGAACTTGTCAACATCTTAGAAATTTACAGCCATCAGCAGTGTAATCATGTATTTGACAAAGCCCAGCAGCTGACTGCAAAGTTCATCTTCAGCTTTTTTTTTTTTTTGTAGGGCAGATGTTTCATTTTAATACTCTTCATATTGTAGATTAGGATTATGTATTTTTCTTTCTTTTTCTCTCCCTCTTTTCGACAAGAGAATAAACCTGACATGTTACTAATGTCATTTCACACTGTGGGCCAGATGGTAAAAAATGCAAAGCTTACAGATCTGTTTATATAGAGGGGTAGGGAAAGGCAGTATTTTTTTTATTATTATTTCTGAAAAACCTCCAGCTCCATCGTTTGTGCCTTTCATCTGAAAACTCAGTGGTGAATAAAGGAAGAGTCTCAAAAACTTCAGGAAATAGTCTGGAGATTAAATGGTTAAAAATGTAATGTGATGGGGGTGTTAGAGAGGGCAGCAGTCCTGTTATTTGTGGCTGCCACAGCAGGGCACTGTGAACGTTTACAGCTTTGACACAGGTCATTTCCAATAGAACTAATTTGGCAGCTGTTTTATTGTAAAACATAAAATTACTGTTGTGCTGAATTTTTGTCAAGTTTTATTTTCAATGGGAACAGTGATGCTTTAGGAGTTAAAATTGTCAAGTGGAAAATGAAAAACACTCTGCTTTGTCATACTTTTTGCATTAGTTTACAACCCTTGTTTGCCCAGTCTGTGATCTTTCATGGAAAAGTTTCTTTTAAATAGGTTTCCATCCAATCAAGAGTTGAAGTAGTAAAATGTATGATCTCCTAATTGCATACAGCAAGTCAGATATGTAACAGAACTAGTGCTTTTTTTCTAAAAATGAAAAAAAAGGTGCTGGAACTCACACACGTCATACAGCCCGCCTTGACTACCCTACAAGGTTCCATCCCAAGAACGTGCCGGAACTCCGTTCTGGGCATTCTATGAGAAATAAAGCCCTGGACATAACCAACCAGATTTCTCTTCACAGAAAAATGAAGAAATATATCCCTATGTCCTGCACAAGTTTGCCAATAATCCATCTCCTCTCTATTTTATTCTAGTGATTTCATGTAGGGTAATTGGGGCCAGGTCATGACAAACACCACCCTCATCTACAAGGAGTCCTTGGTGCTCTCTGAGTTTGGTTGTCTTCTTGCTATCATTTCATTACCCAAACTAGGAAACATCATCAGTTCACAGGTTAATTAAGCCCTTCATATTTCCCAAGCAAGATGTCAGAAGCCTTGCTTGGAAAGATATATTTCTACATTTTAGGAAGTGTAAAGCCTGTTCAGTGATGCTTAAAGTTATCCTTGAATAATTTCCTCCTTTAAATTTTTCTCTTTCTCTTTTAATCTTTTCTGGTAATTGGAATAATAAAAAATGTTGTTTTCTCAAATGTTTCTGGTATCACAGGCACTCTGGCCAAAATCCCAAGTCCCAGAATTAAATGTGAGAGAAAAAGTCAAAATAGGATAACTGTAAACTGGACATCTCGACCTATTTCCCAATGTAGAAATGGTAGCAGTTTGGGTGCGTATGTCAAAAAATAAGATTGTTCCTTATGTGTGTTGCATCATTGTAGCTATCATGTTGACTTTTTTATTTTATTACATCCTGCACACTCCTAGCAATGAGGGAGAAGTGGTCCTCCAATATAGAAAGAAGAAGAAAAAATCAGGAGTCAAAATGAGCATTGACATCCAAGAAAACAAACAAAACATACATGACCAGACTTAAATTATCCTACTTTTCACACATTTGCTCTCCGAAAAAGGCTGTAATGTTAGGAAAGATGGAAGGAAAGAGAAGAGGACAACTAAGAGCAAAGAGGATGGACTTACTTTAAGCGGCAAAGAATGTACTGTTGGAAGATCTCAAAGACTAGGTTAAGGACAGATCCACATGGGAAAAAATCTATATGGTCCCTAGGAGTCAAAATAATTTGATGGCACATCAGTCAGTGCATAAACTCTATTCGTAATCCCTGTCAATTTTACATCAGTTTGATGTGTTGCATTCCATTTCATTATAGGTTTTTTTTCAAAAATATCCACTATATAAACATTTCCTTTATTTTTACATTGAAAGAGTATTTATGTATGTCACTTCTGTAAGCACTGCATCCTAAAATAAGTAGTGTATGTGTGTATACCGTGTGTATTTTATGCAATGGGATAATGGTAGATTTAAAGAATGGGTACTCTTAAAAATACAATATAAAATGCACAAATACATACCATAGATTGCAATCCTATACATATATAGAATAAAATCTATTGCACATAGAAAGTTATTCTTAACCAAATGAAAAGCAATGCTTAATTAAAATCATCTTGCAAGCATTTCTGTTTAAACTGATAACATGATATAGGAATTGTCATTAGAGGAAAGGAATAAAAAGGAGTCTGGTAATGTCTTTTCCAACTATCAAATTTTATCAAAAGGCATGTCAGAAAAGATGCTAGGAGGCACCTTCTGGTTTTTTGCCACCATAGATTAACAAGGCTGTCCTACTATGTCTACAGTGGGAAGGAACAATTCTAGGCTTGATCCTTGTTCTCAAGTTTGCTTCATGTTAATTCATCATAAACAATAATTAAACTTGAAAACCTCATTATTACCCTCTTCACCTATTAAAACAAGTTGTTAAGTCAACTTGTGATATCATTGTTTCTATTCAAATTTAACCTAAAATAAGCATTGTTGTTTTCTCAGAGTATGGACATGTCTTATCTATTTCACTTTTGAAATATGTACAGAATAATTGGTATCTGAGGCTTTTCCCCTGCTTTCTTAGATTCTATTTTGATTGCAATCTATTATTTTTGAACTACTGTATAAAGCCCCTTCCATGTTTTGGCAGATAAACAACATATAATAGTACAATCCTACGCATATCAGAAACAAGTCCCAGTGAATACAATTAAATTTACATCCTGAGAATGGGTTTAGGATTTCAAGCTAAATATAGCTAATAAAAATTAGTCAATCAACCAGTAATGTTGACGAACATTACATCTGAGGCTGAGAGAGAGGAGAAATCTTATAATTACCTCTATCATCATTTATTAAAATTAAGGGACAACCATGTCATTTTTTCCCTTTAACATTCTAAAAGAAAGAAAGAAAGAAAATCTGCCTATTATCTTTTTCAAGAATCTGACACTATGACAATGGAATAGGAGCTTGTCACACTATAATAGCCCCTAACTGCTGGATAAATGCTGTGCTGGAGCAGAGACATTTATCAAAAATAAACACTGAAGGAGACCTGACAGACATTGATCCTGTGATAATGCTCTGTTAAAATGACTACTTCTCCAATGCCAAGCGACTGATGTAGATGTAGTCATTATGTCTGAGGAACACTCATCTAAATGCCCTCTCACTGTGCCATATTCCAGCCGTCAGCTTTTAAAAGTTTAACATGCTTTAAAAATAAAAAAGCATACTATCTGCTATTCATTTTTATTTGAGAAGAGAAAACAGCCTGCATAATTTCATAGTTCTAGTCCTGCTCAAGGTTTTGTGCTTTATTTTTCTTGCTCACCTCCAAGATATGGTTGGAATGGGAAAATAGCAACCTGAGCAAAGCAGCTATAGTATAAAGCAGGGGTAGTCAACCTTGGCTCTTTTATGACCCGTGGACTTCAACTCCCAGAATTCCTGAGCCAGCACAGCTGGCTCAGGAATTCTGGGAGTTGAAGTCCACAAGTCATAAAAGAGTCAAGGTTGACTACGCCTGGTATAAAGAATACAGTAGAGAGAACATCAGCATAAATGACCAGATGTCTAGATGATATAGGACAGCATTTCCTAAATCTTGTTATCTCCCAAAATTTGGCATGTTATAATTTTATGTGCCTCTGTCAAACTCCCAGTCCTATTTAATTTTTTGACTACATTGTCCATTTCATGACTTTCACTGAAGTTTCAGACATGGCTTAATTCAATAACTGATCTCTTCTACATGTGTTTAGTTATCCTATGTTTAGCTGATTTCTAGCCCAAGGTAATGGGAATAGATTACCTTATACATATAAACCTATAATCTTTAACCTACTTTATTCCTTGGGGCCATGAAACAATAAGAACAGTTTAGGTGAGTCTTCTCCAGTTAGGTGTCTGCCAAAGATGCTAGAATATTATTTTCAGAAGTCACACAAGTGATGCTGGAACAAATCTAATTGGATAAGCAATAGCACTTAGGCTTATATACATCTCCATAGTGCTTTACAACACTCTCTGGATGGTTTACAAATGTCAGCCTATTGTCCCCAACATTCGGGGTCTTCATTTTACCAATCTCGGAAGGATGGAAGGATGAGTCAACCTTGGATTGAACTCCAAGGCTGTGGGCAGAGTTTCATCTGCAGTTCTGCAGTCTAACCACTGTGCCACCAGGGCTCCAGAAGATTGTATATATTTATTAAAAAGTGAATACTGAGAAATAAGAATAAAAATCACCCAATCTGCATCTTTGATATAATTGAGTTCATATGTAGAAAGAGTGTTAGAATCTTAAAACACATACATATTAGGGATCAATAGCAACTAAAAGTCACCTGTAGATGAGATGGGCAGTACATTCATCTATTAAATAAATATATGAGTTGGTAATATACCAAACAAATATAAACACCTGACAAGTATCCAAGCAAGGTATTCCATAACCAAAATGGCCATCTTCTTACAAACTGCTAGAAGGTGACAACATATCACTACACTTCTCAGTTTACTTTGTAGGATTCATTTGGAATGAGTGTGCTGGGCTGTAGCCTTAAGTACCTAAAATAAGGATGTGTTGCCGGAAGGATACCGTATAAGCTAGTTTGTTTAGCTTTATGCTTGATGTTTCCAGTTTCCTAGCATGGTGTTACACATCCTGAGTTTCAATCACTGACCCCCTCCTGTGTAAAATTTACAAAAGCTCAGAAAGTTGGTGGAATAACCAAGGAAATCATTTTTTCAGTCGATTGAGTTCATAATGGCAAAAAGCCCTGTGAATGCTATCTTATAAATTAGAAGATCCCCTGCTTTCTAAGTAGTTCAATTGAAATCAGCTTTTTGCATTTATCCTTTAGGTCATTCATGCTCAAAATGCTGTTAGCTCAGAGTCCAGAAGTCAGATTTTTAAAGGGAAAATGTCAAGTCCTTTTAGGCTGCTTCTGACCTTTTAAACCAGATTAGAGACTTGCAGCATTACACATGAATTTTCTACATTTTATAGCATAATAGTTAACAAATGATCAAATGCAGCTCCCAAGAACATTCTTTGTACAAGCTTGACATTTTCAGTTTTAAAAAGATATCACCATTTCATTTTGCAGAAAATTACTCTAGAGAAATTAATCATTTCCTGCCCTGTGGGTCTGACATACAAGAAATGACCACATGCAGGTTACTTTAAAACTCTTTACCTCTGATCCAGCTACACTTATGCTTAAAACTCTAAATCATTTCTAAAGTACTGCCTGATCTGTTGACACATACCTGTCAGTCAGAGAAGAGAATGACTTGGTTTAACACCATCTGCTTTACTTTAAAACTCTTCCTTTGCCTTTATTTCTTTTCATTTTTATTCTTTAATTCCATCCTCAGAATCATTCTTTTATCTTCAATGCAGACTGCTGAGAATTTTCTGAGTTCCATTTTTGTACTGTAAGGTCATAATGTTATGGATTCTTATCCATCCAGTGAGAATGTCAGTAAAGCACCAATTACTTTGGTTCTTACCATTCCTATTAGGGGTTTCCCAATTCTTTTCACTAATGGAATTTTTGTAATCCCTATAATTTATTTACCTACATGGCAAACACATCCCATTGCACAATAAGTTCCTCAATAAGTGAAAATCAGCAGATCAATCTTAAACAAACAAAAATGTAAAATTCACATAAATATTTTGAAATGCAGCAAGTTAAAAATCTGATGATAATTCAACATAAAATAGATTTTAAAACTAAACCAATATTGCTCATTTCTACTGGCAGTTCTTAATTTCAGATTAGAACCTAATAATAATGAATCCTCCAAAACCCTCTTATCTGACAATGTCAGTTAGTATCTATTGTTTATTCTTCTCTTGGCAAGAAAAGCAGTAATATTTTGTTAACATATATGGAATTCTCTTCAAGAATTCTATTATTATAAAGAATAACGGATCCCAAGAATATGTGCTTTGTCCTGATACAATTCATCTCTAGCATCCTATCTAAGCAATCAAGGTCTGAAGACCAACTGTAGCTCTGTTGGCTAAGCATACAGAGAAGACAATTTCCTGTGATAAATGTGTTACATTAACTGGCAATTTATTTTGAGTCAAATACCAATGCTTGCTTTTATCTTTAAAATCTAGATAGTTTGAATCTTGGTTATCTAAGAGACACCCCTTTCTATATGATTCTGATGGTCTATGAAGACATTAATAAAATTTGTCTTCAAATGCCATGGATTTTCTTGCGAATGAGCCTGCTCTGTAGCTATCCCAGATTTTGCAGACTTGAACCAAAGAAACAGATTTTCTTTGATTGTCAATCACTTTAAAGTAATTTGTTAATATTTTAAATTCCAGTTTATGTTTCTGTAGTAAATTTCTATGAAAATATAGCAGTATAGACATTAAAATTTAAAAGGCAGTTCTAGTGTTCCTGATTCTGAAAGGAACCCTTCAACCATGTGTAATTATAGACATTCTTCAACTCAGGATGAATGGAAGCACCTCACTCTTAGTTCATTTGAATGAAACTTCTACAAAAAAGCTCTGTTTTGGATTGTGCCCCACCATCTCTGGGCATAATATTTTCATCTTCAGGTTTGGCATTAAAAATCGCGCTGCTTGGGAAAATATTATGTCGATTGGCTATTCAAACTGCCCATGGAGAGACAGGGAGATATCCTTGAAGCAAATATTCAGAAATCCTTAGGTAAACAAAGCACAGAAGCCTTCCTTAAATTCTGGGAAGAGAGAGAGGGGGGTTCAAGATGATTTCTCCCTGAATCACTGGTAGGGGGAGGAAAAGCATTAGCACACTATAGCCTATCTCAATAAAGTCAAGTTTTGGTCTTTCTGTGGAGTTGATTTCCTCATCTGGTTTACCTGAATGGGCTGATACCCAATTGCACAGGAGGCAACTTAAGAAGAATCCTGCTGGATTGGGTGTAGTTCAGCATTCTGCGTCACGACTGAAAAAATGCCTCCAAGAGGCTAAAACATAGGAAATGTTAAACCCACCCAATTTTAATCCTGAAGCTGAAAAATAGCTTCTCCTGCAACTGGTAATGTGTATGCGTGCGCGCACACACAAACACGTTACTTTTGCAAGATGAAATTACCATAGACATTTGACAGATGCCATTTCCACTCACCCTCCCCATCCCTGCTATTGTCAATTCTAAAAGAATGCTATTTTAAAGATTGCGTCAGAATTCATCAAATCGTTTACCTATCACTATAGATAAGCTCTGCATAATGGAAAAGCTCTGTAGTGTGACAGGAAGATTAGGTTAAACTGAAGCAAATCAGTGTGATAGTTTTCCATTACCTGAACTCCAAACAGGATTGTCAACAAAGGCTGACACGGAATAATGATTCTCCTGCCATCTCACACTGAGCAGCACATAAAGGATAAAGGCATATTTTGATATGTGTAACTCCTCTTATTTTTCTCAGGTATATCATGTAAGTCAGCAGGTCAACCTATAATTACAGCTCACCAAAGGCAAGCAAGCAAAGGTTGAGTGACACTCTTTTTTTCCCCCCTTTCAAATGGAGCTGTATTACAATTAAATCCTTAACTCTTCTTTAGCCTACAAGTTATAGAAGGAACTATTTCATTAAAAAAATCTGCCTACAATGTTGTTGTTGCTGTTTAACTGCTATCCAGAGAAATTTCTCTGTGGATCTTGAAATTTCTCAGTCCACCAAGTCAATTTGCTTGATCCCAATGTAGGCAAGGAGCAAAAGTGGCTGAACAAAAATTCTCCAGCATCTCAAGAGGTTGCTCCCAGGTCAGGGAAAGATGTAGGATATGATTAAAAAAAGAAAGATCTTTAAAAAAGAAAAAGAAAAGAGAAAAGGTGGTGGACACATTAATGTGATCAAACCTCTACCTGTTTCTTATGTGCAATCCACTGCAGACCACTTATGACAAATTGTAAATATTTTACATGAAATAAAATTTACACTGGGAGGGTTGATAATATTAATTGCTTAAAACTAATTTTAATTATAATGGGTTACAATTAAATGGGTTGAATGGTTTAATTTAGAGGTCCCCAAACTTTCCAGCTTGGCAGACCAGCAGGGGGGGGCAGAGGGGATGGTACCATGAAAATAGCAGGTGCGAGTGTGAGCAAATGGAAGGCACATAATTACTTGCCCGCCATTTGTGAGGCATGGTTCCAAACATGCCACAGCCGGATAGTGGACCACTCCCACTGTCCACTGCCACAGGACCCCTGGCTTAATTGAGTGAAAAATCAGGAGAAATCCTCTCTATTCTAAATTGTTCAGACTATACCTGGAAGGCTGCTTCCACTTTTGAGCATGACAATGTATAAAGGATATTGAAATTAGGCAGCACATCCAAAAGAGAACACCATGATGGCAAGGATGATCTATATCTTATGAGGAACAATTAGCATTGAGTAGCCTGGAGACCACTGCTGGGAAACATGCCAGTTGTCATCAAGTAACAGAGGGATCGCATGTGGAAGAATTGTTCAAAGTCAGTTGAGAAGATTTTAACTAGAGAGCGGATAACCATCTAGACCATCTATTAGAGATGTGGATTCTTCTAGGCAATCTTTCAAGGACATTGTAAGTTTGGATTTCTGAAGTAGGCTGCAGATTAGACTAGAGAGCATACTTGAAGCATCTTCAAATCATTACATTTTATGAGTGAGTGAATCTGAACATGATTGTCTGAATTTTCTAGACATAATTAAAATTCTCTGCCCTTCACAGCTTTCAACCTAAGACTCTTTCTGTCCCTCAGTATACAAAGAAAAGGTGAATGGAGATAGTTACAACATAGATTTTTGAAATACATGCACTGGATCAGAAGGTGGATGGAGAAGATATTTTTTATTCTGTTTCACAATATTAGAACTTAGAGAATTTAGACAGTATATCATGGATGTTCTCACAAAATGACTGTTTTTTGGAGCACATGAACATTTCTAGACAAAACATTGCATTTATCTGTGTTTACTATCAATATCTTTGGGGCTATTTAAATTTCAGAGGCATACTTGGACATCATTGTATGCTGTAGGCTGGCATTTTGGTTTGTTGCATACCAGATTACTGTGTTTTATTTAAAAATAATAGTAATAACAAGGGTAGTCATTAACTTGAAATTTCTCAGGTCACTAAGTCAATTTGCTTGATCTTAATACATCATTGGTCAACCTCAAGATAATAATTAAATGAACTAGCAACTATCCAGCAGCAGAAAATATAGCAGTCTAAAAACTAGCTGCTGAAGGGAAGGAGATGTGCCAGCTAGATCTACTACAAGAAGGGGACAAAGCACTGGAGACCATGTTCACAAAAAGGCTTAAGACAACTTGGCTCAGAAAACAGCAATTGTGAATCAAAGCTAGAAAACATCTTTTGAGGTGCATTTGAAATAGACTGAGATTAGGAAGATAGCAATAGTTTCAGCACTCAGGAAGTGGTGAGCTAATGATGGGCCAAGCAGAAAATGAATCTAGTATTACAATCATTCTATGAAATTAGTTGGCAACAAGAAGGAGTTATTGCACTTTTAAAAAGTCTTATGTTATTGGATATTGCCTGATCATGAGATGGTTAAAAAAGTGGGAATAGGCAAGTTCTAGGAAGACACATTTGTCAACAGCTATTGCGTATTCCATGTCCATTCAATTTCAGAGACTCTTTTGCCCTAGTAGCCTATTCCTCAACATTATAGCAGAAGAGAGCTGCTTGCATTGGCTAGAAAGCAGCATCTGGATCCAGATGTGGAAAATCAATGCTGAATCTGATTGAGTTTATTTTGATTTCTTGGGTATATCTTTGTTTGGATGGCATGATAGTTTGCCAAATCTCCAAATACTACATCAGAAAATATTGCCCAAATGCAAATTGTTTTATAATAAGTACAATTCTTTGTAAGCCTTTTCTTACATGCTTTCAATCCTTAGCATGGTGATTCTCAAAGTGTGGAGACAATGTGGCTAAAAGGACTGAAATTCACATTGCGGTAAGAGAGAACTTTTATAAATGATGTACATTGGTATATGACACCAGATAAAGCTATTTCTAATCAATCAGAAATGTGATAAACATGAAGGGACATTTTACCATGCATGGTGGACTTGCCAAATAACAAAGTAAAACAAAAACATAAGATAATGCAAAGAATTTTAAAGATGATTTTTTTTCAGATGAAACCAGAGCTTTTTTTATTGGGACTTATGGATAGCCAATTAAAGGAAACTTATAGTAGACTGATTTTGTAAATAATAACTGCAGCAGACAAGGGGTAATTTTGAGGTTGCTAATCTCTTTCCAGTGATGTTGAAAAGTAAGGAAGAAAATTCTATGTGAACTTCAATAAGAGGCCATGTGTTAATGATATCGGACCATTATCTGATTTATTAGTGAGCTGACTTGACTTCCTGTTTAGTTCCTTGGCCCATTTCCTCTGATTCAGCCTCGCAGGTCAGAATGTTGCTAAGGCAGAGGAGGCAGTTGCCATCACTACAGAAGAATTTAAAGCTTTCTGGTCCTCGCAGGCAGCCACCATCTTGCCCTGTGTTTACCAATTTCACGTGTCATTAAATTAGCCCTAAGACACCTTTTGTGTGACATGTGGAAGTAAAGCACAGCCTGTAACTTTAATGACCTTTTATGCGATTCAGTCTATAAAACACGAAGCCTACCCAGCAACGGTGTTATGTTAATGGCATTTAAAGAAATATTTTAATATTCAAAAATACATCCGCAGTGAAAGGATTTGACTGGTTCTAAATTAAAGCTAATTGTATAAAAGACATAGAGAGAGAAACCATTAAGACTGGTAGATTATCTTCAATAGATAGGTGCATTTGAAAGAAAAAGAAAACAACTACCAAGTTTGCAAAATAAAAGTAGAAGGGTTTCAATCCTGTGCTTAGTGAATCTGCTTGAATCCTATTCAGGTTAATCGAACTGAAAATATTTGGCTATAAAGTATACTGTAACACTTATTGTGGCATCTGCAAGATTAACCAATTTATTATCCCATTAGCAAGTATGAGCAAAGAATCCTTGGATATCCTTGAGCTCTCCTCTCCATTTTGAGATCAACTATGAATCAGTTCAGTGTCATAACTTACTACAGGCAGCAGAAAAGATGCTCTTCCAAACAGCACTCTTTTAAATTTTGCTCACCATGAAAATAACAAGGAAGATAATCTTTATTTAACCAAACAACCTCTTAAAGCTCTTTAAATGTAAAGAAGCAGAGTTTCATACAGACAGTATTCAATATACTGAATACGAATATAAACATTTTGAAAGCGGGGTTCTCTGGTATAGCAGGATGTTGAAACTGTCTGACTCTGAGCTTGAGCTTCTGAAACAATTTAAATATGTTTGGTCAGCAGACTATTTAGCATGCTGGAAAGCACACCCTAGGATGACGTGTTTGTTTGGTGGTGGGGGTGAGGGATAAGGATGTCAGACATCTGAGAATGACAGTCCCAGAGCTAAAGTCAAAGGGTGACTTGTGTGCAGACAAGAATAATCTTTGGGGCAAATATGTGCTTCGGATAATGAGGACCATTATTTAATTCCTCTTCTGAGACTTTCAGTAGAAAGAATAGAATTACAGATCAGAGACCTCTCTACACTGCCTGTCTTTTATTGATTCTTTGTATTAGATCTAGCCATGGATGTGAGCACAGGGATAACTTCACTTGCAAATGGAGGCAAGTATAATGTTGCAGGATCCATTCTGGGTCAGTCACCGGGAACAGAGGCTTCGTCTTCTGAGCTTTTGGACTTGTGCTGGGGCCCCATTCTCAGGGAACTTTTTTCACACATTCTGGTAAGAGAGAAGTTCCGTGAAAAGGACTCCAGCGTGAGTCTGAAAGCTCCGGTCCTGGTAACTGACCCAGATTGGATCCTATAACTTCACTTGGTTGGACTGTTTTAAGGATGAGAAAAAAATAACTGGGCAGTTGTTTAATGCAAGTTATTTCTGCTCCCTAAAGCATTGTGCATCAACCTGGGAAACTGTAAGATGTATGAACTTAAGTTGGAGGTGCACACATTTTAGAGTTACTAAGGTTGAGAAACACTGCTCTAGGGGTTACCCTGTGCAGGAAATAAATATCATTCCATCCAGAAGACACTTTGCTAATTTGTGCCACAGTGATAGAATATTAACCCAACTTGTGTCAACTTTCTTTCATGTCATCTCCCTTTCACAGTCTGCAAAAGGTCTGTTGAATGACCTTATATGTGGTAGATATATCCATTTTTCTAAGCTAAACATAGTCTATGGAATAATAGATAGTGTGCTGCTTCTCAAATGATTTAAGCCATGAACCATCCATCTTAAAGCTGTGCAAGACAGGTGGGATCCACTTGATGATATGCTTCATGCCACTTCTTTTACTGAAGTTATACTGATACATTCTTCCTTGGACACTTCATAGTTGGAAATAAGCTCTGTTCCAATAGAAGAGAATATATGTAGTTCAGGGTTGAATTGTAAGCTCCCTACATGTTCAGAAGTGCATTTAATGCAGCAGAGCAATGCATTCATTTCACCCCACTGTTTAGAAGGCATAGGACTGGAGAATCTCTTAAGTAAGCTACTGCCAAATGGTGGTTTACATGAGCTTACATCAAATTAAAACAGTCTTTAAAGGTGTGCACCATCCTAATTCTGACCAAGAAGCAGAAAACCTCAAAGATATGCCACCTCTATCATTAGGCAACAGGAAGGAACAAATTCAAATGATGAAAAAGCCCAGATAGTGAACTGAAGCAGAAATCATTCCTACTTAGTAGCTAGAGCAGATGCTTCATTGTTGTCCAGTCAGCCTGTCAGACCTACCACCATTTAAACCTCTAAATAGAAATGGTCCTTGGCTCCATTTGCTGAGAAAAGTATAGTTTTATTAGAAGTCAAGTATATTGCAGTAATGCATAGCTAGAATTGAGAGTCGCCCGCCAAAATCTATGTTCAACTTTTCCCTCCCTTAAATGCCTCCCGTCACTGACACACACACACACACACATGACCAATCAGGTTCAAGCAAGATGTTTTCAGAACAGTCAGTTTAAGTGTAGGTTGGTTTGCAACTGGCTTCTTTTCCCAGCTAGGTGACCTTGAGGCAGTGTCTCAGGCACATACAGCAGTTATGTTTGTTTTCCTGTGAAGCATTCCCCTTCCCAACGACCCTTCCCAGCATTCATGGCAGACTGTCACCATATGGTAGCAAGGCATAAGCAAGTGTAAGGTGGCAGCTGACACAACCACTGATGTGAGACCATAAGACCCTTCTTAATTGGCACTTATGGGACAGCCAAGCAGTTGGACATCTATACAATCATTGTTGTTAAATTTATGCTGGGGATGGGATCTGCAGAAAAAGCAAATGGAAGGTAGGGGTGGGGGGCAGTTCAGTAATAAATCCTATTTCCATTTCAAGTAGTATTTTTTTTGGCATCATATGGGATGTAAGCAGTATGGATGAAATGATTGGTCCAGAAAGCCAAATTCTATATAATTCAACTACAAGGGAATCACATCCTATGAGGACTCCACTGAAAGTTGTATCCAATTCTGTTTAGTAGTCCTTTTAAAGGAAATATAAAAACTGATTTGGCCAGAAGACGAAAGTAAGAAATGATTTGATTCCATCTAAATCTATATGCCTCCCTAGATTTTTATTTCCCATTCTGAAAATAGTTCTCATGCCCAAATATTTCCCATCATTTCTTGATGAAACTTATTCTGGAGTTAAACCAGGAGTCCTCTGCTTGCAAAACAAAGGAGCTTCTGCCTAAGTTAGAGGATATTGTTTTGCAAATAGGATTTCCGAAACACAGCGAAGAACACTCCAGCTAGAAAATAATGGGATTATGTATTTGATGAAGCTCATGATCACTTAGACTTCTATGGCTCCACTGTCACCCAATATATTGATTGAGAATTCTAGGAGTTGTGATGCAATACGTTTAGGAAGTGCCAAGTCATAACAGCTTTCATCTGATTTAAATTTCTATTCAATAGGGAAAAAGAAGATGGTTTTGTTTTGTACTAGGATTGCTAAGGAAAGAATATATTGCAGATTCACATCTTTACTTTGTGCACACTATTTTATCCCAAAAATGTTCTTTAGAAACGAGAAATTATTTGCATATCAGCTGCCATATTCTTTGCATTCCTTTTTTATTTACAGCTTTTCTATAATTATTTCTTTTTTTCTTCATTACAGAAAATATAAGCAGATAGTAACTTTCAACAATCTTAGAAAAGGAGAAGAAAGGACTTGCAATGAAACATGCTAAGAGTTCATCAAATACAGTAATGAGGGTTTGTGCCTTTGGCAATAGGAGTGTACATGAATGACACTATTGTGTGAAGTCAACCATTGTGTTCCTCGGACCACCAGAAGATGGTCTTTTTGCATAAATATCTGACTGCATTGAGAGAGGCCTGGAAATTTAATTTGTAAATCAAAACAATTTTTGCAGTCAAATATATTAAATGTATTGTGGTACTTTATTTCTAAGTTTTTTGCCGTATTATTCATTTTACTATCTATTATCCTTTTTTATGTTCATCACAACATAAGTAAAAAAAAAAGTGGGGCTTTGGATACATGGTCAGCATTTTGACTTTAAAAAAATAAGCACTTTGGGATTTTTTTCCCTTTTTCTTTGCAAGATTTTTGTTTTATTTTAAAGATAGCCAAAATGAAAGGTTTACTTTTCAGAATAAGAAGCTTTAAAAATAGATGCAAATATAAAAATCAGGAGCAACTGTACTTCTATCACTCTCAAATTATGAGACCTTTTAGTATCAAGGTGTTTTTAAAAACAAAATGTCTCTCCCTTCCTAACAATATTATTGTTTTACCTTCAGGCTCTTGTTGTAGATTCTTGCTGCAGATTTTATGAACATGATTCAAATAAATTGGCTCCCTGTCCTTGGTGACTCATTTAATTATTTTGTTATTATCCAAGGAACTAGTTTAATTTAAATGAACATAATATTCAGTTGCTATTACCTTGAGAAAATACTGGCTCTGGTTATTATATTTTGTAGTTAAAATGTTAAATGCCCAAATCAAGCTACATCTATCTATTTCTGTTTTTAAAATCTTTAAATTGGTTAGTTCACTATTTGCTTTTTTTCATTGCCAAGATCGGGACCAGATTTTATTTTTTATTTATTTTGTTAGCATTCTTCCAAAAGTTCAAGATAATATACATAAGATTCCCTCCTTCAATGTTATCCCAACAGCAACAAACTTGTGAAGTAGGTTGGGTGATATTCTGATACAAACCTGCATCTCCCTTGAATAATAGATCACTTTAACCCAGTGTTTCTCAACCTCAACAACTTTAAGATGTGTGGATTTCAGTTCCCATAATTCCTCCAGCCAGCAAATTCTAGAAGTGTAATTCTACACAATCTAAAATTTCTGAGGTTGAAAAATATTACCTTAATCAAACCACCTCACCATCTTAGTTCTCCATTTGCTTTGGTTATTGTTAGTAGTATTGTTTCAGTTGCTCGGAGGCATCATTCTAGCCATGTCTCCCAACTGCCCCTGATTTTTTTCTCTTTTCAAAAATAAAAGTTTTCCCATTTATGAAATGGTATAGGAATAAGAAAGATTTGATGGGCATTCATTTCAAATGCCTTCTGTATTAGAGCATAGTTTAAGTATGTGATGTTAAAGAAAATAGGAAAACGGTACATGAAAGAGGAGAGTGATTGCAAATTATTGGATGAGCAAACATTTTTCTCTTGAGTTCCTTAGAGGCAATCTACTCCCTGGTTATTAGGGAAAATGAAAAAGTGGATGGAGATGCTGCTCTTCTGCCTCATAGACTTTCCTTTCTCTCTTTCTGTCTCCCTCTGCTTTCTCTCAGCAGCTGAAGAGAAAAAACAGCTAGTTATTGCCAAAGTTCTGAGCCAATCCAAAGCTACATGTAAGTATATTTTGTATATTTGTATATTTTGCCCTAAATCCAGAAGGACTGCTGTCAAACACAGGGAAACAAAATTCACCAAAATAGCCTTGATTGAGGCAGCATTGAATTGAATCTCCTGTTGTCTTTCCTTTTCTGACCCAAAGTATCCACAAAAGCATCATCATCATCATCATCATCATCATCATCATCATCATCATCATGATGATAAAGTTGGAAGGGACCTTGGAGGTCATCTAGTCCAACCCCCTGCTCAGGCAGGAAACCCTACACCATTTCGGACAGATGGCTGTCCAGTCTCTTCTTAAAAACTTCCAGTGTTGGAGCATTCACTGCTTCTGGAGGACAGTTTTTCCACTGGTTAATTGTTCTAACCATCAGGAAGTTTCTCCTTAGTTCTAGGTTGCTTCTCTCCTTGCTTAGTTTCCATCCATTGCTTCTTCTCCTGCCCTCAGGCGCTTTGAAGAATAGCCTGACTCCCTCTTCTTTGTGGCAGCCCCTGAGATATTGGAACACTGCTATCATGTCCCCCCTCATCCTTCTCTTTGTTAAACTAGACATACCCAATTCCAGCAACCGTTCCCTATATGTTTCATGAGTGAGTAAATGAGTGGATGAGTTTGTTAAGGAACTGACAAAGTGGGAAAAGGCAGATCATACCTGCACTGCAGGTAGTCTTTTGAGGGAAAGGAGTACTTCCTATGTGCTCAACTGTGCTGTCTCATGGAAGAAGGAAATGATGAGAAGGTGAATGTCTGAATTGGTGACAGTGTCAAACCTGTTGCTGCAGGGAAAACAAGTGGTGATCAAGTGACCTTCTCTTCCCTTTCTTTAGCCCACCATCAATGCTGCAGCCTAGAAGGAGGGTTCAGTTCTCTCATTATCTGAGAGATTAACCTTGGAGCACAGTCAGATATCTCTACTTATACTCCTGCAAGGGCATCAGAGAAGCATGTGAAAAACAGGGTATCTCAGGTAAATTTTTGCTCACATTTTGATGCAAGGAAACTTGTTGCTTTGTGAAGCAGCTTTGACTGATTGTTCTGCATGAGCCATTATCAAAGTGAAGTGCTCCTTTGAAGCTTTGGACAGCTGAATCAACAACTTGGATCAAATATGTAAAAATGAATTTGGAAAATTGTATTGACCCCAACTGAGATGCTTCAAATTCATTCAAATTGTGCATTTGTTTGGACTGATAATCTGAATGAAGAGCTCAGTCAGACTAGAACCAATCAGTATATGATTGCTTGATAGACAGAAAGAAGACAGATAGACAGACAGATCAATTCCTAGCCTTATGTCATGAAAGGTATACTAGAGATTGTGTTTGTTTTTCTCCAGATCTTTTTGTTGTTTTGCATTGTTTTAATATGGTACACAACCCACAGTCCTGGTAGGGTTGAACAGCCTTATAAATAAAATAAATGAGCAGAAGATCAGCTAAAGAAATTTGTTAAATAACTGCTGCTTTCTTTGTGGTGTTGAAAATATATTGCCTGAAAAGAACCAATTCATTACTCATCCTAAGTGAAGGAATTGTTTTGTTGGCCTTTCTCTGTGAACAGATAATTGGTGTTACAACAGGACATGTTTACTTCAGTAGATGGGATTGCCTCATCTGGTTCATAGTCTCACTTAAAAATGAAGGTCTGAAACTATCCACCATATATAAAGTGTGGATGAACTTATCTCTGCATCTATTCATATTGTGCTGGATTCAACTATATAGTTATAATAATACAGTAAATACTTAGCAGTCCAGCTCTGCACACAAGAGTAAAATACTCCCACTATTTTTTGCTTCTAACCAAATAAAATAGAACATAAACTATCAAAGAACAAAAAAAACCCTTGTAGTCCTTTTTATACCCTAACAATCTGTCTAAATGTAAATCCAATTTCATTTTCTGAAATAATAAGAATGTCAACTCTCCAGTTGTAAAAACAGAAATAAAGGATGCCTAAAGGTGTTAAAAGAAGATCTGTAACTATCTAAGGCTGCTGCTGTAACCAAGGTAAAGTTTTTTTGGGGGAAAGTCTTCATAATTGCAGGTAGCCGAGTTAGTACATCACATGAATAGGATTTTCTTTATGAGAAACAGATGTGAGCAAAAGCTAAATAGGAAAAGTGCCAATGTAGGCATGAATCATCAGAATAAAATTTTGCACATAGCAAAAGTAACAGTATAATTATATGTTTGCACATGTTTAGGTAAGGAAATATGATTATCCAAAAATATTTTAAATATTGTTCTGGTGAGTAAATATATTTACAGGAAACAACAAATATACTTGAATTTGACCCAGATTTGCAAACTTAACTTTTTGCCAGTGTGGTGTCATTACTACGGTGTTGAACTAGAACTAGGAAGACCCAGTTCAAGACTCCCAAAAGCCATTTGCCCTGTCATATATAATTCTTATTCTCAGTGATGTATTAAAGATTTCCCAGTATCGATAGTAGCAGGAAATCCAGACCGTGGAGAACCAGCCTCAAATACAACATATATTTCCAACAATATCTCTTGGCCTCATATAGATCCCAAAGGCATTCTTAACACCCATGTAGGAGATGACCAGGCTGAGCTCAAGGGAGAGATCAAACACGTCATCCGTCATGAGTCCCTACAAGAGATCTAAGTCCAGCACACTGTGAATTCCTTATCTACCGCCAAATTGCCTTGACCAAATTGCCTTGATCTGAATACTTCAGATTCTAGTAGAGAGCTTAAGTTTACAATAAATATAAAAGTTTACTTAAGTTTACAATAATTGTATTCTTAGAATACAAAACACTTTGTTGGCTTCTTCATTGACCATTCTCTATGGCAATCATTTTAGGAGAGCATTTACTCATCCAAAACATTGGTATAGACAAAAAAAAAAAGCTTTTTGTGTTAATAGAGCTTTGTTACTGGCCTGAAGATGATTCTCCAGACTACAGATTGTAAGATGATCTCACAAATCAATGGACATCCCAATGGTTTTCAACCAATTTTTGTTAAGTCAGCTGCCTCCCATGACTGGCCCATACCTGAATTAAATTTTTGGCTTCTTTTGTTTCTCCATTCCCAGAGTCTATTGTCAGACCTGGCTCACACTTCAGCCTATTAGAAAGTGAATTTCCATATTTCAGCTGCTCTACATAACAGTATCTGGGTGCTATCCATGGGTCAGTTATATGTCAGACTTTTTAACCAAAACCTGGAATTAAATCACATATATTCTAAAATGTCACAGCATATCTGGATTTCTCAACTAGATTTATCTCAAATAATGGCTTGGCTGGATTAGAATTTTTACTTTCAAACAAAAATGAAACATCCAAAATAATTGGTTGCCCACTCTAAATGAGAAGGGGTTTATAAGTTTTAAATTTTCAGATTTAAATCCTCAAGAAATGAAGACTTCTTTTCTCACCTCTTCTGAAGCAATGTCTACTAGATACAACTCTTTGGGGCTTTGAAGCTGAATGATTGTTTAGTTGTGTTCTTTGTTTGGTCTCATCTCAATCCTCCCACTCCAGGTGTTTTGTCAAGGTATTGATGTAACAGCTAACCAGCTTATGTAATGTAAGATGAAAGATGTAATAATGGGAATGACTCAGCAGGATTTGTGTCTCTTTGTATAAAGCAGGGGTCTTCAAACTTGGACCTTTTATGAGTTGTGGATTTCAACTCCCAGAATTCCTCAGCCAGCGTGCCTCGCTGAGGAATTCTGGGAGTTGAAGTCCACAAGTCATAAAAGGGCCATGTTTGAAAACCCCTGGTATAAAGGGAAGGCTCTGCTGTTATGTTCTTTCTTCTTCCATTTCCTGCTGTAACTGTGGTTTGTTGGATTCTGCTGTATTAGCTCATGTATGTATATTGTTCCTAGTGTATTATATTGTACATAGTGTAAGATAATCCATCATTTACTATAGACCACTGTTTACTGTGTTTACTCCTGGTTATCTCACACAATAAGAGCGTGCACGCTCTGACATGTTTTTAGACTAGGTTTAGTCTAGACTTTTTTTAGAGATAGGTTTGCCATATTGATTAAAATTGTGGTATTAATTTATCTGGTTTGGGGCATTGAATTAGAAATGCTGCTATACAGCCTTCAGAATAGAGATCCATTTACTGACAAAAAACATCTTTGGGACAACCAGGGCCTGGATCTCAATATATATTTGCTACAACTATATTTAGAATGTTCTCAATTGCCTCTTTTAAGCCTGATCAGTGGAGGAACATAATTAGTTTTCCACTTGACCATAGCAGCTGACATTGGCAAAATACATCCTGACAAAACTCCAAAAGTGACTCTTCTTTCAGATATCCTTTCATATTGCAATCATGACTTGAGTCTATGGAAAGCTGTTTGGCTTTTTCTCCCACTTGTTTGTCTGATTAATTTTTTTTTAGTATAAATATGACTGACCCAAGACTGAGCTGATTTGTTTGACAAAGGGAATGTATTTGATCTCTGCACTGAAGTCTTACCCCAGCTGGAGACTGACAACATCTACAAGCCTCCCATTGCTACTTCACACATCCTTCTCTGCTATGCTGCACAATCCATCAAACCTGTCCATCAGATCACACACACAAAAAAAGGGGGGACCTCACTGCCTCCTCCTTTTTCAAGCCAAACCTCTGTTGCCCAGTGTGTTACATTTTGAACAATCATTACGTCTTCAAACTACCACTAAGATGTCATGATAGTGAAAGAAAATAATTAGATGCCAACTTTGGCATAATAGAGTATTTAAAAATCAATTAGTGCCTAATGAGAATACATCTCAAGTTTTCTCATGATTTCACCAGTTGACACACTGTATTGAAATATGCTTGCACACAACAAATAGCCAGTTGTATTGTGGGAAACTGGAGCCAAGTTGCAGATTGTCTTTCTTTTTTCTTTTGCTTCAAGGCTCCATTTAGTTCTTGGCATGCTAACTAATGCATGTGAATTTCTTAGCTGGTGAATGTATTTATGGACATGTCAAGTAAGTCCACACTAAGTTGAGTTCAGCATCATAAAGTAAGATGGCAATTAAATAATTTCATTATACTGCCCAGGATAAGAAATAAAAGAACCCAGTATTGTAGTAGTTGAAGCCCTTTTATGTTCCATATTTCCAAACCTGTCAATCTATGAAAGCTGAAACAGAGATGGTTATTTTTCTGGACACTAGTTTTGAGCTTCAAGATGAAAAGGAAAAACATCTACACCAATTTCCATAATGGTTTCATTTCAACAAAAACAAAAGCTGAAGTATGTTCCTCAACATTGGAAATCCAAACCTACTCCACACTGAGTTTAGTGTCCATGTCAAAAATTAAAAACCTGTTGTTATTACAAGCTTCCCAACCTCTAACAGAGGGGACTGGGTGCATATGTTCTGCTAAGGGAACAAATGCCGTGCAATGTAATAACAAGTGAGAAAAGTTGCTTCCAGAGAAAGGGGGGAGATGTTTGCTTCAGAACAGATTCTCAAACACCAACTGCAAGATAGGCACTTCCCTGAAGAATAGAGAGCAGATGTTTCCAAACTGAAGCAATGGTTGACAATTGGAAGCTAAATCCCACAGTGGATAGCCAAGTATTGAGCTACAAAACCTGATTATCTGCCACCTAGTTTTTTTTTTATCATGCACTCTTTTAGTTCTTATAATGGTGTCTTGTTTGTTCTCAAAGAATAAAAATGGAAAGGGACACAACAGCAGAGAGCTGAAAATTTCCAGGCCAATGCAAATGCACTTCCTCTATAAGCCTACCCAATTAAATGTTAAAGAGTAAGCTATTTTATCAACACACAAAAAGCAAACTGTATAATGAAGAAGTGGCACTGCAAGTGTTTTGTGAATAAGTACATTTTCAAATCTCTATGAGCATCTGGCCTGACTTTCCACTGCAGTGAGAGACATTTAAATTTCCCGGTGGGGAGCTCATTAAGAACAAATAGAGCACCCTAAGTTGGGGGACAGAATTCCTTTTTTTAAAATGGTCAAACTCAAATTCTATAAATTCAATTAGATTTGGAACCTGTTGCTTCATGGCTACTCTAGGATGGTCTATAACAATTTGCCACAGCCAACTCACCATGGGCAACTTGTCATGGCTAACTTGACATGGCCAACTTGCTGTGGAACAACTCACCAGGGACAACTCACCATGAGACAACTCACTGCCGGGCAAGAGTTACATTAACATCAAAGAAATGGTGGGATGGAATCATTAAAGAAGGGATGCAAAAGGAGAAGAGAATGAAATATGAATGGCAAACATTAAAATAAATTTTATTTATTTTAAATAATTAAATACAATTGTTAAATTGCCCTGCAGTGAGTTGTCTCATGGCAAGTTGGCTGTGACAAGTTGTCCAATTCCAACTTGGAAAAACATCTATGTAATTTTTTTAACAAAAGCTAGAAGCCACTCATACAATTTAGAAAAAAATCATTGTAGACTTTTGCTTCAAGGAAGTACTTCGCATATTCAAGAAACATTCCATTAATTGTTGATAAAAGTATATAAAGTTTCTTAGAGCAGCATTCAGTGTGGAACTCTTCTTACTCCCTAGTGCTCCTGCATCATGAAGAGATGGTGTGTCCTTAGAGCAGGTGTCCCCAACCCTCGGTCCACAAACTGGTACCAGTCCGTGGCATGCCAGAAACTGGTTGTCGCAAACAGTCCATCCACTGAATGCAGGCAGCACACCCACTCCGGTCTATAGAAAAATTTCTCTCCATGGAACCAGTCCCTGGTGCCCAAAAGATTGGGGGCTGCTGCCTTAGAGGACCAGGGATACTTCTCATAGTCTTCACTCAATCCCCTAAAGAGTCAATTAAATTACTGCATTTTCTTGACTAGGCCTTTATGGCAGATTTTCTTGAACATCTCTAATTAAAATCCAAGCAATACACAGGCAACTTTTTTTTTATTTTGACACAGGGATGAAGTAACAAGATTGTAAAAGCAACCACAGCATACTGGTGAGCACACTGATAGAATGTGCCTATTCAGACTGGAATTCAGCTAGGACAGAGTAGCTGACACGCCTACTTTGACAGTGTTGTCTTCTGAATCATTTGCAACCAGAAACAGGAGGGAGCATAAATGAATAGCTGCTCAAGCTTGAAAAGAGCTTTTGATGGCAAGTTCTGAAAATGGCATGCATAATGCCTAGAATAGGCTCCAGCACATGAGGGGATGTTGCCCTTTTCCTTACAGATCTGTCAGAAGTTTCTGTCCTTGTAAGAGTGTGTGTGAGTGTGTGTGTGTGTGTGTGTGTGTGTGTGTGTGTTTCCTCACTCCCATCTCCCCAGTTCCTTGAAACACAATCCTTTTTCTGCATTTTCTCTCTGAGTTTTCCCAATGCTGCACCAATGATGAATAATTTACCAGGATGGAGACAAGAGAAGTATCACTGGACTCATCCCTCATAAGCTTGTCACATGGACAAGATGTATCAATGCTGCTATTTCTGTGGGGAAATGAATGTGGAGGCTCTGTAGAGATCCTCCAGCTACATCAGTAAATAGGGCCAAGAGAGCAGGTTGCTTGCGGTGTGATAAAACTGAGCTAGGAAAAAGACACACACACACACACACAGAGAGAGAGAGAGAGAGAGAGAGAGAGAGAGGAGACAATGACAGATTTCATTGACAGGTTCTAACATAATGTCAATAATGCTCATACATTTAAAGTGTAGGTTGCAGAAAGTTGAGGTTTAGGTTGGTCTTTTAGTAAGAATTCTATTTTCTGTCTTTTGCACTGGATGGAAACTATTTGATACTTTTCATAAACGAATTACTAATCCCAATGATGCCATAGCTATGATGTATTTCATTTTGATGTCTTTGGATAATGTAGTATAACTTAAGCTCTCCTACCCCACACTTGATTAAGCCTCTGCTAAAAACAAGAATGGAGGCTATTAAAGATGATAAATGTTTCTAAGAGCTTCAAAGAGGATAAAGTATAGGCTTCATTTCCCACTCTATATTTCTTAAAGTAACAACAACAAGACATCCTTGCAACAACTTAAATTGGACGTTCTTTGTTCTGTATATATGTCTTCTATTTTTTTTAATTGGACAAATTTAATCTTATGCATGTGTTGTTCTCTGCTATTCATAATGTTACCCAAAGACACATATGAAGGTATTCTCCATTATAGGATTTCATTACTGTGATACAGATGTAAATACCAAACCAACTTAAGCAGGTCCAATTATTTATTTTATTTATTTATTTAGAAAATTTATATAGCTGCCTGCTAGCTCACAGCGACTCTGGGAGGCTTACAAACAATAAAAACATAGTATAGAAAAAATAAAAATAAAAAAACACAATAATCCTCCACACCCCTCCCCATGACAACACACAGTTCAATAAGCTATTTGATGGGCTCCATCACACTCTGGGTTCTTCAGGCTGCTGGCAAAACCAAATCTTCAGGGCTTTACCAAAGACTGTCAAAGTGGGGGGCAGTCTAATTTCTGCAGGAATGGTGTTCCAAAAGGGGGGAGCCATCATGGGGAAGGCTCTTCTTCTGGGTCCCACCAGATGTACCTCCTTAGGGGATAGGACCTGCAACATTCCTTATCTCTTAGTGAATGCTCCTACCATATGAAATAAAAATACTATATTTTTATAGCATATAACTGTAAGGTTATAACTTCTTGCATTTGTGTATCTCTTGCTTGGACTCAGCCCCAATTTATAAAAGATCAGTTAATACTAGTGGTGTTCATAGGGTGTCAGTGACATCAAAATGATAGTTGTGCCCAAGCAATCATGTATAGGGTAGATAGATTCTACTTTGAGAAAGGATTCTCATAGAGAGTCCCCAAGCTGAGTGGGATTTTAAATGTAATAATGAAATATTGAATGGCACCATGAAAGAACCCTGCAACCAAGGCAGGTCTCTCTGTTCTAGTATTACATGGAAAGGAATCCCTTGTTATCTCTGGTGGCACAAGAGACATTGCATTTTTGTCTACTAGTTGCCACTAACACATGATCTTCAGTGGCAGTGGCAGTACCTAGATCAAATTACCCTAGTTGATTTACTTGATGGAATGATATTACCCTGGAAAAGAAAATAAAAGTTTCTAAAAGTTTGCAGAATCAGAGCACATGGTCATTTTAATAGTATCAAATAAGAAGCTAGCAAATAAGCATCTTCCCCATTAAACCAAGAATCAAAAAGAAGATCAAAGACAATAAAAAAACCTCACCTTAACATACTCACTTATAAATGAAGGCTTCTAAGATTCTATAACATAGCTCCTTGCTCATTGTAATAAACCAGCTTATTCTGTATGTGAGACTCTTGTTTTCTCGATTACTATCTGTTATAAGGTGATTGAAAATGTGTAAGGTGATTAAGACATGAGTGATCATTGTGAGCATCTGCTTCAGAACAGCCACAAATGGCACACCTGCTAAAGGTGAGGGAAGCTCTTCCTGGTCACAGTTTCCATCTGCTATTCCAGCAAGAGCTGGGAGTTCACAAGAATCCACACATTTCACATCAGCTCTTTCTGAAGTAGCACAATCTTATCAAGATGTAAAGTTGGCATTCTCCAGGAATCAGTTGGTTTCTGAATCAAGGCAATCCATTTTGCTTTTTGTTGACTGTAATTCTGATTCTTCCTATCTAAACTCTCACAGCCTCCAGACACCAGGTTAAGACTTCTGCCTTGTGCCTTCTGTTCAGTCTGTGGGTGAATTGTATAATTTAGTACCAGTGATACTTTACCCCAAACTATCAGATGATTTGCCCCAGTCTTTTCATGTGGAAGTTAAATAAATTGGGACAGAAGGTCTAGGTATAGACTCTTAGCAGCCATACAGGAACACCTTCTCTAGAATGATCTGTCCTCATCCTGTCCCCAGTACCATTCTCAGATTTTCTAACATATTTTGGTTAGGACTTTTACTGATTTTCCTTCTATTGCTTGTCATATTTCTGTAATCTTCCATGAAATCTGACATGGTAATGACCACAGTGCTGAACTAACTTTATCTTCTAGTACTGGAGATTCTTGTAAATAGGGAATATCTTCTAAGGTAACCTGGATATCGATAACTTTAATGTAAAGAATGTCAGTATGCTCCTTCCATCTTTGATATTTTTGTTTGATTTTTCCCCCCATCTTTTTGAAATCTGTAACTATCTGTCCATTGACACCTTTTAACATAGTTAAGATAGAACCTGTAATGATATTTAAATATCTTTAGGAAGATACTCCTTCATAGGGTTGCCAGGTGTCCACTATTTGAGTGGACAGTCCACTTTTTTCACATTATGTTCACTATATTTTTCACAAAATAGTGGACATTTTTTTTATTCAAAAGCTTTATGATGAAATGGTACGTAATCTAAAGCTGTACAGTCTACTTTTTTACTACTTAACCCCCCCCCCCGCTTGTCCGCTATTTTTTGGAAGCAGACCTGGCAACCCTACTCCTTCAATGTGTGCATGTATTTCCATTTTTGATGTCTTCTCAGATATCATTGTCAATCTGTTTCTTGTCTCTTCTAATAGCTGATAAACATTCTTTGCTAAGTTCCTTCCCAATATCTTTGTTTTCCTTGGCTTTGGCTTGTCTTCTCTGGTGCAATTTCCACCATTTGTTCTGACAATCAGTTTACTTTCTTCTGTTCCTTGGCAGTCCCTTTTCATATTCATCTTCAGCAACTTCTTTGATTTCATTTCACAATTCCTCTGATTCCTATTAATGCGATTTCAGACTTCAAAGCAATTGTTGACATTTTTTTTTAAAATGGTGGGCATATATTCAAATTCATATTATTAAAAACTGGATAGCTTTGTCCTTTTGCTGTAGCTTGAGTTGGAACATGCAGATAAGTGATGCATGATCTATTCCACAAGGTCCTAGCCATGCATTTGTTGTTAAAACTAAATTCACTAAATATAGATTCTGTTATAGGTCATAAGAGCAACCATGTCCAGACTGGCACCCTAACTGGAAAGGGTCCAGATAATCAGTTTCTTCCAGAATGCTTCACAAATGCCACATCAGTCTATCTATCAGGCCTGTCTGTCTGTCTGTCTGTCTGTCTGTCTGTCTGTCTGTCTGTCTGTCTGTCTGTCTGTCTAGCTATCTAGCTATCTAGCTATCTAGCTATCTGCCAGTGGATTACATGCCAGAACAATTTGTTCTTACATTCACAAACCCACTCCTGACCAGATCAGGCCTCCATTGTTCTGAGGTATAAACCAGATTTAACATGAGACCTCCATTTTATACCAGTTCCATAATGACCTGGAATTAGCCAATGGGGCCATGAAATCATGAGCTAGTTCCAACTTTACTCCCAGGGACAGCCATTCAATTAAAATCCATTGAACTACCAATCTAAGTGTACCAAACACCAATTGTGAGGTAGAACTGAGCAGCTTGGGAGGGATACTGCTGTAAAACTAGATGGATAGTACAACAGAAGCATCCCTAGCTTGCCCTTCTGGACCACAAATGCAAATAAAGTCTCAATCCAGCAAAGGCCAAAAACTTCAAGATGGCAGTTGGGACCATAAATTCAGATCCTCACTCCTTTTGTATGTGGGTCAGGAATATGCAAGAAGAGTTGGATGGGAAGTGAGAAAACAGGTGTTCCAATTTATAATCTAAACTCCGTCTCTTATATATTTGTATGTGACATAGCAACATAAGGCCAAAATTCACAGCTTGCATTGTGATGTCACAATGCACAATGCAACCTGGCATCATCACGTTTAGGAACAGATGCCTATGTGTAGAACATAAATTTGATTATAAATCCAAATGTTGTTCAGAGATTTCAAGTAGTCTATCAGCAATTTGCTTTCTCAAATACTTTGTATCATTTATCATTGAGCTGTACATTTAAATGCCTCAAGGAAGAAATTGTAAGGGAGGGGGGAGAAGAAAGGGAATATGTTCCATACTAAAGAGTGCACTTTTTAATTCAGCTCCTGCCATTAATCTTTTACATACTATGGTAAAGTTGCTTTAAATCATAAATCCTCCACAACTCTCAATGGAGTATCTATTTCTCTGTAGATTTAAACAGCTGCTTTAAAAGTTAAATTCCTCTCCATACCCCGTCATGCTATTTTACTCTTCATTTTTGGTAGTTTTTTGAAGTCCACACTTTAAAGCCCATGCATGTGTTTTCTTACACTTTGTGTTTGTCCATTAGCAAGGTTGCAGAGAATTCCCCCATGGAAGGCTTGAAATAACATTCTCACTGCTCCCTCACCGAGTGCAATCAGTATATTGGAATTAGCAGTTACTCTTTCAGCATTGTGCTTTATTTTTACCTTCTATTTATCTTTGCAATTCTATGCTGAGCATGAAGAGAACTGATAATAACATTAAACAGACTAATAACCATCAGTTAGGGCAGCTTTGAAAATTTGATCTCCTCATCTCTCTTTTATGCTTCTCAAGCATACATATATACCCAAATGCAGACAGACATGATAACATGACATTAGGAGAAAAAGGAAACATACATATAAACATAAACACATTCCTTTATTACACAGAAGAAAAGATAGGTGCCTCTTATAGCTTCTGCTGGTAAAGGATCTAGAAAGACCTGCAGGTGTCATTTTCTTAATGCATTTCCTACCATGTTTATAAATTTGCATGACAAATGCTGTGCACAGTTATTTGGCAGATGGGTTATTTTGTTCATAAAGGCAAACAGCATTGTTCCCACCAATCAGCAATGGATTGAAACAATTCAGCCAAGATAAAGTTATTACTTGAGCTGTACTCCCTTTCATTGACCCATTTCTCAATTTATGGAAAAAGTAAGGCACCCAATCAAAGAGAGAATTAGCTATTAGACTATAGCTAGCAATAGCACTCAGATTTATATATACTTCATAGTGCTTTACAGTCCTCTCTAAGTGGCTTACAGAGTCGGCATATTTCCCCCAACAATCTGGGTCCTCATTTTACTGATCTCAGAAGGAAGGAAGGCAGGCTGAGTCAACCATGAGCCAGTTAGGATCGAACTCCTGGCAGTGGACAGATTTAGCCTGCAATACTGCATTCTAACCACTGCACCACCATGGCTCTTCAATCTGAACTATTTTCAAATGGTTCCTAACAAGCCTGGTGAATAACCTACTGAACCTGGAAGTGAGCTTCCTAGATTTCTTCTGAAATCTATCATGCCAGAGGAGGCATATTGAGATTCAAGTGCAAAACAGTAGTACACAAGAATTTGACTATATCTGTTTTCTTCAGAGGTATATTAGTTGACCCCATGTGTTCCATGGGGCGGCCTTCTTTTTATCCTACAAAATCATTTAATATTTATTTTTATACTTAAAAGCATTCAAATGGTCCAGAGAGGAGATTGACTTTATATATCCTACAAGCTCCAGTTAGGATGGTATTTTTTAAGCTGGCTTTTGTTTTTATTCTTTGAAGAAAGGCACTTTTGGACAAACTTGCTCTTAGAGCTATGCATTTGTGAGTTCCTCCTTCCAGTCAATTTCTGCAGCCTCTGAATGAGATTCTCATAATGACTAATGATGGAGGGATTAGAATTATTAAAACTTTCAACAACTGTCTGCAAGATGCTAGAATGTTTTACCAAGTTAAGAGATTCTGTTACTTTTCTCCCCATCAGTAAATGTCTTCTATATCAAATTGGGCCATCTTTCTTTACAACACTTGGGTGATAATTTGACAATGCCTTTAAAGAGCCATCAGGGAGGTACAACTCTAGTGTAAAAGATAAATCATCACTGTCGGTCAGGGCTCTGTTCCAAGGCACATGATCAAGCTCACTATATATGAAGTCAGCATATTAAATGGGGGAAACTGATGGAGAAAAATCAACTTTTAGCAGCTGATAAGCGCTCTCCTAGATTGCAGCTGATTTATAAATGGTATCTTTACTCAGAGGTAAAGTTCTTTCTTGTATAAATATGCCATGCATTTTCTGTAACATTTAATAGCAATAGCACTTAGACTTATATACCACTTCACAGTACTTTAAAGTCCTCTCTAAGTGGTTTACAGAGTCAACATACTGCCCCCAACAATCTGGGTCCTCATTTTATCGATCTCGGAAGGATGGAAGGCTGAGTCAACCTTGAGCCGGTGAGGATCGAACCCCTGCTAGTCAGCAGAATTAGCCTGCAACACTGCATTCTAACCATTGCCCCACCACACAGATCATTATTATCCTACTTAATTCCATCTATACAGCACTTCAATTATTAGAAACCGGGCAGGTTCTCCAATGATTTATTAGTGCCACACACAGATGGATCAGTATTCCTGTACTTTTTGTATTTGTTTATTTCTGATTTTTTATTGCTTTGAATATATAAAAAAGAAAGAAGAAAGAGAACAAAAAAAAGCAACATAGAGAAAAACAAGGGGGAAATCATTGAACCAATTTTTTAAAACATATTTTTAAACCTTCATCATGGAATAATACTGATCTTCGATTGCATCAATAGCCACTTCATCAAAAGAAACATGTATCAATGGTACAAGTTTCTACATTGGGAGCAGCACTGTCATTCCTGCACTGAGGTATAATCTTTTTATTGATATTCCTCATGCTCAATAAATCCATAATTTGCAATACAGTTCCAAGTACTTGATATAGCATATCATTCAAAAGTACACCCACCTCTTTAACCCACATTAGTGCAGCATATTAGCAAACCTGTTCATTCTATGAGTTAGATGATAGTCATACGTCATGTTATCCCACCAAAAACAACACTGTTGGATAAGCTGGGCTGAGAGGGAGAAGCTGTCCTTAAAGAGTTCCCTTGACTTAAGGTGGACTGATCGCCACACTCCTGAACTAGATTAATGTATTAAAATGTTCAACCACATTGGCACTAATGTGGTGAGAGCATTTAAATGTAATGAGGCGTGACTGCAACATTTTCCAAAAATCCTGTGAAATCCATTAAATTGAGAATCAGGGTTGTCCCAAGGCCATCTGCTGAGCTTAATGATAAAGACAAAACATTTGAATCTAGAGATACCTAATCCAAATTTATTTGTTGTCAGTTTTTTCCCTATGATATGGAAGATTTTCACCAGTTACCAAGAATGTCACAACTGTATAATGGTTCACTTTGGCCATCATCTCGTGATTGTTTTTTCTCTCCATCATGATAATGTTCCTAGATTACCTCTATGCTTTATGACCCATCTGAGTTGCTTTTTTAGATTCTAATTCATTTTCAGCATTCAAACAATGGAATACGCGAACCTGGGTTTCGATAACTTTTGTCTCTCCCCTTTCTTACCACACCTCTGCTGTGCGCACGCGCGCGTGCACACACACACACACACACCATTTGTCACAGTATCCTGTTGGGAATTCATCTGAGTGTTTAACAGGCTTGTTTGAGAGATTTTTCTCTGCATGTCTGCTTTCACAGTCTGGTTCCTTTCTATGCAGGAGCAAGTGGGCAAACTCTGAGTGGTCTCCATTGGCTTTACCGGCTGTAGTGGGAATAATGGATGGACTCAATATATTGCAAATGCATAGGGATTAGAATCAGCATCATTTGCTACAAGGGGAAACAGTCAACATCTTATTTGCATCCATGCATAACAACAATGCAATTAGGACACACTTTTGTGAGAATTAGATTCAGATGGTAATTAACGAATTGTGTTATGAATTTTAATTTGGCATTAGGGAAGTAAATTATACTGTATTGCTCTGTTCTCACAGTTTGGATGGAATACATTATGCTATTCTTATTGAGAACTTGAAATTAAAAAACAAAATCATAAGCCTGGGCCCCAATGTCCTTAGAATCTAATTGTGTGGAAAAAGATGAGTCACATAAAATATTTGACATAGATAGAAGTAAAACAGCCGTGACTGCTGCTGCTTTGATTCTCTCGCACCTTTTGATGAAAGAATCAGTAGCAATTATGAGTGATAGCAGCTTGAACATGTATTTAAAAGGTCATTTTTAAAAGGCTAAGATTGATTTTGCCTAATAATAAAAAGTCAATATTTTTGAGATATCTTTTCCCCAAAATATCTGATCTTAAGAAGTTGGAAAATAAATTAGGAGTTCCTCTTTTTCCTCACTATTTCCATCCCTCTTCCCTTCATGTTGCCTTTCTCTTGAACTAACTTCTAAATGTGAGGTCCTCCAGAACAGAGGCATCACAATAGTTTCAGAGAGCCCCGAACTAGCACAATGGCCACAAGGACTTAACAAAATAACAAAAATTATTATTACACTACGTTTCCTTCTCAATTCTTCATGAAATGTAGAATCTTTAAATATGTAGGTAGTTAATAGAAACCAAACAATATCTCTGAAACACAAGTCAGCCAACTGGGGTTTTTTTTTTCAATCGGTTGACATCCATGAAAGACTGTAATGCTAATTGACTGTTTTCTGATTAGTGGCATTAGTGGAATATATCCAGTTCTTGTATGTCATTTTACAAGGATGAAGTCTACAAGACTTGCTGTATCGATGTTAAATGAGTAACATCATGGATTGTGGTGCTACTGGCTCATCAATGTAGCTACAGTTGGATTTCAATCTGGATTTAGAGTTCTCAGATTAAGGTATCTCTATTACCTTTGATTAGAGGTCTCAAATAGTATAATTTCAGATGGTAGGACCACTAACTCTTCATATTCTCCATCTGTACCTAAGTTACTGTCAGTTTCAGAATGCCTAAGTGGAAGTAAAGACCAGGCCACAGATTTTCTAGTATCTCATTTATTTTAGTCTGAGGCTTCTTTATAAAGTTGGAGGCTTCTTTATAAAGAGACAATGAAATGCTCTTATTATAGAATTAAATCATTAGATGTTGTTCAATTTAGAAATATTAGTCTCATGTGCATAGAGTATATGAATTCTTCAAAGCGATCATCATTTGCTGAAAGAAATATAATATTCCTATCTGAAGTTTACTTAACTCAGCAGCACTTTTTCGTGCGGCTGCTGATAAAAACAGGATCGCCAACATGATCGCCAATATCCGATAATGGATATAGCACAAGAAGAAGAAGTAGCATGTGTATGTTTTTTCAATAATTCTAGAGAGCAGGATACATACATTTTTCAAGGAAAGCAGAGTCATTAGTCACTAAGGAAACAATAAAAATAACAAATTGCAGGTTTATTTCTCAACCTGTGTTTAATGACCATGTAAATGTACATTTTCTCACCATACTGGTTCAGAACTTCACAATATGCCACCGTGACAGGCATAGGCATAACAACAAACTTAATGATATATCAAAACTCATAGCAGAGCTATAGAAGTCAGCATGGCTATAACCAAAAAAATGTTAAATGCATTGAATCCAAGTATGCTGCTTGAAACTACGGCCATAGCAAACCTTTCGGATATAATTCTTTTTGGAAAGAATGGGAACTTACCAAGTGTCTTCCAGAAGGAAAGGGGGATTCTTGGAAGGCAAAAAATCCAAGAGGTAGTTATGACCATTTGATTAAAACCCTCCAGTTTGTACATACATGGTAAATATAAAGTTGTACATATATGTGTGTGTGCTTGTGTGGGTAAAAGAGGTAGGTTTTTTTTTATCATCATGACAACCATCTTGATTTTCACCCTCCTTGAGGGTGCCAGTCTTAAAATCTTTATTTTTTTTTCTTCATTTATGTAATTGGATAGAAGGCCTATTTTTCATTTTGCTTCAGTCTTTATTCCTCTCCCATCTGTTATATTTGATAGTTCCAGCACTGAGAAGGGAGGGGAGGAAAGCATTGGAGTAAAGAGCTTGTCCTTTAATCATAAATTTAAAAGGCCAGCAGGATTTATTGCTCTGGAAGGTATATACCTCTGATAGCCCTGGCGTCCTGCTGCAAGTGACCCTCACAATCTATCCTTACATCACTTGCAATAACTTTGACCTATTAGCTGCCTCATTGCAAAGCTAACTTGAAACATCTGTGCAGTGAGAAAAAAAATGCCAGTCTTTTTTGATTGCGGTCAGTATGTCTGGTATGGAGCAGGTGTGTTTTATGTAACTAATACATTATTGCAGGTCAGTGATAATCTCAGTTATTCTGCATTACATTTCCTCCCTCTAGGATGGAAGTCTTTAAGGGGAAGCTTCATAGGGAAAAGTTAAAAATATTTTGGTTCAATAAGACTAACATTCAGCGTTTTGGCTATAATGGGCTGCAAAAGCAGAACTTTTGCCTCACGTATGCATGATATAATATAGTATGCTTCAGAAAACATGTAGGATTGGGGACAGTTTATACCTCTCCAGTAAGTCTCTCTTGCATGTCCTCTGAGCCCAGAAATTCACATCCATCTGCAAGACAAAACAAAATGTGCAATTTACAGAAGATCAGGGTTGGCATTTCAGTTATTCTAGTGACAATGGCCATATCTAAGTTTTAACAGGCATATCAGGAATGGGTTCAGGACAACTTAATTTTTAGTTTAATTTAATTTAAAGTCTGAACCAATAAGGCATAGCAGTTATTTGGACTAGGACTAGGAAGACCCAAGTTCAAATCCATCCTCACCCATAACAGCTAACTGGGAGAAATATTGTAAGATCCAGAGCTAAGAATGAGAAAATAAATTTTGGGATAATGGTAAACAGTTCAGTGAAGGTGTTGACACTGTGCATTCACTGTAAAAATGCCAACAACATATTAGGGATAATAATAAATGCTACTGAAAATAGAGATACCAATATCACAATGCCCTTATATAAATCAATGGTACAATTTGATCTGGAATATTGTGTGCAGTTCCGGTTGCCAGATCTTAAAAAATATATTGCAGAAATAGAAAAGGTTCAGAAGGCTACTGGAACAATCAAAGTCTTGGAGAAGATTCCCATCAGGAAAAGTTGCAACATTTGGGGCTCTTTACTCTAGAAAAGAGGCAAATAAGGGGTTAAGAAGTACAAAATTATGCATAGTATGGATGAAGTAAATAATGAGCAGCTACTTTCCCCTTCCCAAAATAGTGGAATCAGAGGTCATTCAGTGAAATTAAATCATAAAGGAATACGGGAAGACAAAATGATTTTTTTTTACATACAATATGCAATTATATTTTGGAATTCACTAACACAAGATGTAGTTGCTGGCTATCAGCTTGGCTGGCTTTAAAAAAAAGGGTTAGATCATTTCATGGAAGCTATAGGGATAACTGAATATACAGTAGGTGGCAGGAATAAGAATCGGATTTAAACTGATATCTGCCTTATGCCTAGCTATCCAGTGTTTAATATGGAATCTTATTAGGGTCACTAAATGACCCATATACTAAAAAAAAAAAAACCACAACAAGCCAGTCTGTCCTCTATTTGAAATTGTCATGTATTTGAAGAAAAGACCAGTCCCAGTTTCTGCATTTGAAAGAATATGTGCCATTCTTGTGCAAAATAGTGACTTCGTTTCCCCTTCATTAGTGATGCTTTTCCATTTCTTTATTTCTGTTTTCTTTTTGGCCTCCCCTGATCTGTTCATCATGGACTTTATTTCTGTGTTATAGTCTCCATATCATGGGATGAAACGAAAGCCAGCCAGCAGGAGACGGTACAAAGAAAGAGCACACAGCTAGGAGGCTGGTCAGAATCAAATAGTAAAGAAACTGGGAGGTGATCCAAGAAAATCCCAACCCAATGGAGCCCTTACTTATTTCTAATAATAGCCAGATAACTGCCACTGTCCCTAAAGGGTCCCAGATTTGAATTTCAATGCATATTATTGCAACCCCATGTGAATTTCAAGAGACACGGTCAAGGATTAACAATGGGTTGGATTTTATTTATGAGAGAAGACAAAGCACTAAGATTTTCAAACTAAGTTGGGGAGCACAGTATTATTTACGGTATGAACTTCTTTCTCAAGTGCCCAAACTCTGATGGTTTTTGTTCTGTTTTTCCAGGAAGGGAATGAATGGACAATGTTTTCAAGGCAGACGTGTGCAAAATGGAATTCACAAGAATGCATGCGGAAAAGGAAGCTTCTAAAAGTGTTTATACATTACCCAGAATTAGATATGAGCAATGAAATGGCCAAGTTTGCTGATGGCATCAAAATGTCCAGGATAATAATTTTTAAAAGATTTTGAAGTGCTCCAACTACATCTCTCTCAACTGGATAAACGGGCTATAAAATGGCAAATGATGCTCAGTGAAAGCAAGCCCCCAAATAATGTACATTGGCATGAAAACAAAAAACAATCTCAAGTGTTGAATAATGCACAGATGCTGTTTGAGCTTGCTGTGACAGAGTAAGAAAAGGATCATGAACTTGTGATGGATTATTCAATGTAAATGTCAATCACCAATCCTCCTTTTTTTTTAAAAAAGGAGGATGGATTGGGAATGGAATTGAAAATAAAACTGCCAATATACCTATGCTTTTATATAACTACAGAATCGTTCAGTGTCACAATATATTATTACAACATTAGAAAACTGAATAGCCCCAGGACATCTATAGGCAATCGTGGTATAGTGGTTCAAATGTTAGATAAGAAGATTCTGTTTCAAAATTAAGATTTTGGTGATATTGATTAGGCAAATTCCAATTTTTCAATCTACTTTACAGGTTTGTTGTGAGATAAAAATAGAGAAGAAGGAAGACTACATGACCTTCATTCCTCTTTGACAAAGCAGTAAACAACATAAAATGTGATAAAATTTTCACCAATGAAAATATAGTTAACTGATTTGAATTGCAGCAAGGCCTAGGATAGAAACTATATGTAATATGGCATTATATTGGTTAACATTAAAGTTAACTTGGAGACCATGACATTTCTCTTTGCACATGCTTCTGCTGATATGGAAGCAAAGATCAGATTCTTTGGAAAATTCTGGTACGTTCCCATCTTTGGATTTTTAAGCATTGATGACTATTGTTCCTCTCCAAAGAGTTGAAAAAATTTATCTCCATACGCTCAATCCTTCTTTCTCAGCCAGAGTGCAAGCAAACATATGCCTCAGCAAGCTCTCTATTATCGTGTGATACCAACTGCAAAACACATATGAATCCTGTGTGTTCATTGTGTGACTGTCAGGTTTGTGAGCACTTCAAGAGTATTTGCCCTTTCTCTCACCACATTCTTTGGGTGTTGCATAAACAGAATAGGAAATCTAGCGAGAAGGTTAGAATGTCTTATACTCATGAATGGGAAGAACTCACTCATGTTTAAAAATGATTTCCTGATTCAAAGCAAACTTTATTACAATGTCAAATTTTGGGGTGTGTCCATTTTACTAGTCATCTTTTCTTCCCCATCAAGAATAGAATCTGAATTTGGTTGATTTCAGGTTCTTTTAAAATAATTCTCAACACATTCCTCATTAGGCATCTGTTTATTCCAAAACATACACACACACAGGGGAAAAAAATTAGATAACACTTTTCTGGCTTACTAAATGGATTCGACTTAGTAAATATGGTACTCGATTTTCAACTGATTCTACCATCTGTCAGCAAACTTACTGCTTTTAGCAGGTTTTTTTTTTCCTGGGTGGCAGGGAAAACTCTTTTCTTCTTTTTTTCTTCCCTTTTTTTTTCCAGAAAATAGACTTATTTAAGATATTCGGCAAAAAAAACCCACCAAAACATGGGTAAAGGAATCAATACTGAAAAACATATAAAACTTGTAAAGAATTGCTGCAAGAAGATACGGTACTTGGAACTGTCCATTCAGCAGTAATTTTGTACATAATGAAGTCAGGCTACTACAAAGTAAGCTTTAGTGGAACTTTTTGAGCACTTTTTGGTTATTGTAGAATAGCAATAGCACTTAAACTTATATACTGCTTCAGAGTGTCTTTACAGTCCTCTCTAAGTGGTTTACAGAGTCATCATATTGCCCCCAATAATCTGAGTCCTCATTTTACCAACCTTGGGAGGATGGGAGGCTAAGTCAACCTTGAGCTGTGAGACTTGAACTGCTGAACTGCTGGCAGTCATCAGTCAACAGAAGTAACCTTCAATACTGCATTCTGTGCCACCACGGGGAGGGGAGGAGGAAGGAATGTCTTATTTTTCTTTGCTGAAATGTCATATTGTTTATAGAGAAAGATAGTATAGTGTAGTGGAAATGTGCTGGACCTGAAACCAGGAGATCCAGATTGTAGCCTTTTCCTAGGCCTTACCAACCCATACTGGATCAGCATGTTAGATTAGGGTCCATAAATATCCAAAAGAAAGGGCATATTATAAGGGAACTGCCATATGTGAAATTATTCTTAAATATAACAGAGCAACAAAGCAAGAAGGAGGTTTGCATTAGAACTGTAATTCAAAGCCTGGTTCTCTTCTAGCTACATCATTTACTTCAACTATTTGTTCATTTGGTGTTCCATTCGGAGCTGAATGAATGGTTAGATTCTATTGGAGAAGCAAGTTGTTTAGATGATAAGGAAGTTCTATTGTCACTTCTATCCTCAAGCATGGATTGATGACCTAGACCAACTCCTTCCCTTCCACTACTTCAGAACCTGCACACCCCCCTGACTGTTCCTGAAACTATCAGACCAATTCAGGTTCAAGAGAATGGTGTCACTATTAAGCAGTAAAAGAGTAACACATGTAGTGCAAGATTGTAAGGCTCCTTGAGAACAATTGTTCATTTTGGAGTTAGAAATTCCTTCTGTGTCCAGGGAAAATGAATGCCAGTAGTATCTCCTTCTGTCTACGTATTCTGGANTTTTTTTTTTTTTTTTTCAGAAAATAGACTTATTTAAGATATTCGGCAAAAAAAAAACACCAAAACATGGGTAAAGGAATCAATACTGAAAAACATATAAAACTTGTAAAGAATTGCTGCAAGAAGATACGGTACTTGGAACTGTCCATTCAGCAGTAATTTTGTACATAATGAAGTCAGGCTACTACAAAGTAAGCTTTAGTGGAACTTTTTGAGCATTTTTGGGTTATTGTAGAATAGCAATAGCACTTAAACTTATATACTGCTTCAGAGTGCTTTACAGTCCTCTGTAAGTGGTTTACAGAGTCATCATATTGCCCCCAATAATCTGAGTCCTCATTTTACCAACCTTGGGAGGATGGGAGGCTAAGTCAACCTTGAGCTGTGAGACTTGAACTGCTGAACTGCTGGCAGACAGCAGTCAACAGAAGTAACCTTCAATACTGCATTCTGGGCCACCACGGGGACAGGAGGAGGAAGGAATGTCTTATTTTTCTTTGCTGAAATGTCATATTGTTTATAGAGAAAGATAGTATAGTGGTAATGTGCTGGACCTGAAACCAGGAGATCCAGATTGTAGCCTTTTCCTAGGCCTTACCAACCCATACTGGATCAGCATGGTAGATTAGGGTCCATAAATATCCAAAAGAAAGGGCATATTATAAGGGAACTGCCATATGTGAAATTATTCTTAAATATAATAGAGCAACAAAGCAAGAAGGAGGTTTGCATTAGAACTGTAATTCAAAGCCTGGTTCTCTTCTAGCTACATCATTTACTTCAACTATTTGTTCATTTGGTGTACCATTCGGAGCTGAATGAATGGTTAGATTCTATTGGAGAAGCAAGTTGTTTAGATGATAAGGAAGTTCTATTGTCACTTCTATCCTCAAGCATGGATTGATGACCTAGACCAACTCCTTCCCTTCCACTACTTCAGAACCTGCACACACCCCTGACTGTTCCTGAAACTATCAGACCAATTCAGGTTCAAGAGAATGGTGTCACTATTAAGCAGTAAAAGAGTAACACATGTAGTGCAAGATTGTAAGGCTCCTTGAGAACAATTGTTCATTTTGGAGTTAGAAATTCCTTCTGTGTCCAGGGAAAATGAATGCCAGTAGTATCTCCTTCTGTCTACGTATTCTGGA
>NW_015386342.1:367396-385684 GCF_001527695.2 Protobothrops mucrosquamatus
GGCTCCTTGATCTCGTTATTGGGCCGGCCATGACTAGGCACATTCCTGATGCCGGTTCCTTGGCAACAGCTTCCTCCCTCCCGCACCTCTCATTCGCACAGCTATCATCAGGGAATTCTTCTTTTTTAGAGCTAGATGTCAATGGGAGATCTCCTTTCACACACCCAGATCCATCCCCTGTATTCCTTTCCATATCCCTTTCACACTCTCTCCCCTGGGTCCTTTCCAATACCGCTCCACACCTCTTTGCCCATAGCCGAGTACACGTCGCGCCAACTCGCTTTCTAACGTCTCCCCCCCTCTCCCCGTCCCCTTTTTTGATGGTACAGCCTCCTATTTTCTTATCTCCCCCCTTTTTTGTTCCGATGTAATTACCATTGCAAGTGCAATGATCGGGGGTTGCGATCCTTTCCCTTTCTCCTTCCCAGTCAGTCATCTGCCTCTCAGCACTCCCCTTATTCACTTTCCCCGTCTCTTTCCCGATGGTGCGGCTTTTTCCTTTCTTATCCCCCCCCCTGTAATCCAGGTCCAATGTAGCTGTCATCGCAGATACGGAGGTCGGGGGTTGCAATCGCGATCCTCCCCTTTCTTCCTCTGCTGGTATCTTCCGTCTGCTTGCTACCACACAGATCATTCGGCTTGCTCCGTTCCCCTCCCCGATGCATTCGTGCTGGAGTCCGGGATCTGAGGTCGGGGGTTACAGTCATAGTCCTCCCCTTTTCCCATCGGTTGGTGTCTTCCGTCTGCCTGTCATCACATGGATCGTTCGGCTTGCTCTGCTCCCCTCCCCAGCGTGTTCGTGCTGGAGTCTGCAGTCCATGCGGCGGATGGATCATCGTCTCCTGCCGGGTTGGGGGAGTAGTAGCTCCCTCCTCCTCCTGATGGGGTGGGGGATCTTGGGCTTCTGTCGGTATGGTCCTTAGCTTTTGATCGATCCATGGGCTCCTATAGAGCCATACCAGGCTTCCTGACTGCCTAGGGTGAGACGTGCCAGCTGTTAGGGCATAGCCTCCCCTTTTTATTCTGTGCGACGTCTCCTCGGTCTCCTGGGGGTGTTCATCAATTCTGGGGGGTGGGGGGGTCCCCGGGATGCCATTCATGCTTCTCCAGGGTGTCAGTAATTCGTTGGGGATGACCCGGGGATTGGGGGGGTTTCTTTAATGTTCCACCAACTCGTTCACTCGATGGTTCCACGGGCTGTT
The DNA here is from genome assembly GCF_001527695.2 of Protobothrops mucrosquamatus. NCBI lineage: Eukaryota > Metazoa > Chordata > Lepidosauria > Squamata > Viperidae > Protobothrops > Protobothrops mucrosquamatus. Next base: position 368,599 of record NW_015386342.1, read on the forward strand.
TGCAATGGGATGGGGGGCCCATACACCAGGTTCTTAAAGACAGATGTGCTGGGCAGAGGTCGATGTGGTGATTAATGGAATCGTTATTGGATAGCCATGCCTCCTTGAGTAGGCGGCCACCCTTCGTACCATCACTGGCCAGAACCTGTGCACCCTCAAAATCAAACCGATGCCCAGTCTCTGCCATATGCGTCCATAGCTGTGAGTATTGTTCCCCTCTTCTGATTGCTAATTTATGCTCCTGTATTCTAGTTTTCAACCGTTTAGAGGTCTCCCCAACATAGTTATTGGAGCAGTCTCTACAGTTAATTCTATAGATTATTGATGACTTTTCTATGTTGGGGAGCGGGTCTTTTGGGCGCATAATGGCAGTACGTAGTGTCTGGGTGGGCCTATGAGCTATTTTTACATTATGGGGTGCCAAGATTCTGGCCGTAGCCTCCGAAACGTTGCAAATATAGGGGAGGGCAACCAGCATCATTTTTGTGGTAGGTTCCTCCGTGCGTGGGTTCCTTCGGGGTTCAGGCGGCACGCAGTGTCGCCTAATGAACCTCGTGGGGTATCCATTACATTTGAACACACGGAAGAGATAATTGTTCTCTTCAATTCTAGCGCTATCAGAGCTACAGTGAGAGTCTACTCGCTTGAAGAGGGTTCTAAGACAGCTGACCCTATGGGCCACCGGATGGTTGCTTCTATAATGAAGCACCCTATCCGTGCAAGTCGGTTTTTGGTACACCTTGGTGCCAAGGGTTCCATCTAGCTGATGGGTAACCAACACGTCTAAAAACGCTAGAGAGCCCCAGTTTTCTTCCTCGATTGTAAATTGGATATCCGGGTATACCGAATTCAATATGCCCATAAAGTCAGCTTTCCGATCCCTCTTGATGACGGTGAATGTGTCATCCACATAGCGGGCCCAAAACTTAGGTTGATGTTGGGCCATCGCTATGCGCTCTAACTGTTGTAACACCACCTCCGCAACCACATATATTATTTGGGCGGGGGGAGATTGCACAAAGTAAGTGGAGTCCTGTCCCATATGTAGGAGCTGAATCTGGGAAATCATGGACGTTCTTTGCTTTTTATCAAATTTAGAGCTTATACTAAACTGTCATGGGACTCCCTTCTCTAAATGTTGGGAAACTATTCTGTCAGTTTTTAGCAGTCATGGTCAGAGTAGTTTGGAAGGCTGCAAATCAAAGAATCAGTATGAGCTGAGTCAGTGGCCCTGAAACCATATGTTGCATATTTCTTTGATCCTGAAAAATCTGCATTTTATTTAGCTTCCTGGAACTGTACATTGGACCTGCTGTTGGAATCTGCTATTTGTTCACTTGCACCAAGCTAGTCTAGCTCTAGCTAACAAGAGCAGCTACTATTTTAGAGAAAGTATCTGTTGATTAAGTGCCTTTCTTCTTTGTTTATGCTACCATGTAAAATAATGTGGTTGAGTAATTTTACATTTACAATTTACACAAAGGGGTAAAAGGTTGGGTCCCTTATTTAGATGGCCATGTTTTTCCTCCTATAGGAGGAGGAATAACTAGCCAATTTGTCCTTAAGGTTCTCCCCTTTCTCATTCTGCTGAATAGGGGTATTGACTTCTGCATTCAGATCCTTCCTTGGTGGCCTTATGATGTGCTGATGAGAACAAAGCCAGTGTGATGTATTGGATATGTTGTTGGATTGGGATAGGGGAATCTAAACTCAGTCATCACTCTACCTTGAAGCTTACTTCATTGCTTTGGTCAGTTACTGTCCCAATTAAAAGTATTGTTATAAGAAGAAAATAAGATAAACTATATCCATGCATGTTGCCTTAAATTCCCAGAATACAGGTATAATTATAAATATAAAGGTACACATATAAATGTGGTTATTATGTTGTTGGTGTTGATAATAATCAGCCAGCAATAATAAAACAGATTGATCTTTCTTAAAAGGAGACCTCTCAGAAAGATGTAAAGCAGAAATAGAAATTTCATGTCAGAGTGAAGTACTATATAGTATCATAAAACAGTTGTTGTGCTATAATTATCTCCCAGTTTGATTTGCTGTTACTTAGAAGTCAGTGTTGTGAACAACAAAAGAGGGAAGTGATATAAACTAACTACAGCCGTAATCCTTGTCACTCTCTCCATTCCCTCATTTATATAATATTATTCCAATCCTATTTATTAACCTAGATATAAACAGTATACTTGGAGAGATCCTACTGAGGATTTAACTGCTGTGGGAAACTTTACTAGCTCTTAAATACAATGAACTGGTTCATTTATAATGTGTACCACAATTTCCATATCTGAAGGCAGCTTAATCCAACACTATTGCCATGTACAGTATAATAGGATATAATAGGAATATCTAATGAAAACATATGAAGTATGAGTTCCATAATTACCTCAGACAGCTCATTACAGAGGACTTCCTGCTTAAATCCCCAAATTCTGTCTTCTTGCACTGTAAACATTTTTCTTCCTAGCTCATCAATCTCAGTTATGTAAATTATGTTGGGCAAGGGACACAATATAAATCCCCAACTTTAATATACAGGTTCTCCTCCCCTTCCTTGGTGAAATGTAAGGCTACCTTCTAAGACAGAGGTTACAAAAGTGGATTAATTTTCTATTATTATTAGGCTGAAAAATTATAATGAAATGTGAAATTGCAGAGTCCTGGAAAAAGTATTCAGGCATTTTTGACTGGCTAATAAATGTTTAATTATATTTGGGGAGCATGGACTCTCTATGAACTTTCTCTAGTAATTCATAACACAAGGTGAATATGCAGGATATACACTAATCTTGCAAGGCTAAATACTATTGGTATTTAGATATCTGTGAGTTTGATAGACCTGAGCAATATATTTAGGATTACACATTTAATCCTATAACCAAGTCAGGGTCTGGTTAATCTAAGTATATTCATTACTTGTTTCTGGCTCTTACATGTAGGAATGTAGAGATACCTGTATTCTTTAATATTAATGTTTCATTTAGACGAGAATGTTTGTAGCTCTTTTTGGATAATAAAATATCTGCAAGAAAACAACCAAGCTCAGAAAGCACCAAGGACCTCACATGTTCCATTTTTATACAAGATCCCTCAACTGGTACTCTCCTAATACATTTATTTATTTATTTATTTATTTATTAAACTTATATGCCGCCCTTCTCCCAACAGGACTCAGGGCGGCTTACAGCATATTAAAACAATACAAATACTATCCCCAATAAAAACCAATTAAAAACAAATATTTAACCGCTGTGTTATCATTAAAATTCTAATTAAAATTGTCCCTATTTAAAATTCTCCCTAGGCCAGACCCGCTTGCTGGAAAAGCCATGTCTTGAGGGCGCGGCGAAAAGATAGGAGATCCGGAATCGTCCGGATCTCAGGGGGTAGTTCGTTCCAGAGGGTGGGGGCACCCACAGAGAAGGCCCTCCCCCTGGGGGTCGCCAGCCGACACTGCTTGGCCGACGGCACCCTGAGGAGGCCCGCTCTGTGGGAGCGTACTGGTCTGTGAGAGGAAATCTGTGGCAGAAGGCGGTCTCGGAGATATCCATTGAGACAAGATCTTTTGCACAAATGGTCTTTTGAAATATCCAATCACATTTGTGGGCCAGGAAACTGGTGTATCATTTATTCCCATTTCTCCAGAGACAAGAGAAAAATATCCAATAATTTTCACAAAAAAAATATTTGTTCTTCTCCACAGAGTAGTGCAGGAGTCTCATCATTTTAAAAGTCCAGTGAGTAAAAATAAGACATTCTACCTCCCTCCCTTTCTCTCTCTCTCACACACACGCACCTATCTTTGTTACTTTATAACTAAATAAATGGAAAAACACCACATCTGACCTATGAACTCAAAATGTTCTCCCCTTTGTAAAAAACTGGAAGAAGAGAAAATGTCTCTGCTATCACTAGTTACAACTTGCAATTCCTACATTACTCAGCCAGCCTATCTTCTGTGTCTCCTTTACTCCATATATATATATGACAGCTTCTCAAGATGTTCCAGGCTTTTTACAATAAATGTCTCAGTGTGAATGAGGCTCATGAGAAAACTCACTAGAGTCTTAGAATTCATGAAAGAGAAGCAGGAGGAAGTGACACAAGATGCTAGCAGCTTTGTGAAAAGATATAAGAGACTGCATTTAACAACTGGTCCTTTTATCATTCTTCAAAGTTATGACAGCCACAAAACAGATACTTTATGGCTCACAAAGGATCCCCACCCATTATAAATGGTTGTCTCTCCTCCATGGTCCTATAATTGCATGACAAGTGGGTCAGCTTTATAACCAGTTGCATTGTTCCACAGTCATGTGACCACAATTCACAATGGGTTTTGCTGGCTTCCAGATTTTTGGGGAGCTTCTGGAAAAAAACACCCATTCAAATGAAACGGTTCACTTAATGAATACAATGTTTGTTTAACAACAACTTAATGAATACCACAATAATGGCCCAAAAATTATTTCCGGTCTCATGAGTACCTCAACGTATGACTGCAATGACTTACAACCATGTACTGTTGTACATCAAGGACTACTTGTACTGATGAGATTAACTTTGTGACATCTTGTTCCATCAATGAACAGTGACAAACTGAGATTCTAAGAATTCAAAGAAATATGGATAGGAAAGCAAAGATGCATTAAAAGTATTAGAACAGCTGAAGTGCAAAAAGAACTTAGGGAACTAAAACTAACAAGAAATAATTTTTTGTTTCAATGTTAATAATAATAAAAAAGAAAGAACAAAGTAGGCCTGTTGCAATGAGAAAAAAGTACAGTAGAATAGTAAGAAGGGGAGAAAGGCAGAATTTCTCCATTTCTTTGCTTCTATTTTTTCCCCAAACAGAATTGTTTTCAGATGACTGACAAAAGAGGGGAGCAACAGTTCAAAAAAATAAAAAAAACCTCATTATTATGATCTGGACAGTAGCTTGTTTGTTAAAATACATGATTGTATCTATCCTTATTTTATCCTATACCTCTTATTCCTTTCCCCCTATCCCCTCCCTTTACCATACCTGTATTGTTCCTATTTTTCCCTTATGTCTATAAACTCAATAAAATCTTGTTTAAAAAAAAATGTTTAGGAACAGCCAGCTATCATAAATGTTGAAGGAAGATGTCAGTGTGGCTTGTGAATGTGGATGTTATTTTAGCTTCTTCTTTTTTTCTTTTTTCTTTTTTGAAGGCTAGCATAATGTCAGAAGATTGAAAAGCAAATCATGTCCCAAAGGTGCTTTTCAAAAGGACTTCCTTGGTTTTTTCCTTGAAAATATTTCACTTCTGATCCAAGAAGTTTCTTCAGTTCTAAAGAACTGAACTGAAGAACTGAAAAAACTTCTTGGATGAGAAGCAAAGTGTTTTCAAGGAAAAAGCCAAGAAAACCTAGTTGCTTTTCAAAAAGCAGCTTTGAGACAACCATAACCTGGGTGATTGAGAATCTCCATAGACAAGAGAAAATCATGTTCCTATTTTCAAAATAGTAAGAAAGAAGATGAGATTCTATGAGCGGTCAGCTGAAAAACATTATTGAGCAACAATTTGTGAGTACAGCATATAGAAAATAATGCATTGCTTGGCAGAAGCCAGCATGGGCTCATTAGAGTTAAATCATGCCAAACTGATCATCTTTTGTGACACAATGAACTCATAGCTGAAATGAGGTAGACATAAATATACTCTGGCAATACAAAGCCAACATATTCTTCAGTGAGGATCTAATACAGAAGATGACAAAAAATGGGCTGTGTTAGCCTCCTGTTGAATGGGTGCAGTTAGTTGAACTGTTGATCCAATGATAGCATATAATATTGACTCCATGTCACATTGAGAAGAAGTGTCAGGTGGAATAATGTAGGGCAGGGGTCTCAAACTGCTGGCCAGCGGGCCGGATGCGTCATCCGGAAGCCACGCCCACCCCATTGCCGGCAATGGAAAAACCGGCCCGATACATTGTGTGATGTCACGTGATGTCGCGAGTTTGACATCCCTGATGTAGGGCTACATATTAGACCCTGGGCTGCTCCAACTTATACATGACTTTGATGAGATTATAGAAAACATGATTATCACCTTTGCAGATGATACAAGATGGGAGGAATAGAAAACCTTTAGAGCAATATTTTGCAATCTTGAAAAGGAATTCTGGAAGTTGAAGTCCACATGTCTTAAAGTTGACAAGGATGAGAAACATTGATGTAGACGATATATAAAGATTCAGGGCATTCTTGACAAACTGGAGGACTAGACAGACATCAGCAAGGTGATTTTCTTGATGAATGCAAAGTTTCTCTAGAAATTTTGTAGATTCAACAGTAGAAGTTTTGGATGGAGGGATTATACCAGGCTGCATGCAAAAAGGATCTCAGTGTTCTGATAAATCATAATCTGACCACCAACAAAGTGATATAGCTGCAAAAAACCCAAATGGAATCCTAAGTTGTCTCAGCACAGTGGTTCTCAACCTGTGGGTCAGGACCCCATTTGGGGTCGATCGACCATTTCACGGGGGTCGCCAAGCAAGGCTGTCCGCCATTTTTTTCTCCATTTTCCGGCGGGTGCCTTACCTCCCTTGGGCTGGGCCAGCTGGTGGTCGGCCTGCTCCATCTCTGCCGCTTGCCAGCTACGCCTCGGCCGGCGCAGGGGGCGGAACCACGCATGCGCGGTGCTCCTGGGCAGGGAAAGACCTCGACTTACGACCAGTTGGGTAGTCCTCGACTTACGACCGGTTTAGTCCTCGACTTACGACCGGTTTAGTCCTCGACTTACAACCGATTTAGTCCTCGACTTACGACCGGTTGGGGTCGCGGCATTAAAAAGGTTGAGAACCACTGTGACTCAGCAGTTGTACAGAGTTTAAAACCAAGATAAGCTATTGTTCCCCTTTTTTCTGCATTGATTAGATCACTCTTAGAATATTGTTTCAGAACACAGGATATGAACTTATGAGTTTAAATTACAAGGAAATAGATTTTTGTTGGACATCAGGAAATAAAATCTAATAATAAGAGCAATTCAGTGATGGAACAGACTGCCTTAGAAGGTGGTAGTCTTTTGTTCACTTGAGGTGCTTAAAAGGAGGCTGAATGGCCATCTGTGATAGTAATAGATTCCTGCACTGAGCAAGGGGAATAATTGAGTTTTCTACAAGATTGCTCCCTTTTACATACACATACAAAAAATCTGGGAAGGTTAGATGATCCATTAGCTTTTCCTATGTTTGTTTAGAGACCCTGACACATAGCCTTTTCTAAACTTGAGTTCTGCAGGTCCAAAAAAATTGCAATGATTATGGAAATATGGAAAGGACAGCCTCAGAGAATAAGTTATCAAATTATGGGAAAGTAACATCTTCTGGTCATATTGGTGAAGCTGTGAGCCTCCACAAAATTAGGATGACATTCTATATAAGGTTTGCTTCACAGCTTTGCTGATCTCTTAATCCTGGAGAAATAACAGTTGGAAAGTGGGTTCTAATTAGGGATGCTACTCATATTAACAAAAATACCATACTGTTGTGGAAATCAATTTATCAGGGTTCTAGCTGGGTCCAAATAAATACTGCCCCCTTTACACCTTGTTGCTCAACCTGATAAGATTGGAAGCAGGAAAAGCAGAGTTGGAAACATTAAGGACAAGATAACCTGAATGGTTCCATGCCTCTTATCCACATTCACATATTTAGCAGATTAGCAGGATAGATCACATATGCCACATATTTTCATGGGGTAAATAATTCAGACATTCTATTGCCACTGAATGTATAAAGGGACTTGGCCTAAATTGGTGCTTCTCTGAAGTATTGGACTGCAATTCCCTAAATTCTTGCCCAGATTGACCAATGATTAAAGCTGAGCATAGTAGCTTTTAATGTCTTCTGATCAATGCAGTGTAACCACGTTTTCCTCCAAAATCCTTCAATATTTACATCCTTTGAGTTAGCCTAGCTCAGGGGTGTCAAACTGCCAGCCCGCAGGCCGGATGCGTCATGGAGAAACCACACCCACCCCGTTGCCGGCAATGGGAAAAAAGTCATGATACGTCGCAACATGTCATGTGACATTGCAAGTTTGACATCCCTGGCCTAGCTGGTATTTTGAGAAAGCTTATAACTGTATCAAGCTTCAGCTAAAACTGATGTGTAGTTATTTCAGCCACTAGAGTTATTCATCTTGAAGGTTGCTGAACAAATACTATAAATTCTAAATTATCCCCATTGCCAAAACATTACAATATTCATTTCAAATATATCCAATATTTCCTTTTCCATTATTATAGTGCTGCTAAAGTGAGAATCAAAGATTTTTTTTTTGCTAGCAGGCAAATGTATCTCTCCCTCCTTAATTATCTATGTATTCCTTCCCCTGTATTTTCCAACCTACACTACAGTTTGGAAAAGAGTTTCATCTTTGCTGATAAGCAGATTTTTTTTTCTTCTTTCAGGTAGCTTGAAGAGACGAGGCAATTTTCTTTCCATAGAATTCCTTTGCATTAAATCAAAGGTACCAGATGGCAGATAGTTCATTTCCTTTTGGGATAAGTCTTGTGCATTTCCATCACATTACATGGGGTTATAATGTCCTTTGCTTCTAAATTAAACATAGGATGAAATTCTACATTCACCCATACACACCTGTAGTGTTATAAATGTATTCACAGCAAAGAGTCATAGTAGAGATTACAAAGGAGTTTAGTAATAGCCACCCACATGCACAGATGCCCACCATGTTTCAGGCTACTGATCACCCTGGGTCTTTGAGTGGTATTTGATGAGGGACCTCCAAAAGTGGGTGGGATTAGGAAAAAAAACCTTTGTCTTCAATTAGCTTTCTTTAAATTCAATGTTTCCTTCCCCTTATTAGCTACAATTCCATCCTTCCAAACTTTCTGAGAATGTCTCTTTTTTTATTGCTGTGGCAGCAACCCAGACATCAGGACATTCAGGAAATATAATTTTCCTGTGGTTGCTGATACCTTATGGTTATCCTTTATACACGAATAACCTTCAGGAAACAGTGCTTCCTAAGGTGATTGTCACTTCAATAGCAGCTGTTGAGTTCCTTCCTTCTTTCCTTCCTTCCTTCCTTCCTTCCTTCCTTCCTTCCTTCCTTCCTTCCTTCCTCTGGGAGCTGCTGCCGGAACAGCAGGAACAAGATAACTGGGACATCTCTGAAATAACAAAATAAAGCTTTTCTCATGCAAAACATGATACTTTGTTCAAAATTCCTCTGAAAATAAAAAAGAAAGAACTCCCAAAGTGTATCATTAAACTAGCAATGCTTATTTGGTTATCACTACTTGGTGGCAAGGAAGAAGCTATTTTTATTTTTAAGGTTATTTTGGTAAACAGCTCTCTGATAGGCAGATTGAACTGAAGCAGGTATGTGAAGTATCTCTTGATAATTTAGAAAGTGCAGGTTCTGATATACCTCAACAGCACTTCTCATAAATCAGCCACAGATAAGCTCATTGTGTTTTTCAAGAGTTGACTGAAACTCACCAGTCCAGGTTTGTAGATCTGATAATTCCCTGAAAGGGATCACCAGGAATTATCTCATGGAGTTTCCCAGATGCAAGCTACAATCCCTGAGTTTAGAAAGAGCCCACCACTGAAGTCTTGACAGCACTGAGGCTCTGGTTTATGTTAACCATACACCATAGTTCCTCTCAAACTTGCATTTTCAAGTGATTTATAAGGCAACCTAAGACTTTTATCATCACTGAAGCATAAATAGAGCAGTGTGGTTCTCTTTGAATGAGAAAATGGTAAGCAACACACAAATACACATGCACATGCGCACACACGGACACACACACTGTACATATATAATAAATCCCCTTTAATCCATGCATATAGGCACAAATGCACAGCATATAGCGCTGGAAGGGATAACATTCAAATTATTATTCAGTGCTTGTTTCTGTGTATGTTTGTGGCCCTGCAGAGAAATCTCAAATTAGAATATTACATCTGCTATGCATATTCACACGCATATTCGCAGCATATTTGTAATTTTGCATATTGTTTTAGAATTACCTTTCACTGAATTTAATGGAACTTATCCCAGGTAAGTAGGGGTAAGATTGTAGACAAGACATCTTAACTCACAAAAATCACCTGTGAATGCAACCGTCCATCTCCAACTTTTATATATTTTCAGTGGTTTAAGACTGAGATTGTGTCTAATGTCCATCTTAATTTTGTGGGCCAATCACAAAATCAATCAAGTCCATGGAGAATGCTGAGACTTAAGTATTGATTTGTTATAAATCAATGTTATAAATACCATTTGAGTAAGTAGGAGCTCCATTTAATTGCAAATGGTTAGATTTAAGGCTAAAACGGCAAGCAAAATTTCTTTATCAACCTGTCAAAAGCCACTCTGAAAATCTCTTGCACCTCCAGCAAGGAAAATGCATCCAGAGATAAGATGATTTGTAGAATTTCTGAATGAATGGCAAGGAAAATTGAAATAAAAGATAAAAGAAAGAGGTTACTGAGAAATGGCTGTCCTGAAAAGACAAATTGGAATGAGTTGTCTAAAGATACCTCCATGATAATCATATCTAATTAGGTTAAGTGTTCTGATTAATAATTCACCGTGTAGTGAGAGAGAGTAAAGGGATTTTTCAAAGAAGAAACTTCTGTAGTATATAATACACAGTATTTGTTTTAAGCATATTAAAATCAATAGATTTAAAAGACATGGATCATCTTGTGTTGTTGTTTATTGCCATATCCTTTGAGTTTCTTAAATTATGATTACTTTTTACCCTTTACCGGTAGCGGATCAAAAATATTAGGTAAAGGTCTTCCATGTTACAGGGGGAATTAGTTTAAATAGCACTTAGCCAAAAAGAAATAGCAGCCCATAATCTTTGAAGTTCATTATAGCTCTGAGCATACTGTTTTGCATCCCAGATTAAAGGATTTTCAAAACTAACTTGATTGTCTGTCACGGTTGAACTACATATTAGTTGGCTAAGCTAAGTATCAAATATGGGAAATTAGTTGCCATTAAAAGCTCGCTTGCGGCAGTTCATTTCTCATCAGCCAAGCTGTGTGAGTTCCTGCTGTGGACATGAACATTAGCTTACTAAATACTTTTGCTAATCAGATGCTGCTTTACTAACAGATATACCCAAATTTAAGGAAGAAGAAAAAGAAAGGCAACAGGGAGTAAGATTAATATGCTTCTGGTTATCCAAAAGGTTAACACAATCACTTCTCTGATGCCTTTTTTAAAAGGATGCATTTGTCTTTATGCTGCTCACAACTCACATGGTTTAAATGGATGTAAATTATTATTTTATTTTGTCTCTTAGTGTTTTTTAATGTTTTTACTTGTACCCCATCCAAAGTTGTTGAGAATCAGGTACATTTAATTAAGTAATAATAATATATGTATAAAAGTTTGGATAGTGGATGTGGCAGTACCTGGAGATAGCAGAATAGAAAAGAAAGAACTAGAAAAGATAATAATATACAATATACAAGACCTGAAAATAGAATTAGAATGACTGTGGCAAAAGAATGCAAAGGTAGTACCAATAGTAATAGGTATCTTGGGTGCAATCCCAAAACAACTGGAGCACCAGTTGGGGGAGGGGTAGTTAATGGAGGTCTTCAGAAATTTCTTTTGAGCAGAGAATGTAAGGCTTCTGAATCTGTGTGGTGAGAACTTCACTATGATGAGAGGGGAACTAACATTTGTGAGATTGATATAGGTCATAAATCAAGTCTCTACTTTGCTCCTCTAGTTCTCTTTGAAACCAAACTGATTAGAGTGGGAGAAGAGGGCAATTACTTTTCATATTGGCCTTGGTTGAAACAAGCAACAAATATTGGCATTATTTGTTTACTCAGACTCCCTGTTACATATCACCTAAAGCTTGAGTAACATCCAAAAATGGCAAAAAACCATAGAATACAAAAGGGGAAAAATACTTTACAGAACAGTAGGTAACCAAATAAGATTTACATTCTGGAATTAACCAGATTAACTAGACTTCTTAGTGTTTTATTTACAGCCTGACAAAACAACAACATAGTGACATGTCAGTCATCTAAAGAGAAATTCCAAATTTTGCAAAAATAAGAAATGAATATAAACAGTGAAATATTTTTTTTTAAAAGCCCAGGGAAACGTAAGCATGTCCCATGGTCATGGAATCATGGTTAGTTTGGCTGAGGGAAAACTAAGATGAAATAAATGAGAATGGCTGGAATCCTAAACAAATGATCTCATGCTTTTTAAATTTCAGATGCCCCGCATTAAAAAAAACCCCTCTGAAGAGAATATTAATAAGGGAAATCTCACTTTTAGAGCACTGAGAATGTAAAGTTTGGGTTTAAAGAGGTGTATTCATTGAAACTTAAAACTTAGCATATATATATTGAATTGGACTGTTCACTACTGTTCGCTTGCCTTTGACTATAAATAGGTGAGCCCACTGCTCACTTTCCTTTCATTAAATCTCGAAGAAAGTGAAATTTAGAAGTTGCCCCAAGCAGATCAGGGAAGAAATGAGTAACTAGCCTGCTCTGCAGAAAAACATGGTGAGAAATATAAGGATAGCAAGATGGAATAAAATCTGCTCATTTCCCTCCCTGCTAGTTCCCTCAGGTAACAAAACCCAACTGTGGGTAGCAGAGCCCAACCAATTTTGCACACATTTGGATGGTCCCAGATGGAATAAAAAGGGAACTAGTTAGCACCAGTACACCTAAGGACTACTTAAGCTTGTTACACATGTGGGCTAGAGAAGAAATGAAGGCAATTTCACAGAGACAGAGCAGGAAAGAGAGAAAAGGTGATATTGTTAGGAAATGTTTGGTGCAAGGGCAGTTCAGTTAAGTGCACAGCCATAATGCAGTGCCAAAAATTGTTCGTTATTTCTAGCTACTTTTCTTAACAACTCTCAGCCTGAGACCAAAGAAATGACTTTTAAAATAATTTTCAAGAGAGAAGAATATTTCAGTGACATTATGTGGGTAGACTCCCCACCCTTAATTGCAACATGCTTTGTAACCTGCTTGACTTCCGTCCCTTCAATTAAATCCCACAGGTGAATATCTAAATAACTAAAGTCTTCTCACAAAACCATTTTTAGACCCACAGCATGCTAAAGAACTAAGGAGAAAATTTCAGCAAAGTAAGCCATGCCATTCACCCACATACACACCTCACAACTGAGGTAAATGTAAGAGGGCATTTGTTTTAAGGTTATGCTCTTTTTTATTAAAATTTATATATTTAAAAAAAAAACTTATTTCTGTCTGAGTTGAAAAATGCTACAAATGCCATCCGCCAAAAGAAACCCAAAAGGAATTCAAATGGACTTTGATAATATAGGCAGTCCTCAATTTATCACCATAATTGGGACCAGAATTTCTACTGCTAAGCAAGGTGGCTATTAAATGAGTCACACCTTACTTTAAGACTTTTTTGCCTCCTTTGTTAAACAAATTACTGCACTTGTTAAGCAATGTATGCAGTTATTATGTGAATCCGGATTGCCCCATCAACTTTGCTTCTCAGAAGCTGGCTGAAAAGGTGATCGTATGACCTTGGGATACTGCAACCCATCGTAAATACATGCTGGTTGCCAAGTGCTGAAGTTTGATCACGTGACCATGGAGATGTCGTAAATGCAAGGACCAGTCATAAGTCACTTTTTTCAGTGCCATTACTTCAAACAGTTGCTAAACTTATAAGTTGAGGACAACCTGTAACGCAAAGGGAAATTTTTGGAGAATCCAGACAGATTTTGGCTTGAATAGCTCATCTAGAGTGCCAGGCAACGATGGCTCTTTCCATGGCTCTATGTTCATCTAGATCTTAGCAAGGTATCCCTAAGATACTCTTCTCTGTGTATGGTGAATTTAACATCTATTGAAAGTTCTGCCTTAACTGAAACATCTGCTGTTGAGACTAGACAAACAGTATTACATATAGGCTGGAAAGAGAAGCTGAATTGTTTGTCTTTTGGTAGCACAGTGTTTTCAGGAGCCTGAAAGACAATTGCTTCCTTGCAAACACAAGACAGATTAAATAAACCACATTTTGTCCTCTTTGCCATCTGCCCTTTGCTTACTTTAGTTTAAGCTCCATGACTAAGCTTTCCTATATGACATGATGAGAAGTTGGAGCCTGCTGATTTTCCTGCTCAGGCCTGTGAGGCTTGTAATGAATTTGGAAACTCAGAATTGAATGACAGAAAAGGGGGAGAATCAGAAATTAGTAACTGTATAATAAATAGCTTCCTATGCCAAATGACAGGATTTAGAACCTGAATGAACAAAATGCAATGTTTTGGGATTAGGGGAAAGTGTAACTTGCACTTTTCAAGAAAATAAAGTATAACTAGCTAGAATTTTATACTGGAATGGGGCCAAAATGACTTACTTTTAGTGCCTCATATAGCATTGCCATTTAGGCAACATAGCAATTTTGTATAATATATGCAGTACATTGTATTTTTAAAAAGGCATACAATGAAAATATTGAAATATTTTCTCTTACAGTTAATACATTGGTTATCAATCATGTATGAGCTTGGAAATAGATGGGGTATTTTATTATGGCTAAAAAAAGATTTCTGAAAAACAGAATCAGCATAATATCCAGCCTGTTTTGGTATTTGGTCTTGATTTATAGTGAGTGGCAAAAATCTACTTTCATAAAGTTGTCAAGAAAAAGACAGTTGGACCTTCAATATCTAGTCATTTAAATTCATTTAAAATAATAACAATAATAATAATAATAATAACAACAACAACAACAACAACAACAACAATAATAATAATAATAATAATAATAATAATAATAATAATAATAATAATAATAATAATAATAATAATAATAATAATAATAGTAAAGTTGGAAGGGACCTTGGAGGTCATCAAGTCCAACCCCCTGCTCAGGCAGGTAACCCTATACCATTTCGGACAAATGGCTGTCCAGTTTCTTCTTAAAAACTTCCAGTGTTGGAGCATTTGCCGCTTCTGGAGGCAGGTTGTTCCACTGGTTAATTGTTCTAACTGTCAGGAAGTTTCTCCTTAGTTCTAGGTTACTTCTCTCTTTGGTTAGTTTCCATCCATTGCTTCTTGTCCTGCCTTCATGTGTTTTGGAAAATAGCTTGACTCCCTCTTCTTTGTGGCAGTCCTTGAGATATTGGAACACTGCTATCATGTCCCCCCTCATCCTTCTCTTCATTAAACTACACATACCCAATTCCAGCAACCGTTCCTTATATGTTTTAGCCTCCAGTCCCCTAATCATCTTTGTTGCTCTTCTCTGTACTCTTTCTAGAGTCTCAACATCTTTTTTACATCGTGGTGACCAAAACTGGATGCAGTATTCCAAGTATGGCCTTACCAAGGCATTGTAAAGTGGTATTAATACTTCACGTGATCTTGATTCTATCCCTCTGTTAATACAGCCTAGCACTGTGTTGGCTTTTTTGGCAGCTGCAGCACACTGCTGGCTCATATTTAGGTGATTTTTCACTAGGACTCTGAGGTCCCTCTCACAGTTACTACTATTGAGCAAGGTACCACCTACACTATACCAGTACATTTGGTTTTTCTTGCCTAAATGTAGAACCTTACTTTTTTCACCATTGAATTTCATTTTGTTAGATAGCGCCCAGTGTTCAAGTCTGTCCAGATCCTCCTGTATCCTAAGCCTGTCTTCTGTTCTTTGTTCATTGTGCCCCAGAAAGAGAATTTTTCATTGTGCCAATAAGGAGACACAAGCATTTATTTGGTCAAGGAAACTCTTTTCCATAAAAAGATAAACCTTCTCTCAGGTCTGGAAAACAGCTAGCTTGAAGACAGGAATTTCCTCAGAAGGGTCAAAAAAAGGAAAAAAGGCATCTGCGTGATTCTCCCTTTTTTTTACATGCACAATGTATATAAAAAAGGGGCACAACATCCATAGTGCAGTTGTGGCACCTATCTGGGGTTTTTTGACCCTACCTAGGGATACTTTGCCTTCCAGCTTTTCAGGAAAGCACTTATATTATGCAGAATACAATAAACACTGTTTTAGTTAAAGAATGTACCTTATGTGCTTTTTAAAATAAAGCATGAGGATAATTCACATAAAATCCTTTGACCCAGAAGCACACCTAGAAGCATCCCTCATGCCATAAAAATAATTAAAAACCCACTAACTTTTGAATAGTCACTGAATAAGTGGATGTTAAGAGAGGACTATCTATATTAAGGAAGTGTCTTTTAATTCATTATTCAAATGGCAAGTTTAATATGCCTATCCCCTGGTTACCTATAGCTACTTTGGGTTACAAATTGAGGTCAGGGAAATGTTTTCCAGTACAATTGGGAGACCCCCAAGCTGCACAAATCTAGCTTAATTTGATAATGAAAAGGATTTTTTCAAACCTAGGAAGAAAGAGCACCTTGGGGATCTATATGCATGGTATCCTTTTGTTACCAATCTATTAAATACTTCTGCATATCTTCAAGGCCCAGGCCTTATGTGCTGGCAAATTTTTACAGCCCCAACCTGCAGATCCTCTTCAAAAATCATTGTGCAAATGTCCCATCAAAATTGAGCTAGCATGAGTGCACAATTGTGGCTCAGCCTCTCAATAATGCACCATTGGTTTGTTTTCATAACTTTGAAGCCTATAACAAAAATTCCACCTGATTTTTCAAGATCCCTTTTTATCCCATGTAGATGTGTCCCTGCCACAGTCCTGAGAATATAAGACACTTGCATCATGGTTAAACTACAGGGCTGTTGAGTAGTTGTAGATTATAATGTATTGCAGTCTTGTTGCATATGGAGCATCTGATAATCTTTGACTTTAGAGATTATTATTATTATTATTATTATTAACAGGATTTATATGCCGCCCTTCTCCCCATGGGACTCAGGGCGGCTCACAGCATATTAAAACATCATACAAAAAAATTTCCCCTACTAAAAACCAATTAAAACCCAAATATTGGTAGCTGTGGCTCTTTAAAATCGTTAAAAATTGTCCCTATTTAAAACTCACCCTAGGTCAGGCCCGCTTGTTGAAAAAGC
>NW_015386342.1:385997-405844 GCF_001527695.2 Protobothrops mucrosquamatus
GCGCCGGCAGCCACAGCCACTCGGTCTTGGAAGGGTTGAGTCTGAGTCTGTTCCTTCCCATCCAGACCCGTACGGCCTCCAGGCAACGGGCCATCACGTCAAGGGCATCGTTGGGGTGACCCGGGGTGGAGATGTACAGCTGAGTATCATCAGCGTACTGATGGAACTCCACCCCAAAGCCTCGAATGATCTCACCCAGATCCCTTTAGCAAAGGACTGGAGGGGAAAAAAATAGCTAAACTTCCACAACGCCCTGAACTTTCAGAAAAAAATAAAGCAAATAATCCTTCCACTGCAATGTTTCTCAACAGTAACCATTTTAAGATGGATGGACTTTACCTCCCAGAATTCCCTAGCTAGCTGGTTCTAAAGTCACTTTCTCCCTTAAATATTGTGTGGCTGAGAGCCCATTTAATGCCTTCCCCGCAACAGTTCCAGATTAAATTATATTAAATTAATTAAATAATATTACAGCCCTTATGGATATGGGGATGTTGAGTCTATAGAACATGTGATTTTGAGATGCAAATTTAATACCAATTTCCTATTGCAGCCTTTATTAACAAAGTTATCTGGCTACCTGAATGATTTTTACATCCATCACCTTTTACTAGATAAAGGTCCAATGGTGAGTGCCAATTATTTCTGTCTAGCTTCATTAGGCAGGGTTGGAATAATGCATATTGCTGCTATGGCATTGTTGCATCTGGTTTCTTTTTAAGTTGCATTTTATTAGGCCATTGCTTGTCCAAGAGTGTAATTTTCTTTTCATTCATTGTGTAAATAGGTCTATAAAAGCCTATCAAACAATTCTTAATCAGCAAATCTGTCAGAATCTAGATCTATGTCACATAAAATATTTAAGCATATCAGAAAGCCCTAGATAGTTTCAGAGCTAGCAATTGTAGGTATATCAAGCTGTCTTGATATTTCTGCAGAAGCAGGGACCGGGGCTCAAAAAAGTGAAGATGGAATCACAACTATGCAGTCAAAGCCCTGCTCCTTTTTTACAATAATCAAGCTTGTTGGGGCTGCCCTTTTGACATTTTGGAACCCCTGAAGATGTCCCTGAGGCTGTCCAAACTTTGCATTAATATCCAACTATTTTCAATTAAATAGATTGTAATTGGCAACATTTTTTTCAATTGTGGCACCCAACATTCATAGAAGTATTAATTTATTCACTGGATGAATATCTACCCAAGAATTTTAAGCAGTGTACAAAGTATCTCTTCTCCAATGTCTCCTCCTTTATTAGGACCAATGAAAATGACAGAAAGGCGAAAGGTTTCAAATTCTTCTGAGTTCTTCAAGAGGCAAGATTTTATGAAAAGAGAGGATACAAAAGACACAAGAAGTCTAAAAATGAGGGCAGACATGACAGCTGTAAGATCTACAGTTACAACTCAGTTTCTTAATGAGAGTTCTAAAATGAATTCATTTGTCAGCAGTAGCTGTTAGGTTTCAAATACAAAGAAAAGGTGTTTTTTTCCTACTGTTTGCCAGGACAAGTATCACTTTCTCAGAAGGCTCTCACTAGGGCCGTGCACTCTTCAGAAATGATTGAGAAGAAGTGCTTCAGATCTTAGGCAAGCACAAACACTTGCAAGTCTGAAAAAGAACTGCGGCCACTGTAATGAATAACAGAGAGAGCTGTGCCCCAAAGCAATTCTTTTGAATCATGTTTGAAGTGTGCATAGCCCAAGCGTTCACATTTTATATAGGAATAAGTCTTTAGATGAATGTGCTTCCTTGGATTACAAAATATTTGTAGGAATACATCACATTTGATGCACACATAAACATTAAATGCAAGGAAAACAATGTGTGAATGAGAAAGCTTATACCCCTCATTTAAAGAAATGTGTATGTCAATATAAATTATCCCCAATAGGTTCAATAAAGATTGATTTGGAACTCCAGCCTTTACATTTCTTTTCTACAACCTCTGTTGTTCCCTTTAAACCTTGCGGTTCCATAAGGAATTTGGACTCTGCAAACAATCACTTAGTCCTTAATGCCTTCTTTATTTTTATTAGCTTTAAGCCCCCTCTGATGTGTTTACATCTCAAGAGGAATGTCTGAGCTGGGAGCTCCTTCAAGAGTTCTGTGAGGTCTGACGTTTTCCATCCCTCCAAACCAAGGTAGATAAGAGCAATTGGAGCCCAGCTCAGTGTCATACAAGCAAACTAAAATAACAAAACCCAGGCAGAGAAAACACAGAGTTTCTGTCTTTTGTTTGAAGTGGTGAAAAAGTGCAGGTCACAGTCATAAACAAAAGAGGGAGGAAGTGGGTGAGAAGGCTGTCAGGTCTTCAAAAGTTTACACATTTGGGGCTGGGGCTGCTTTTCCCCCCCCCCCTCTCCTTGGGAACATACCGAGTCACCTATTATGTAGCACTTTACCTTTATTTGATAGAAAAATGAGCTAAAATAAATATTGCTCATAAGGTGACTTGCCACATGCATTTTGAGTCTTCTGTTCCTAAGGCAGAGAAAGTAATTACAAAAAGTCTCAAATAATGGTCTGTCTCACTTATATTTTCACTTTCCTTTTACTAAGAGTTCTTCATTCAAGTGATGGAACTCTGAAGGTATTCATTCGTGTTTTTCCTCTGTCATGAACTCAAGTGATAGCCTTAAACAAGCCAGTAGTATTTCTGTTATTGTCACAGGGGAGAATGCTGCTCAAACTAAAGATTAGTCACTTCTTTCCCTCCCCCTTCCAAAAAACAAAGGACCTAGGATGGAAGCAGAAGATAAGTCATGAATAATAGAGTAGGATCTTGGAGATAATCTTAACCAACATGTTCAATGCAAGATTTGCAATGTAGGATATGACTTCCCAGCCAATGGCAATCTCTCTCTCTCTCTCTCTCTCTCTCTCTCTCTCTCTCTCTCTCTCTCTCTCTCTCTCTCTCTCTCTCCCTACCTACCTACCTACCTACCTACCTATCATCTATCTATCTCTATTTCCATCTCCATCTCTATCTCTGTCTGTATTATCTCTATCTCTATTTCTGTCTCTATTATCTCTATCTCTATCTATCTCTATCTGTAAAACATGGTAGTATGTGACTGATTGAACTTTGCAAAAGAGGCTGTGGGTAACCCAGGCATTACTTTGTCACATATTTCTGTAAAAAGAATCGGATCCAGAGGGGAAGGGGAAATACAATCAATCACACATTTTTGTCCAATATTTTATAATTTCCCAGTTCAGAACTAATCTGGCTATATGTGAAGGTTCTTTAGCCAAAGTGGGGCAAAGGAAGAGAGAAACAGATGAGATCTGAAACAGCGCTGGAGAAGTGAATGAGAAAAAGATCTATCTGAAAGGTTCTAGTACTTGATAATAATTAAAAGGTTTAGTTTAGAGACACTCAAAGTGGATTCAGCTAGAGATATTAGAGTGTTTCCATTATCTATGGAAGTGGAATGGGGAGACTGAGCTGGCTGGGAGAACTTAGTTATGCTGTGAAGACATCTAGAAGATCCCCAAGATACCTTTCAGTGAACAGATTAATAGAAGTCAAAGGTTAGTATAAAGGTCATAATGTATTGTTGTTGTTATTTTTTTAATTATGCAATTTCTAGTAATCTCTACATGGAAGGAGTCCCTTTCTAGTTTTCAAGCTTATTTCAAATATTACTGTGAGTATGTACATGCATATGTAAGTGTATTTACCCAATTATTACATTTGAAATTATCCAGCCTACCAATTTGTTAAAAACTGATCATTCTAAAACAAAGAAAATTAAAAATCCAGAAGCAAAATATCAGTTAATACTTTTAAAAAAAAGTTTTAGACCTTTTTAAAAAAGTCTCCATCTGATGTATGTAGATGATAGGCAAACTACTCTGGGGAAGTATTTCACCAACAGTGCACTGTGCTGAATAGCTGGTCTGTTATAACAACTACACTTAACAAAGATCATCAGATGAAAACTTTAGGGGCAGCATAGCTGTCCATAAGTCACTCTTTCAAGAAGCCTGACATTAAGTCATGTGAAGATTTATATAACATGATAGCACTTTGGATTGGACCTAGAAATAAATTGGTAGACAACGTCTAGCAAGTCCTAGACAGGAATCTAAATGCTTTTTTTTTTGGAACTACTTGAATTCACTAGAATATTTCCAAACACAATCCCACAGAAAATTATTGTAATGGTACAAATACAACATTATTAAAGGAGAAGCAATTCTTAAATGCTATCTTTGTCTTCACATAAGGCTGAAGCTGCTATATTAGCCTAAGTTCATAAAAAGACCTCCAAAACGCATAAGTGTCCACAGAGGAGATGAATGCCAAAGCATCCACAGTGACATCCCAACACAAATCAGTGTGATTTACATATATTTGTCCAACACAACTTTGGGAAAACATGTATATTTTGAGCCTCTTCCTAAGAGTAGTAATAGGATGGGACTTGGTTCCAATAGAAGTTGTTTCACAAGATAGGGCCCTGCCCCAAAATGAACAGAAGTACTTCTACATATCAAATATATACTGCAACTTGATCCATAGAAGACGCTCTGTTGATGGTCTAAGAATGTGAGATAAATGTATGGGAATATGTGGTTCTATAAGCCATGTAACTTTTTATGGATCTTTATGAGCAAGTTGAATTGGATTTAGAAGGGACTTTCAGGAAATACCATTCTTCAATTGCAGTAGTTCATTTTGAGCCTGATACAATTTTCAGGTAATCCTCTTGTAGCTGTTTCTTGGGGTGTGACACCATACATGCCAGGTGCAGAGTAGATCAGCAAGAAAATCATAACTAATTAATAGAGAAGATTCCTTCAACAAAGTTTCCTAGAAAGTGTACAAATTTAGCCTTAAAAGATTCTGATAGAGTGAGATATGCCTAGAAGACAACTTTATTAAACCAGGCTTAACATGCCTTCCTGACAACAAGCAAGAAGTTAAAGTATCTTTCCAAATTTGCTGCTAGACATTTGGTAGATTATATTGTCATAGATGATTGTTAAACTTAGTTCAATAAAAGTCTCAAGATTTTCTATTCTAACCAAACTTTCATGTAGTGGTTTTTCACTTGTTTCATGTTATCCTTCTAATAGTTTGATTAGGGAAAAAGAGCATCAGGGCATTTTAAATGAATATCCTTGGAGCATCAAGAAAAAGAAGCAGTTTGACAAGCTAGTACAGGACCAAGACAACAAATTCAAGTTTTGAAAATATCAGCAGTTACTGTTACAAAATAGCCATAGGGGGTTTACCTATGAAGTAAACACTGGGGACATCCCATGAATTTCCTAGAATTCTACCTGCTATTTCACTTTCTTCCCTTTATTTGGGCATGGAGCTCTGCTTGCAACCAAAGCATTGGTTTGAAGCTACACATATTTTTAATTTTCTAAAGATGCCTGTGGCATCCATGCAGAGCCCATAGGCATTAGAAATAAAGATGTTCCTGGCAGTTGGTGCTTTATGTGGCAATATGTCAACTTCCCTTCCCAAGCCCTACTTTTTATTGTTATTATTAAAAACATGGGACTCCAGAACTAGCAAATACATTTGGAAAATAAAAGCTTCTAGATATGTGCTGATTTCTGGAACTGAGATACTTTGTAGAATCAATGAGGAAGATGGTCTCAAGGCTAGCAAGAGAACCAAGCAGACATAAGGGAGCCTGTGAGAATTAAGCATGAACATTATATGCCTAAATGGGAACTGCTCCTATGGGAAGATGCAGGAAGGTAAAAATCAATCAAATGGGTTTTTATCCACACACACATGAATATACACATGGAAGCAGAAAGGTGTTTTTACTTCTTCATCATCAGAGTTAAGTGGTAGTACAGATGTGTCTTCAAAAAGAAAAACCCTACCTTTGAAGCCATTCAAAATCAGCATTGCACATTTGTGTAAGTCAGAACACAGAGCAAATAGTACTTCCCTTACCCCGGGCATGATTGATTTGGTGCACTGATGTGTCCAACTGTAATAATACTTGTAGCAGCTTAAAGAAAAATCATACAGGCATAATGGCTAGCCGTAATGGCCTGTGCTTTCTTTATTTATATTTATATGATTGGTGCATTAGCTGCATGGAATGGATATGTACTCTGTGTTGAAGTTATTATTTGCTAATTTGCAGCTAAAAAAAATAGTAATAAGCAACACCGCACACTATCTCTTATGTATCGTGCATTACAATTACAACAGTTTGATTAATCACCAGCACTCGGTTTTGTTGCTGCTCTGCTACAGAATTCTGGGTAATGGGGTTGTTTACCATTTAGCAAGTGGCAACATTTCACTCTGTTTCACTACATTAAACTGCTCAAATAAAGCAAATGGATATTGAAAAGAGTTGGCCATCTGCCTTTATTTTCTCTTACTTTTGTTAAGAAGGAGAATTGGAAGGGGGTGGTGAAAATCCCACCTTCTCTGAAAGGATGAGAAATAAAGTATGACCAAAAAAAAAAAAAAAAAACCCCTGCCACCACGTTTTATTTTTATTTTTAAAGTTAGATCAAAATCTCATCTAGATGCAGTTCAGATGAATAGTGGGGGGGGGGAGCTTGCTTTGTGGATTTGGAGTGATTTCAAGACCAGCAATGGGTTTAATGATTATTTAATGGTGCCCTGCTTGGCGCTGGATTATGTGAGACTTCTTGTCCCCCACCCCCTTTAAGAGTTTGATGAATAGGTTTTGTGACAGCCATTTAGGAATAAACAAGAATTCATCAGTCTGTATAAGAAGGAGCCAGTTTGTAGATGAAGTTTTGGGAGGTAATTCATGAGGTCAGTCCCATTTAGATGTAGACTATTAGAGTTCTGCTTTTGAGAATGGCCATACAAGAGACTTACTTCGCATGGACCTCAGAAACACAAAGCTCCCTTTCAGAAGGAAGCCTGAAATTTTTATGACCTGGCTGCTAGGAAGCACATCAACTTGTCACTATGAAGATCTGCTGGGCCAGGACCTCATCACTCTATTAAAGAGCTCTGTGACCCTATTGATTTGAAGTATTTAAAGCAGGGGTGAAGTTCAAAGCAATTTCTTTTCTATACTATTACTCAGCCTCTCTGTGTCCCGGCTCTAAAACATCTGCTGTCAGTTCCCCTCTGGTGTTTGACTCTGGAATCTGTCACAAGAGAACAGAGTAGTTTTATTTGGAATAAATTGGATTCCCTGCTTTTTCTTTCTTTTCTTCAACTTTTAGCATTTTTGTGCTGAAATCAATGCTTTACACCACTTCAAGGTTCAGGAAATAAAACTAAAAGGATATTCTTTTATGTGTCTTTAATAGAGGGTGATCCAAACACACTTCACTTCTGCAGATCTCTAATCCAATGTATACCATCAGTCACCAGAACACATCAACAAAAAATAGAATGTTTCCTTTCCACGGAAAATCCATATGAAAATATGATGGTTTTTTTAAACATAAACTTTACTAATCACAAAATACACAATACACAAACATACACAAAAAGATATACAGCAAATCTCCAGATAAAGAACGTTCTAGTTCAAGGATAACCCATAGTTAAGAATGGAGCCTATTGTAGCAAAATTTGAGTTAAATACACAATGATTCAAGTTTGTATTTGCATGGTTTGAGTTTATTACACAATGCAACTTGTTTCATATTATACAATAATATTCTTCTGGCTTACGTACAAATTCAATTTAAGGACAGACCTTGGGAACAGAACTTGTTCTTAAACTGGGGACTATCTGTACAGTATCATACAAACACTGTACGAAACTAAACATTTATTTGAAAAACCACACAATCTATTTCTGCCCTTCATTCTCTTCATGAATTCATCAACATTTCTTTTTCTTTTATACCATTACAAATAATCACAATTGAAATTTTCCCTTATCTCTTTTTATTTAATTTGTAAAATCCTTTTCCATCAAGATATTTTTCTCTGCTTATTTTTGATATAATGCATATATGGTCTCCAGCCTTTAATAAAAAATCTCTGTAGATTTCTGTCTCATTAGGGACATCAATTTGCCATCTGCACCAATGTTGCCATCTCTGCCAAGTCCTTAACTTTTAAGGACTTTAAGTAGCCAACTTTAAGCATCATACAAATTCCATTCAACACCTGTTTTATCTTATTTCTAATTGCTAGGATTCATTTGGAAATGATAAAAGGATAAATCAATGGAGAGAGAGAGAGAGAGAGAGAGAGAGAGAGAGAGAGAGAGAGAGAGAGAGAGAGAGAAGTCACCATGGTCACTTTATCCATGACATTACCAGACTTGAGTTTTGCTCAAAGGAAATTTTATTTTTGTGTAATATACTGAAGATTTCTGTAGGGAAAAACTGTTCCTACTAGCTTGCTTTATCTGAGAATCAAGTAATTAATGCAATGGAGCCAATTTGCTCATTGGGACACTACTGGTAATAAGTGGTACCTTTTTCCTTTGTATTTATGAATTAATAATGTTTGAGAAGGAGAGAGACTGGCTCTATGTTGATTATTATTTCATTATAAAGCCGATCAATTAATTGATTATGTGCCATTAAGTCAGTGCCAACTCTTAGTGACCACAAGATATCCAGGAGGATCTATCCCCAACCTATTCTTCAGGTCTTCCTATAGTTTATACAATTTTATACAACTCAGCCAACATTCATTGTGTATATATGTGTGTGAAAGAGAAAGAGAAAGAGAGAGAGAGAAAGAGAGAGGGAGAGAGAGAGAGAGAGAGAGAGAGAGAGAGAGAGAGAGAGAGAGAGAGAGAGAGAGAGAGAGAGAGAGAGAGAGAGAGAGAGAGTTGTTTTCATTTTCTCGTTATTTTTCAGAAAAAAATCCAGTATTTTATCTATTGCTGCCAGTGGAAAAGAAGAAGGATGCTTAGCATGAAGCTCACTCCCAAACCGTTACTGTACCAATGAATGTTGCCTCCTAATAGGGAAATCTAGTGAAATTAACTTCTAGAGCACATTTTCTGTTAACATAACATTGTTTTGAGAGGCTGATGTCAAGTTCCAAAAACCAAGAAAGACATGATGAGGTTCCCTAAGCAGTTTCCTTAATTGTTCCTCACCTATGGACAGAAATTTTGCCAAACTAAAGTAGATGAAGGAAATAAAAGTTATTCTTTTATAAATTGTAGAAATATAATTGTAGAAATGTAATGCCATTATATGAGACTGTCTATTTAGCACAAATGTAACACTGTAACGCAAATGTAGCAATGCACTGCCAAATGTGTGAGAAGGTCTGTCTACTGCTTCCTGCCTATGTAAAGTGACCACAAATAGTAATTAGCAAAGACAATGAATTATGACCTACTTGAGTAGAGGTTACAAATAAACAAAGATAAGACCACAGCGGATGGACAGCAATTGCCAGGATAACTTTTTAAATGTAAAGCAACTTCAAAGAATATAGAGAAGGGGAGTTGGGAGGGTTTCTTAGGCATGACTGCACTGTAAAAGGTATAAATTGTATAGCTTGGAAACTGCTTGTTGTGCTCCTGGAACCCAATCCATTGGGAAGAGTTCAGGAGGCCGCGTTTGCAAACGCCTTTCTTTTCTTCTCTTTTCTTTTTTATTATTTTTATGTTTTTCTCCAATAAAACTTTGTATTGTTAACCAGACTTGTCTTCGTATTGTGAGTATCAAAATTTGGGGGGTTTACATCTCACATAGACTACCTGAACCATAAAACATATACTCTGAAAATTATTAGGGAAGAGCCTTCTTCATCCTTTCTCTCACACAAACTATCTAAACTATGTTGTCTCTTGTTCCTCTGGAATCCCTTTTGGGAATCCAAACAACATTCCATCCCACTTACAGTATATGCACTCAGCACTGTATTGATATTTTATTATTTTACATGTAAAACCAGTAGCAAAATGTTGTAATGTTCATTAACCTTGTTCAAAATTGCAGCCATTCAGTTCTTCTGCCCAACCTGTCATTTTATTCCTTCACCCTCAACATCCAATCACAAATCCAAAGCTATTAAATATTCTCAATTTCCATTGACTTACCTCATACTTTTAATATTCTCCCCCAAACTCCATCCTTAACTTTCCTTGGCAAATAGATTGGGTTGTTTTGTCTGCAAAAGATTGGCACTCAGAAACTCACCAATAGATGGAATAATAATAGCTGAAACTACCTGGAAACTGCCTGGTATGCCAAAAGATAGGTTATTATAAATACAAATAGTACAAATAAGTAAACCTTCAATAGATGGTTGATCAGAAAAGGGAAAAAACTTCTCTTTGCAATGCATCTTCAAAATATATTTATTCTGTTCAAGAGACTTTTGGAATTTATCAATTTATTCAATTCACATTAAGTATTATTAGTACATTAAACAATAATAGCAAAAATAGCATCCCAAAACATGGTTCTAAAATTAAAGCTCTAATGGAGTTTTGCAGTTATTTGCATGGAGGAGAGAGGAAAGGAATCTTGGGTAAACAATTCCTGTTATTTCTAAATGTCAGCAAGGAAGCCTTGCAGCTAATTTGGAAAGAATTTTATTTCTTTTTCCAAACAACTTGTGATCCCATGTTTTCTTGCAAAAGCTGCAGGCAACCATGTACCTTCTGATTAGTTAATAACAGAATGCATACTGCATGCACATTATAGTTTTGATTCTGGGACACAGGCAAGTTGTGGAGTGAGCTTACTATGTTTTGGGGATTGTATCAAATTATTTTTAAAACAAATGAAAATATCAAGCTGAATATACCAATATGCTTCCTTCAAAACAAGTATCAATAAAAAGGAAACAGTAGCAAAAAAAAGAGAAAAAACCAAAAGGAACAAAAGTCAAAAATTA
The DNA here is from genome assembly GCF_001527695.2 of Protobothrops mucrosquamatus. Classification (NCBI taxonomy): domain Eukaryota; kingdom Metazoa; phylum Chordata; class Lepidosauria; order Squamata; family Viperidae; genus Protobothrops; species Protobothrops mucrosquamatus. Next base: position 396,805 of record NW_015386342.1, read on the forward strand.
AATATCAAGTGTTTAAAAATAAGTGAAAAAAGTTACTTTTAACAATCTTGTTCTTTAATTCATTCAGATGTTTTCTTTGTTCCTCCCACTGAAGGGGCTTCTTCGAGGTTTGAGCAGACCTCCTTTGTAAATCCATTGGAAAATCCTTATCCATTATTCCAAAACCTTATTTAAAAAATTTGATATTCCAAATATATCTGAAATCATAATTTTTCTATAACATTCTTAGTTCAAAGTCTTATTTCGCTTTTTGCTTTAAATTCTTAAACTTATAGTTAATTTTTCTTTCGTCTGGTAAAAGATTACCCAGTAATCCATATGATTGAGAATAGATTTGAATTTTGTTGTCCTAGTTCTAATCTAATACTCAACAGCAGCAAGAATCAATGTTCATCCTTCCCTCAGATCTAAACACATAGAAAAATCATCCCTTTTTTTTGTTTGTTATTTCAGTACTGATAGATCCCTATACTAGAATGGGGTATTTCGGAATCCTGGCATTCAGCTATTTTGAGGCAATGGAAAATTAGACTACCAGTTACAAGTAGACACAGCTACAAGAAAGAGATATTTGCAATAGTATTTGGTAACCGAAGATACACAAATGGCAGCTTGTTGCATGTTCAAAGAGCTCAGCTTTCCTTAAACTACTGCCCAACAATGTTGCTGGCTAGTAATTCTGAGAATTATAGTCCAAGCAATCTGAAATGCACCAGATAGAGCAGTGGTTCTCAACCTTTTTAATGCCGCGACCCCCAACCGGTCGTAAGTCGAGGACTAAACCGGTCGTAAGTCAAGGACTAAACCGGTCGTAAGTCAAGGACTACCCAACCGGTCGTAAGTCGAGGACTTTCCCTGCCCGGGAGCACCGCGCATGTGTGGTTCCGCCCCCTGCGCCAGCCGAGGCGTAGCTGGCAAGCAGCAGAGACGGAGCAGGCCGACCACCAGCTGGCCCAGCCCAAGGGAGGTAAGGCACCCGCCAGAAAAGGGGGAAAAAATGGCAGACAGCCTTGCTTGGCGACCCCTGTGAAATGGCCGATCGAGCCCAAATGGGGTCGCGACCCATAGGTTGAGAACCGCTGAGATAGAGGGTTGATTATGGAAACTCATAAAAGAACAATGGCTAATATCCATAGCATATATTCTTTGAAGAGACTTGCCTCTGCTTGAGTCCAGGAGTTACTCAATCGTACTGAATAAATATGTCCCCAAAGCACATAATCTCTTAAAATAAGCAATATCTCTTCTATTGGCAGCACATAATTCTGCTGAAAGTTACATGGCTACATTAATGCATAAGGAATTATGAAATGAGATTCTAACCTGAGAACAAAAGCCTTCATCGATAAGGAAGAACCCTGGAAGAACCGAAGAAGGATGTAGAGGGATCTGGGTATTTGATTTCTTCTTAGAAAGGCAGACTTACTGTATACTTTCCATAAATATGTATTTTAAATAAACTAAGTTACTGTTGTTTAACTGAAAGTACCAGGCTATTTTATAAAGAACAAGCATATGGTACTTATCTTCTTGGTACCACTGAGACAAATTTCTGCCCATTGTTTAAAATCCTAGAGCTGTTCTATACAATGGAAGATTATCAAGTGCCCCTTTGAAGTGTGTATGTATTAGTCAACATATCTCTATTGATGTTGATCTGCATTGGTGAAGAAAATTATTTTTTGCCGCTTTTGAAGCTATATACACAATGAATTCACATACTCCTACAGAACTGCTTATCAAGCACACTATGCATTACTAAGGAATTATGTTTATAGAGAGATAGCCCTGATCACATTTGCTCAAGCAGTATCCTCAAGAATCTGGCTCTTTTGCCAACAGATTCACCTTTCGTTTGTTTGTCATAACAACTGTCCTTTGTAGCTTTGCATTTTCATCTACTCAGCAAAAGAAACAATTGCTCCAGTTCTAGGGTCAGTTCTAAATTCACTAAGAAAATCCCTAGGCGAGTCTCTCTCAGGGGGAAAGTCTTAACGATAGGAGAGATGGTAACAATTTGCATTGTGTTCCAAGAAGGCAGAAAAGAAAAAAAAATCTATGAACTCTTAACCCCCAAAGAAATGAAAACTAAGTCTATCTCTCCCCCACCCCCAGCTTCTATGCTTTCATTGTCTGTCCATATCTGCTTCAGTGTGTGGGGGAGAACCAATAAAAATCACTGCAGTTGAAATCATCTTGAATTCATGCACTGAATATATTGCCATTTATAGTCTATTCTCCAAGGATGCCATTTAAAATGAAACTCCAATTTGATGGGCCAACTGTACAGCATTAAAAACAATAGGCAGGATTTTCCTCACCCCTATGAATCCAGTTGAAATGAGTAAAAAAAAAAAAGCATTGTTTTAACCACCTACACCAAAGACATAAAGTTAAATGTCTCCAAAGACAACATGGGTGGTTTTTTTTTTAATTGTTTCTTCCTCAAGATTATGAATGATACAAAAATTTACAGAGCATAAAATTTATTTCTATGCTAATGGGCTCCTTTTTTATATCCTATAACATATGCTTAGAATCATTTGGAAATGGTCATGTTTTTTAAAGAAACAGAGTGAGAAGCAATTAGAGACATTATCTTTATTTATTATGGAAAATCTTAAGGAGACATTACTTTTTAAAGTAGATATAATTATGTAAAGACATTCATTATACCTTTATATATGCCGTCCCTGGTCTAGTGCCCTCCAGTTGTGTGCTGAACTACATTCCCTCAACCTATGTTGGGTGAGGATTATGACCATTGATGTCCAACACAATTTGAGGGCATCATTTTAGGGAGCATTCCTTTACATATTTAATTAATGGCACAATTGGTGTTTATGTAACTCAGTCTGCGGATGAAATCAGAAATTCAAAGCCCTATGCATGTTGTGGATCATGAAGAAAACTCCTGCAGATATATGTTTCCTTACTAACTTTAGTGTAAATATATTGAGGCTTATTGGAAACCACAGGTGGTTAATAGATAAGAGTAGTAAAAAGGGATTTCCCCCCTAACTCTCAGATTTTAGTCTTCACTCCACATTATAAAGGTAAAGGTAACATTTCCCCCTATCCAGTTGTGTCTGACTCTAGGAGATGGTGCTCGCCTCCTTTTCCTAGCCAAGGGAGCCAATATTGTCTGAAGACATGTCCATGGTTATGTGGCCAGCATGACTATACACCGAGGTACACACTATGCTGTTACCTTCCCACTGAAGTGGTACCTATTTATCTACTTGCGTTTGCCTGCTTTGAGCCGCTAGGTGGGCAGGAGCTGGGGCAAGTAATGGGAGCTCACCCCTTGCACAGCATTCATGTCTCGAGCCCAGGCTGTCAACTTTCAGCTGACAAGATATTTTCTCTGTTTGAAATTCAACTTTAGAACAATTTAATCATTTACAATGATTTTATGGAAATACATTTCCATATATAAGTATGAAAGAAATACATTTCTGTATTGAGAGATCATGCCAGAGGTGACTGCTCAATCTGCTCTCTAGATGTTGTTGATAACAGTTCTAAAGGCCCTGTTTTGCAGTCTAATGGAAACTAAAGCAGTTGTACAGCTTAGAACCGTGTTAATATCTATTTTCTCAAGTCCAATTGCCTGTTCTCTTTGCTCTGACCTATCATGAACAGAGCACTAAAGCCACTCAGTCCTTTGTACTTTGATTTCTAAGAGGCACTTACCTTCAAAATGCTTTACCCCGCCCCCCCCAATACAGTACAATTACGTAAATCTGGGTCAGTTCTGTGCCTAGCACTGTTACAGTGATCAATATATATATCAATATTTGTTGCAAACTATGTCTTTTGTGCAAGGTTTTTAGATTTAAGATGAAGGTGAAACAGATAATGAGGATTAGATTAGATTAGATTAGATTAGATTAGATTAGATTAGATTAGATTAGATTAGATTAGATTAGATTAGGAGTGAAGCAGATAAATTATCATTTATTGACATGTCTATTGTTTAATCTGTTTTAAGCAAACTGTTGTAATTTCTAACTCCATGAAATTACAACAGTTGTCTTTTTAATTGTCCTATCTATACGTTTCAGCAAATATTTCTGAATAATGCAGTTTTAAATATTTGTATTTCTTTACCTTTTTCAAGATAATATTGTCTTACAAAAAAATAAAAATTTGATATTGTTTAATTGTCAATTTACAAATCAAGTCTGTGCACTGCACATATTTTAATTCTTTGGAATAAGCCATAAATAAAGCCTTTGATGGTCCTCTTGCCCAACACCATATCTTCGTAAAACCTCCTCTCATTATCTCATTTGATAAGAACTGCTTCTCCCTTTCTCTCCCTGTCTTTTCTACAATATCTTTAGCAATTGCAATATCAGTAATTGCTGTATTTTTTTTTCTTCCATTCAGTCCTGTCTGATCTTCTTGGATAAGTCCCTGCAGTTTTCTTGGCAATGTTTTTCAGAAGTGATTTCCCAGTGCCTCCTTCCTATGCTCCATCACTGGGCACTTTTAAAAAGAGACTGGACGGTCATTTGTCTGAAATGGTATAAGATCTCCTGCTTGAGCGGGGGGGAGGGGTTGGACTAGAATATCTCCAAGGTCCCTTCCAACTCTGTTATTCTGTTATTGTAGGATTGAAAGTGATTGACTCAAGGTCACTCAGCTGACTTTGTGCCCAAGATGGGACTAGAACACACAGTTTCCCAGTTTTTAGCCTGATACTTTAACTAATGCACTAAACCTGTTCTCTACTATTGCCTTATACTGAATCCAAATGTTGGTTTGTTCCACTAGTATGGCCTACCCTGACCAATGTCCTTTGTTCAAGTTACCCAACAGGAATTTTTTTCTAGCCATTTTGTGAAGATGTCACAAATATAAACTTCTCCAGGCAATTGTTACTGAGCCATAGACCCCCTCCCCTCCTGAAATGGATATTCCAGATCAGGTAGTGTTGCTGGTTCTATAAACCAGCCATTTTCTCTTCCCTCACAGAAATGATTGTCTCTCCATGCATATGTCGGATGTGAACTTTTGAATTATAGTTCATTTCAGTGCCTACATGAACTCATTATTTACCATTGCTTGTAAGCAAGAATTCAGTTTCTCATCACATGTATAGCATAATAAGAGTCAGAGCTAATAATTCTCAGATTAAAAATTAGATATAGCTATTCCTCACATTAATAAAATATCCATCATAAATCTCCTGTGTACCACACTGCTGCGAAAAGTTCCATCATTCTGATGTTTAGCCAGATATATTACACTTATTAGGTAGCATATGTGAATGACTGTGGGATGCCCAGCAACAGCAAGGTTTCCAGTATCACTGTGAAGTGGAGAAAATGATCAAAAAAATATTTTATAAAGACTTTATGCAGCAGTATCCTAATTCTGATAATCCCTACTCCTCCATACATTTACTATTTCATTGAGTTTGTTCCTTACTAGCAAGAAATCTAAAATCCTTTCCTGCTTTATTTATTGTTATGTATTTTCATCATGCTGACCATTTTTGGTAGTTTATTAGTGGTTTTTATAAAAAATTCTCCTAGGATACCTATTGCTGATACAGGATAAAAATTCCAATGCATCTTCACATAAAGAGTGCATGGCTTTTTTCCCTCTCTGTATTTTTATTCAGTACAAGGAAACATGGAGTAGACTTTTCCACTACTTTTCTTTTTAATATACCTGATGTACATTCCCTCATATGAATGAAATTTGCTTCCACTGAGCTAGCGATCCTACAACTTTAGTGTTATTCTCTATAGCTCTGACAACAGGAAGTTTTTCAGGAATGCAACTTTCTGTTGCTGTAATTAATATGGCAGGATATTTTTTTCCTGTCTCAAAAGGAAGTTGTAAATATGCATTTTTTTAAAAAAAAAACAGATTGGGAGAGTCTGATGACTTGGTGAATGCATTGATAACTGCTGCTTGAACAGACATTTAAGCCAAGCAAGAAGGACAGTAGAAAAGCAGGATGACAACCAGTTGTGTAGGGCTTTTTTATATGTTGTTTAAACTCATGGCTCTTTTAATAGCAACAATCTGCATAATATACCATTTACTGTCAGAATAAGCAGGGCAGTAGCAAGCTATATATGAGCATGAGTGTTTTGCAATGCTATGAAATAATCTCTCAGCATGTGGATTCTACAAACAGATAGGTACACTGTGAAATTATGAATCAGCTGTTGACCAGTCTACATTCGCAAGGCATTTGTGCAAAGGTATGGGTGACGTAAGAGTTTATCGATCATTTGTAGCTTCAGAAATATTGTGAAAAGTAGATCAGTAAACCCAGGTCAAGGAAAAAGTTGCTCTATAAGCTATCATGCTGCTTCAGGTATCACAGGTTCAGTAACCATGGTGCACTTGTGTTTTCTAGTTGATGCTCGCATTATCTCTAACCAAATTCATTGCAAAATATTTTAAGCTGGCGTGTCTTTTTGCACATTTTGGAACACTGGTGAGAAATAAAGCAACATGGAATGGAAAGAAATGGAACGGAATGGAACGGAACGGAACGGAGCAGAACAGAACAGAACAGAACAGAATAGAATAGAATAGAATAGAATAGAATAGAATAGAATAGAATAGAATAGAATAGAATAGAATAATGTATTTGGCCAAGTGTGATTAGACACACATATAATTTGTGAGCGGTGCATAAGCTCTAAAACACTAACTACCACTATAGTTGTTAGGGCACCAGGCTAGAAATGGGGAAACTATTTTACTATTTGCCTTTTACTATTTTACTATTTGCCTTAGCCACAAAGGTGGGTTATTTTAGGCAGTCACACTTTCTCAGGTTCCAATCTGAGTCGGTCACCAGGACCAGAGTTTTAGTCTTCCAAGCTTTCAGATTCATGCTGGAGCCCATCCTGAGGGAACTTCTTTCTACTTCTTCTCTCTAAGAGCTGGGGTGGCGCAGTTGTTAGAATGCAGTATTGCAGGATAATTCTGCTGACTGCCGACGGCCAGCATTTCGGCAATTCGAGTCTCACTAGCTCAAGGTTGACTCAGCCTTCCACCCATCCTTCATTGCTAAATGAGGATCCAGATTGTTGGGGGCCATATGCTGACTCTGTAAACCGCTTAGAGAGGGCCGTAAAGCACTGTGAAGCGGTATATAATCTAAGTGCTATTGCTATTGCTACCATAATGTGTGCTTTGGGCTATTCTATGCATATATTTGTTTCCTGAGGATGGGCTCCAGCATGAGTCTGAATGTTCAGAAGACTAAACCTCTGGTCCCGGTGACCAACCCAGACTGAATCCTGCAGCATTATCCTGGGACACATATATTTGTCTTACATTTTCTCATCCCTAAAAAGTGAGCAATGGAAAACCACTGAAAATCTCGCCAAGAAAACTGCAGGAACTTGTTCAAGCAGTTGCCAGGAGTCAAGTGTGTCTCAAAGGCAAATAAAAAGAAATAAAAAAAAATCCACTAGCTTGCTGTCTCGCTGTGCACACACACAATTGTTGCTAATATAAAAGTCTGCTGAGCTCTGGATGTGCAATCAAAGTGCATTCAAGACTGAAGAACTGAGCAGTGGTTTGGAAGAAAATCACATTCTCTTAATTTATGCATGTCTCATTGTGGAGGGGAAAGAAAAAACCCAGACAGAGACCTTTTCCAAGGTCAAATGTTTCTCTTACCAAAACATTTTTAAGGTATATGCCCATGTTTCTCACTGATTCTTTTATGTACTCAGCATTCTGTCCTAAAAAGTCTGAGTTTATTAGACATCCATTACAATTGACACATTGTTGCACTGAGGAGTGAATAGATGCATTAGACAGATGAGCTTAATTGGCTTTCATCCAAGAGAAATTAGAGAGAGGGGGAGAAAGACAGCTGAATTTGATTCACATTTTCAATTAGTAAAACTTTCTTTCATTATTATAATGCCTGCTCAAATAGCAGCCACATCATGGTGACAAATCCCGTTATCATGCTTTCTTTAATTGTCTTCCAAAAAGGCTTCCATTGAAAGCATTGTCTGGACTTGTGTATAATGCTGACAATCAAATTCCGTTCAAAGAGACTCAGGGTGGGAGGGGGGTGGGGGAGGTCTGACTAAAGCACATTATTATAACACTTTTTTTTTTGGGCTGGTAGTTCTTCAGGCTGCAGTTCTTCTATTAGGTCACCATGCCATGATGACAATGATGTGTGCTAACAAGATCAGTCAGCAAGCATCAGTAGGATGTTGACATGTCCCATTTGTTTTTGTTTGTTTGTCTTCCTCTGCTTTAGAATTTTGTCCTCTGCAAGTGTGATATAGCAGAATAAATGTGCTGGTTTTTAAGCTGCTAACAGAAGGCAAGGATTTTATCATCCAAAAGCAAATTAAAAGAAATGGAAAGACTTGAATCCATTTCAAACCTTGAATCACAAGAAATTATGTCCGTATAATCACTAGGAAATAGAGCCTTACTAATGGCTTTGCACATTCATGATCTTACACCCAAGGGCATCTATATGCTGTCATTGGAAAGCTACCATATTGTCACACTTTTTTTTAACCTCATGACTTAAAGGGGAACTAGAGAAAAACCTTTTGGCAAGTTGCATCAATGAATTAACACAGAGCATCAGGCTCCAAATTGATAAGAAGCAGACAGCAAGATGTGGGTTTGAAAGGAAGGCTTTAGATTAGACATCCAAGCTTGCATAGATATAATAGCAATATATGATGGAATGTAGTCCAGATTCCCAAGAGGAAGGAAGTACATTCCAGACAAGCAAGAGACAACTCAGTTCAGATGGTTGGTGTGACAGAAAAAGGGTGAAGATGGTGTCTCTCTAATACTTCCCAGAGTATTTATGCTTTATGAAGGTTTTAGCATGCTTATTTTGCAAGTATCTGTCTATGGGTGAGGAATAATAAAGAAATATGCTTCAAAGAATCACAATTTATCTTTCTTGGTTTTTAGAACCTGACACACTTTGAATGGTTTGGTTGCATCTGTAGGATGCTGGTTGCATCTGTAGGATGCTGGAGGGCAGAGCAGGGCAGAGGAGGAGAGG
>NW_015386342.1:405926-416963 GCF_001527695.2 Protobothrops mucrosquamatus
GAGGAGAGGAGAGGAGAGGAGAGTCCACCATCACTTATGGTCTTCTTGGTTGCAGTCAGACAGCATTTGGAATTTCATCACTGGAGCATTTCAACTCACTGATAAATTATACTGTGAGTGATACATGATACCTTAGGTGTCTTTGGTGTTCTCTGAGCTTGGTTGTTTTCTTGCAGACATTTCATTACCCAAACTAGATAACATCATCAGTGCTAAATATCTATGGAGATGCTCAGTCATCCAGGTCATAGTTGTCTCAAAGGTGTTTTTTTCAAAAAGGCAATTGAACTGGGTTTTTTTCCCTTTAGGAAAAAACAGTTTTCTTCCTCAAGGAAAAAAACAGTCCAGTTGCCTTTTTGAAAAAGCACCTTTGAGATGACCATCAGTGCTAACTAAACAACCAAGCTCAGAGAACATTAAGGACCTCTCATTTCAACCCTGAGCCACAAATATTCTCCTTTATTGATACCTGAATTAACTGGTTGCTCTTATTTCTTGTATAATACATCTTCTAGGCAGAGTTGGTTGAGTGATGCTTTATCAGCATGTGCATATATTATGATATATACTCATGAATAAGCCAAGAATAAGCCCCAATATATCCAAAGAATAGGGTTCAGCATACTAGGGATGGGCTTATTTGTGAGCATATCTGGCAAAACTTTATAAAAGTAGCTATACCTCATATATAGACTCATGTATAAGTCTATCCATAAATAAACCAACCCTTGATTTTTTGTATCACAATACTATAAAAATGGATAATCTTTGTCCCAGGATCATGTGATCATTTGTAACCTTCCCAGCTGTCTTCTGACAAACAAAGTCAATGGGAGGAGTGGATTCACTTAATGAATTCATGATTCACTTAACAACTGCAGTGATTCATTTAAAAACTGTGGCAAGAATATCATAAAATGAGGGAAATAACAATTGCCTTTCTAAGCAACAGAAATTTTGGACACAATTGTAGTCATAAGTCAAGGACCATCTATGTGGTCTATGTAGCCATTATTCATAAAGACTTTTACTATCCACTATCATCTCTAAAGTTTTAAGTGTGTTCAGCTCCAAATTGTTCCAGCTGTACCACAGGGCCAGTTGTTCAACTTCCCATCTATATGCAGACTTATCACTGTCTCAAATGAGACCAATCACTGTTGTATCCTCTGCAAACCTCCATACTTTAACAGAGGGATCCTTAGAGATGCAAACACTGGTATAGAGAGAAGAGTAACGGAGAAAGCATACAGCCCTGGGGGCCACCTGTGCAGTTGTTTGGGTATTCAATGTGATTTTCCCAAGCTTCACCTGTTGCTTTCTATCTGTCAGAAAGCTTATAATCCACCTACAAGTATGGACAGAACAACTAGCTGAATCAATATAGAGTGAAGAATTTCTGGAATGATGGTATTGAGTGCCGAGCTGAAGTCCAAAAAGGACCCATGCATAGGTCCCTTGGAATTTAAGAAGTTGCAAGATGTAGTACAGTGTCATATTGACAGCATCATCTGACAATCTATTTAGGTGGTGGGCAAACTGCACAGGGTCTAGCAGCAGATCAGTGAGGATTTTCAATGGCGAAACCACTTCTGAAAAACCTTGCCAAGAAAACTGCAGGGACTTCTGCAGGCAGTCTCTGAGACTTGGACACAATTGAACAAATGCAAATTTAACAGAAATTTACTTAGAATGCCCCACTGTCTTCTTATGATATATTCCCAGAATATATCTGCATAGCCTATGTCTGTGATCTGAAGTATGCTCACTAGGAAAGAATTTTGTATTGAATTCATATAGGATTGCATGAAATACAGGTAGTCTTCAACCTACTACCACAATTGAGCTCAAAATTTCTGTTGTTAAGCTTGAGAGTTTTAATTGAATTTTGGCCCATTTTACAACTTTTCTTGCCACAGTTGTTAAATGAATTACAGTTGATAGTTGTTAGGTGATTTTTGGCCCATTTTACAACTTTTCTTGCCATAGTTCTTAAGCAAATTACTGCAGTTCTTAAGTTAGTAATATGGTAGTAATAAGTGAGTCTGGGTTCACCATTGACTTTGCTTGTCAGAAGGTCGCAAAAGGTGATCCCGTGACCCCAGGACACTGCAACGGGCATAAATATGAGTCAGTCGCCAAGCATTTGAATTTAGATCACTTGACTTTGGAGATGCTGCAATGGTCATAAGTGTGAAAAACGGTCATAAGTCACTTTTTTTCAGTACCGTTGTAACTTCAAACGGTCACTAAATGAACTGTTGTAAGTTGAGGACTACCTGTATTATATCTTATTTAAGGACCGTTTATTTCAATTGTCTATACAATCACTTTGTATAGCTTGGATTCTATGCTGTATTTCTTGTAGCTTAAAGGCAACATTTGACAATTTTCAAACTTAAACCACATTTTTATTACCAACTGTACAATAAACATCTCAGATAGGAGTAATTCTATGCCCCTTGGGGAAAATTGCATTGCAACATTCCAATCACAGAAATGAATGATTCCCGTAATATTTCTCATTTTAGATATGAGCATTTCGTTATTCCCATTAATCATGTTAACAGAATATAGTGCACAAGGGCCTTAATTTTATTACCATGTTTGGGTAAAGAGAGATAATAACTATGAATATAATTTTGGTGATTACTTCCAATAAACCAATCATCTCCACTGTTCATTAAAAATATATTTGTTTATTTATTCAGTCAACATGGAGGATAATTAGTCATTTTCCTCTAGTAGATAATAGACTTTGCATTCAAATGCTTTCATATATGACCTAACTATAGAGGTGAGTTATATATGCTTAAGAGCACTAATAGAATTGGAAACTTCAGATGTCCACTTTGGCGAATACCTGGTTTATGCAAAATACAAAACAAAATAACCTCTCAGTAATTCTTATAAGAGAAGTTTAAAAAGCATTAAGCTTTTGTTCTTAAAAAAAAAACTGATATTCAGGAGCTAGGAGATATAGTCAGGCAGGGTGTCCTGCAGCCCTCCCAGAAGTGCTTCAAAGTAACAGCATTTTCAATCATTAATTTTATTGCAATATATAACTTTTAAACAAGCAAGATAAAAACTAACAAGAACTAATATTTATAACAAAGAGAGGGGGGAAAGAAAAGATATAAGACAAAAACAAAAGTGCAGAAAAAAGAAACCAACTATAAAGAAGTGACTTCTAATTGACTTTTACAATAGTTATAAGTACAAATATAAATTGACCTCTTACTCTACAGCATTCTTTACACGTATTATATAATCTATTTTTTCTAATCCTCAAAACCATATAATTTCATTTTTTTCTGTTTCATGTAAAAAGTCAATGAGAGGATTCTAATCAACATTAAAGTTAGACAATGTCTTTTCTGTAATCAAAGTTCTCAATTTGGCCATCTCAGCAAGTTCCATCATCTTCACCATCTATTCCTCCATTGTGGGTAAAGTAGAATCTTTCTATCTTTTTATATATAATAATAATAATCTTGCTGTAGTTATCATATTTTTTTAAAAAATGATTCTTTTTGCAACTCTTTATCCATCAGTCCCAAAAGAAGTCTCTGGTTTCAATTGTACACTAATCTTTAAAACCTTCTGTATTACTAATAGTATATGTAATTGACTACAAAATTTTCTAGCTTTTTTGCATGTAAATTAAGCATGATAAAATATCCCCTCTTATTTACATTTCCACATTAAATTTAAAATATTATTATACATACTAGACAATTCTTTTTGGTGAGATATAGCAATGATCCATCATTTTATAAATCTTTTTAAGATTATAACACACCTTTCAACCACATAGCCTCCCACTGTTCCATTTGTGTATTGTAAATAAAATTCTAGCCCATTTTATCATACATTCTTTTACTTGTTCTTCTGTTTCAAATTTCAATAAAAGTTTATATATTTTAGCAGTATGATAATCATTTGTACACAGTGGTGGGATTCAGCCAGTTCGCACCACTTCAGCAGAACCAGTAGCTAATTTTTTGTTGCGCAGGCTCAGATTGGACTTCTGGAAGTGGCATCCACACAGAGAACCGGTTGTTCACATATTTGAATCTCACCACTGTTTGTACACAATTCTGTATCAAACTCAGTCATACAATGTTCAAAACCAAAAGTTATTTTATCTACCATAAATCTTTCTAATAATTGACATGTGTATCCTACTATGACCAACATGTGTATCCTACTATGACCAACTTTTCTTGATGTTATTTTACATTCTCCTTGGCAAAATTTTAGCCAAGTTATAAGTAGTAAATTAACTGTTTATGTTTACTTATTTCTCTTCTATAAAATCCTTTTTTGTGCAGAGACCCACAAAGTTTTTTTTCAGGCATGTTTGCATCTGTTCCATACAGTATTCTCAATATTGCACATCTAACAAAATGATTTTTAAAATCAATCTTAAACTTAGCTTTGTTGTAATATAAGCATCCATGCCATCCAACTCTCAACTCACATGCTTCTAATTCCAAAAATCTTGTTTCTCAGCAACGTCCATTCTTTCATCCATTATTGCTCAGGTTTTGAATCCTGATGACATCATGGAATGGCAAAAACCTGGAGAAGCTTTCAAACTAGTTCAGATGTGTTAAATTGATCCTTTTGTACAGAATGCATCATCATGCAGTTCCCCTCAAGTGGAATAGGTCTCTTTCCAATAGAGTAAAAGTAACCAGAGATATATCTTTACATCGTGCCTAAAACTACAGGCGAAAAAAATATTATCAAAGAATCCTAATAACATTTCAATATTCTGGGTTCTCCAGTTGTTGTTTCCAAAGGCAATAAATTTCTCTTCAAACTGATAAAATAAAGAACATGACTTTTAGAAGGCAAGATGTGCTGTATTTTACATCAAACAAAATAGCCTCGACCATTTGCACAGAGAGCATCCGGAGACATGATGAAACATGGAATACAAACACAAACTGGAATATAAACAATGCGCCTTTATTTATATCTCAGCTCATAAATCCTCTTTTTTTCATCACTTATGGGAGGTGTCAGAAATCCAATTATATACACAAGGTTTGGAGAATATGTTCAGTTCATAGAATATATTGAGGACACACATTTTTGTCTTTTTGGCCCTGTTCAGATGTTCACCCCAGTACTAATAATTAGAAGCAAGTATAAATTCATTTCCTTTCCCTTGACAGATTCATCTTTCACCTTTATCCTTCCACTATTATCTGCCACTTTCTAATGTGGGTAGAAGCAGTTGCAAGAAATAGAGAGAATCAGTGATTCCCCTCTTATTTTTCTCTCCCATCCACTCTCCTTCCTGTCTACCCTTTTTAAGCAGCAGCTGTGAGAATTCATCCACCAGCAAGAAGCAGGATAGTCAATTCCTAAGTGTTGCTTTGAGGGCATTCTTGGACTGATGCCTAATGAGGTGGCAGTGGTAGCAGCTTGTGTTGGCAATCACAACAGCCACTGCACAATGTGTTCCTCTGAGGACCACTTAAGAGTACTGCCAACAGAATAGCCTGGGACAAGCCCAATCAGATACCTTAGCTGATCCAACTAAGCAAGTGGGGGTTGGCTTCCAGTTCATTGATCACCTTGGATCATCCCTTGAAGTTGTTTCACTCCATCTATCAGTAGGTCTTTGTCAGATTTGCCCATAGCATTTACCAACGGACAGGCTCATGAAGGACATAGCCATGTTCCAGGATGTCTGTACTCTGTTGAATGACATTCATGATGCTGGATATATATATATTACCTTGAGTGTTTTTTGATGCACCCTATTGGCCCAAATATGGGAGGAAGAAATGATGTCGCAGTAGCGACTGCTGCCTGTGGATGGCTCTAGATCACAGCTTTTCAACGAGTGGTTCCATTGAGTACCACACGCTGAGTACGGCCGGTCAGCCAGCTATGAATCCATCTGGTGGTGATGCTGTCTAACCCACATTTTTCTATCTTATCAAGTAGTAGGTTGTGATCTACTTTATTAAATGCCTTACTGAAGTCCAAGTAAATTATATCCACAGCACTCCTCTGATCCACTAATTTTGTCACTTGGTCAAAGAATGCAATAAAATTTGTCTGGCATGATCTGTTTTTGACAGATGGCTTTTAGTAATGTTGACTTTTAATAAGGCCTTTGTTTGCATCTAGGTGTTCGCTGATTTGTTGTTTGATTATCTTTTCCAGAATCTTCCCAAGTATTGAGGTCAGGCTGATAGGTCTGTAGTTTCCTGGATCTATTTTTTTCCTTTTTTGAAGATGGGAACTACATCAGCTCTTTTCCAGTCCTCTGGTAGTTCCCCAGTGCTCCAAGATCTTTGAAAAATATAGTTCAGTGGTTCTGAGATCACATCTGACAGTTCCTTGAGAACCTTGGGGTGTAGAAAAATGTGGGTTAGACAGCATCACCACCAGATGGATTCGTAGCTGGTTGAGCGGCCGTACTCAGCATGTGGTACTCAATGGAACTGCATCTACATGGAGGGAAGTGTGTAGTGGGGTGCCCCAGGGCTCTGTTCTGGGCCCAGTGCTCTTCAACATCTTCATCAATTATTTGGACGAGGGGATAGATGGGGAAATAATCAAATTTGCAGACGACACCAAGCTGGCAGGAATAGCCAACACTCCAGAAGATAGAATTAAGATACAGGAGGATCTGGAGAGACTTGAACACTGGGCACTATCTAACAAAATGAAATTCAATGGTGAAAAAAGTAAAGTTCTACATTTAGGCAAGAAAAACCAAATTTACAGGTATAGTATAGGTGGTACCTTGCTCAATAGTAGTAACTGTGAGAGGGATCTTGGAGTCCTAGTGGACAACCACTTAAATATGAGCCAGCAGTGTGCTGCAGCTGCAAAAAAGGCCAACACAGTGCTAGGCTGCATTAACAGAGGGACAGAATCAAGATCACGTGAAGTATTAATATCACTTTACAATGCCTTGGTAAGGCCACATATGGAATACTCCAGTTTTGGTCACCACAATGTAGAAAAGATGTTGAGACTCTAGAAAGAGTACAGAGAAGAGCAACAAATATGATTAGGGACTGGAGGCTAAAACATATAAGGAACGGTTGCTGGAATTGGTGTATGTCTAGTTTAATGAAGAGAAGGACGAGGGGGGACATGATAGCAGTGTTCCAATATCTCAGGGGCTGCCACAAAGCAGAGGGAGTCAAGCTTTTCTCCAAAGTGCCTGAAGGCAGCACAAGAAGCAACAGATGGAAACTAATCAAAGAGAGAAGCAACCTAGAACTAAGGAGAAACTTCCTGACAGTTAGAACAATTAACCAGTGGAACAATTTGCCTCTAGAAGTGGTGAATGCTCCAACACTGGAAGTTTTTAAAAAGAGACTGGACAGCCATTTGTCTGAAATGGTATAAGGTTTCCTGCCTGAGCAGGGGGTTGGACTAGATCAGGGCTTTTCAACCAGTGGTACGGGTACCACCTGTGGTACATTGGCATCTGGCAAGTGGTACGCGACCATCCTAGAAAAGTGGTAGCGGGGAGGGGAATGAGCTGGACTGGTGGCAGCACCGCACAAGTCTGAGTGAGAGATGGCTGGAGCTACAGGGCTGTCAGAGCTCAGTGGAAGCGCCAGGATCAGTGCTGCTTTCCAGCTGATCAGCACTTCATCGGGGCTGTCAGGGCTCAGTGGAAGTGCCAGGATCAACGCCAGGCTCCAGCTGGAACTCAGTGCTGATCCTGGCGCTTCTGCTGAGCCCTGAAGAAGCACCAATCAACTGGAAAGCAGCACTGATCCTGGTGCTTCTGCTGAGCCCAGAAGAAGCGCCAATCAGCTGGAATGTTGCAGCATCTCCAGGGTCTTGTGATTTACATTCAAATGCTTGGCAACTGATTCATATTTATGATGGTCACAGTGTCCCAGGGTCATGTGAAGTGACCAAAACGTGCTGCAACCACCCAGCAGACGGGGGAATAAAAACCAAACACTCCCACCCCACCCCCGCTGCCAATCCTCAACAGAAATGCTCACAACAATGAAAACCTCGGACAGGAGGAAGAGCACTGCCAGGCGGGCAGGCAGGTGTCTTGCTCGGCTGTGGCTTGGGGAGCATTTTTTTCAGTGCCTTTGTAATTTCGAACAGTCACTAAGCGAACTGTTGTAAGTCGAGGACTACCTGTACTTTATCACTTTTTCCCTTTTTTTTTGGTCATCAAGTTTTTGACACCTTGTTAGGCGACTGGTGGTACTCGGATGTTGCCATATCCTAAAAGTGGTACAATGGGTGAAAAGGTTGAAAAGCCCTGGACTAGATGACCTCCAAGATACCTTCCAACTTTATTATTATTATTATTATTATTATTATTATTATTATTATTATTATTATTATTATTATTATTATTATTATTATTATTATTATTATTGTTGTTGTTGTTGTTGTTGTTGTTGTTGTTGTTGTTGTTGTTGTTGTTGTTGTTACTATACATTTGAAAGCATTTTATTCTAAAATAATGCTCTAATATTTTGAGCCCTAAAAATATGCTGGCTTTTTTTCACAGTATTTTCATTCATATTGCAAAATTATGAAAAGTGCATAATTCACATATTTGATTCATATAATCTGGTCTGCCTTTGCTTTGAAATGCAGATTGATTGAGATCATTTAGCAACTTAGCTTATAAAAAACCATTTCAAATTACTTATTGATGTGTCAAATATATACAGAGCATACAGAGATTTAAAATGGTTGAGGCTGAGCTGACTATGTGACACTTGTGGCTCCTTTATCAGTCTTGGCAAGACTATATGGAGAGGATACAACAAAGAATTGGGGAAGAGGAAGCAAAAGAGAAAATTGCATAATAAAAGATACATTGTTTCTTTCCAGCCACAAAATTTCATGGAATCAATAACAATTCCTTTGCTTTCCATAGGCTTTTCTTCTGGATGTGTGTAATTTGTTCCTTGCTTCTCCTACACCACTACTTCTCTTTTTCTATAGAAGAAATAGTGCCCTTACCCTCCCACTCTTTTTCATCCCTGGGCGTCTCACTTTCCTTGTAGAAAATTCTGTTAAGTACTGGAGGCATGGTTTTGCAACCAATTTCAAGCCAAGAATCAACATCTGGAATTATAAATATTAATAGCTCTCTCTTGCTTGGACAGAAAACATTGTTCTCCAAATACCTAGTTTTGGGGCTATAGCAGTGTTTTCTCTCCCTCGCCCCCTCTCTCTCTCACACACATACACATACACACACACACACACACACACACTTTCCTCCCTTATCCCTGAGTTCAGAGCAATATTGTACATTGCCAAGAGTAACTGGGCAGTCTCAATTTGATACATATCATTTGTATTGAAAGTCTCAATGGAGATCATTGATTTACAAAAAGTTTTGTTTTTATTATTTATTTTTGGTGACATTGGTTTACTGATATTGTCATTCTCATGTAGAGATCGATACAGACTTGGTTGATATAAGCCTAAATTGTTGTTGTTCTGAGATAAAACAACAAGCATAACTTGTGGCTGATGCATATTTTTAGCAAGTATATATCCCATAGGCACAGTTACTAGACTATTGGCCTGTAGAGGAAAAATATAAAAGAATTAGAATATGTTAACAAAGGTGATCTGAAAGATGGAAAAATAAGATGGTAGTGGGAGAAAGGATTCAAAGAAAGTGTTTCCTGGAGTTGAAATGAAACTATTATACATACGTTCTCAAATTCTGATCTGCTCTTGGTCTATCTTTTTTCCTTGAATTATTTTGCATACTTCAATATTACTTGGTTGTAGAATTGAAGTTAACAATGACTCTGTATGCAAACAGAGAATCTGGTAACTTTGCAGTGTTTTCTTGACTACCATTCTTATAGTATGTAACACAATGCTCAGGACAAAAGGTGTTGGCATATTGAAGGATTTTTTTTTTAAATGAAACATAAGTACAAAATTCTTCCACTTAAAGAGAAACATGTCAGGTTTGCCAAGATCTTCCTGACACCTTTTTTGATATTCCTTAGTGCAGTTTTACTCAATATCCTTGTTGAAGTTGGCTTTGGTCTTAAACTTTTGAGAAGTATATATTCCTAGTTTTATGGTGAATGCCTGTGAGGCATGGTTAAATCTCTGCCTTCCGAATCTGCATCCTCAGGAGATACATTCAGTGTAACTCAGATGCCTCTGAAAACAGCAGAGAATGTAGGAAATTATTTTAAAAGCTGCATAGTAGTTGCAATAAAGAGAACAGCATATGTGATTTAACTGAATTTGTCTGGAGTCCAATTAAGCGATAAGACACTATAGGGCGTGTCGTATTACTAAACCATTAATGTAAGCCCCCAGAGTACTGTGAGGCAGAAGGCCAAAAGAAGTGTCTTAATGACCCCAAAATGCATGCTTTGTCATGTCCCATTGTTTCTGCAGTAAGAACTGTTCATCCCGGGGAAAAAATGCCAGTAGGAATGTGTGAAGGCTAACTTGGAAAATTACAATGCTATTTATTAACTTGAGACTTCCCCCGTTATTAAATAGGGCTTCTAATAATAAGTGAAGGGAATAATCATCCCAATATGCAAAGTTGGAAAACTGGTAGATCTCCACATCTTACTGACTAACACCTCCTAGTATTCCCAACTAGCTTAGCAAGGAAAACTGAGAAATGTAGTTTAAAAACAAAGGAAAGTCTTGGGTTTCCCATCTTTTCCATAAATAAAAACTAGTTTCATTGCTACTGCTGATTGCAGGTATTGCTGTTATGCACTGCAGATACAGACACCTTTGAATTTTAGCACAGTTTAAGACACAGTCTTTGAAATAGGATCAGCAAGATATTGGAATCTGTTCCATGTTAGAAACAGTGCTGTGCTTATTTGTTAGAAACAAGAGTCCCCCTTGTTGATCTATGCCCACCAGGTTTCCAAGCATTCCATCAGCCGAGGGCCCGGGGTAGGGGCGGGGGGGTGGCGGTCATTATAAGGGAGAGTATGTGTCCAAGGGAGACCACTGTGCCTCAGATAGACGGTGTTGAGTCCCTCCTTGTGAAGTGGGGGCAAG
>NW_015386342.1:418756-502157 GCF_001527695.2 Protobothrops mucrosquamatus
CCAAGGGGTAGGGCCTTCTCTGTGGGAGCTCCCACCCTCTGGAACGAACTGCCCCCAGAGATCAGGGTGATCCCTGATCTCCCTTCCTTCCGCCGCGCCCTCAAGACGTGGTTGTTCCAGCTCGCGGGACTGGCCTAAGGGATTTTAAAGGGGTTTTAATTACTTTTAAATTGGACATATTTAAATATTTCTTTTTAATCGATTTTTAATTAGATGTATAACATGTTAGCATTTTATCTATTGTCAGCCGCCCTGAGTCCGCAAGGAGAAGGGCGGGATATAAATGTAATTAAATAAATAAATAAATAAATAATAAATAAATGCTGTACAAATGTATACAACCTGAAAAAAAATTCACACAACTTTAAGATGCACAAAACATTTAATATTTGGAGTTGAACTTGCTTTCTTCTGGGTTTAGATCCTATGGTCTAGACCAGGGGTAGGCAACCTTGGCTCTTTTATGACTCGTGGACTTCAACTCCCAGAATTCCTGAGCCAGCACAGCTACAAACCAAAACTACGACTGTTCCTGAGCAACAGTAGACAAAAATACTTGCAACCCAAAATTAGTGAGAGATATTGCAGAAGATTATTCCAGATCTTCCATCTTCTTAAAGCTTTCTGGGAAGAAGCAGTTTTCTTGAAGAGATAGAATTTTTAATTTATTAAATTGAATGTCTCTTCCCTTATTAATCTGATTGTGTATTAAGCATTTCAAATTAGGCTCCTTTCTTATAAAAAAAAACATATCTAGATATAAAAACAGAGCCTTCTTAAGATTGGTGCCTGAGCTGGACTCATCTTTCCTGCTGAAGTTTAAGAGATCACAATGTTTCCAGCATCAGATCAAAATATTTTTGTTTGCCTAATAATTGATTAGAGTCAGTCAGTGTGGTCTGATGGTTAACTGTAGTAGGATAGCTGGAGTAAGGAGTATGGGAAGTGTGAACTAGGACTAGGGAAACCTAGTTCTAGACCTGTCTTAGACACAGAAACCAACTGGGTGTGACCTAAGGCAATAAGAAGACGGTATTAGAAAATCATCTCCCAAAAATGTTCCCATTAACTTGTTGATATAGTTGTCAAGCATCAACTAAGTCTTGAATAATTATCCATGATGCTTCTGTGTTTATTTCATTCATTACTTTAGTTTTATTGTATATATATATATACTTGGTTTTATTGATTTCATACAATTTTATTTGTCATTTTATATTCTTTTAGATGCTGTACATCACATTTGAGTCCAGATAGTCTGAAGTACAGAGAAAGAGAGAGAGAGAGAGAGAGAGAGAGAGAGAGACAGAGAGACAGAGAGACAGAGAGACAGAGAGACAGAGAGAGAGACAGAGACAGAGAGAAAACACTATAATTTTCTAAACTGAACCTGATCTAAAATAAACAAAAAGGAAACAAAAAGCAATCAACATGAGCCATGAGATTTTCCTTCCAAGTATTTACACATACTGTATACTTAGAGACTGGCCTTGATTTTCCTTCAGCCAGCACTGTCTACTCTACCGAGTGCACATGAGAGATTTCAGATACACACCTGAAGTAACTTGATGAAAAATATTAAAGTTCAAAATGGTTTTCCTGGGAATATGAAGACCTGAACATCATTGAAAGGAAACATCTGCTTCAATCTGGGACTTTGCCACTGTTCTTTTTCCTTGTTTAAATGTGGTTGGGATTTTATAGTAAAGCCCCTCAGGCAAATTCATCGAGTTATAGTCACCCCAGGCACTTCAGGAAAGGAGGCCAAAATGACAGAGGCGTCTATCAACTGGTAACAGCAGAAGAAGTTGATGAGATTAAGGAGTCTCCATGATTAAAGAATAGTTAATTGAAATGTAGCAACTGGACTATTGGCAATCTCATAGTTAATCACCTGAACAGGCTTTTCTAATTGGCCTGTCTAATTTAGGAGATCCCCTAAGGAAATGCCTATGCAACAATTGCCTATAGGTAATCCTCAGCCTACAACTTAAAATTATGGTTGTAAGTATGTTGAGGCATCATGTGACCAAAACTGATTTTATGACACGGTGAAACACCACACTAGTTAAGCAAACATCCCCAGTGTTTGATCGCTGTCATAAAATGGAGATTTTTTTTGCTGGAAACTGGAAATAAACACCAAAAAAATAGCAAAAAACAGTCACAAATCATGTTCATGTAACTTCAAGACCCCACAAATGGCCACAAAGGTGAACTGGTTGCCAATTGTCTAAAATGTGATCATGTGATTGTTGGGGTGGGGAAAATGCTACAGTTAGTAGTTCTGGGGAGGTCCATCATAACTTTGAATGATCATTAAGTGAATACTCGTAAGTTGAAAACTACCATGAGCTGTGGTGGTGCAGTGGTTAGAATACAGTACTGCAGGCTACTTCTACTAACTACCAGTAGTTTGGCAGTTCGATTCTCACCGGCTCAAGGTTGACTCAGCCTTCCATTCTTCTGAGGTCAGTAAAATGAGGACCCAGATTGTTGGGGACAATATGCTGACTCTGTAAACTGCATAGAGAGAGCTATAAAGCACTGTGAAGCGGTATATAAGTCTAAGTGCCATTGCTATTGCTAATCAAGCAGCAATTACATACAGGAGAGAGACACAACTTTGGGAAGAGGTGCTAAGACTTGTGGCAGAAAGGCAGACATGACCTGAAGATTCTATTGTTTGTATTTCATAGAAGAGGTTCATCATCAATAATGCTTTATAGATTCAAATGCCATAAAAGCTGTATCTATGCCATAAACCTAAGGAAAATTCGTAACTGTTTTATAAAGGAATTTCTGTGTGGCTCATATACACTGAGGGCTGCAGCAGCTACGTGACAAAAGAGACCCATGATTGTCTAAAAGGAATCTTGGGTCCATCGTGGTAACATCAATTAATGCAAAGCAGTTTTAATTATGTGAGGGGTTTTAGTAAAGCATTCTCACTGGCTGTACTCATATTATTGGATACAATTATAGAATTGGACAAATACTTTGAATCCTCTTCATTCTATATTAGTGAGTAAATTCCATCCCTTTATAAATCCCAGATTAACTCATGCTCTCATGCAGGACCTCTTCCTTTCACAAGGAAGAAAAGGTGTGTTTAATGTATTAAACAAATTCATAATTTTCTTGTATAATCTCTCTTTCCTGAAGGCACAAGGGTCAAGTCTACTTTTGGCAAAACAAGCCATATATAACAAGGCAGCCTTTAGTTGGACTGCCTGGGAAGCAGCAGGCAGGTGGGCATATTGTCTTTTTTTCCCAAATGCCAACATAATTTTGCAATATCTGTAATTTTAACACCCAAAATAAATAAAAATAAGTAATTCCATAAGGTTTTTTTTTTGTCTTTGCAATAACTAGAGCAGGGGTAGTCAACCTCGGCTCTTTTATGACTCGTGGACTTCAACTCCCAGAATTCCTGAGCCAGCTAAGCTGGCTAAGTCCACGAGTCATAAAAGAGCCAAGGTTGACTACCCCTGAACTAGAGCAATAAAAGACCTCCCCTCAGTTATTGCAGCATAATACTAGAGCAGCTGTCTTCAGATTCATGTCTTCTTGACGTTAACAATTTCAACTGAATAATTCTTAGCCAGCATATGATCTGTTGCATCTGGAAAGGACCAGACTGGGAATGAATGTATTATAGTCAGGGGTGTGTGTGTGTGTGTGTGTGTGTGTGTGTGTGTGTGTTTGGGACTACACAATCCAAGCGCCCCACCTTTTTTTTTTTTTTACATCTGATGCATATAAAAAAGTGGCAAGGTTTCAATCATACAGATGCTATTTTAACTTTTTTGATATTCCCACAGAAATTCCCAACTGCAGGAATGATTAAAAATATAGAAGACAAGTCCTGCATTCACAACACCAGGTTAGGATAGAAAATACTAATATTCTTTGTCACATTTGGGTTAAGAAATTCTGTATCTGCCCACAATCCCTCTGTTGTGGCTCCGTCTTATGAGCCCCTCTTATCAGAGGAAGAAGGCTCCGAACATGAAGGAGAGGAGATGGCTAGGCCTCCCTCTCCAGGACCCTCCTCTTTGGCAATGCCTCAGGTGTCTTCTGACAGAGAAGAGATTGACCAGGAGCCAGGTGGTTCAGAGATTGACCAGGAGCCAGGTGGTTCAGAGATTGGCCAGGAGCCCAGTGTTTCTCAGATTGGCCAGGAGCCAGGTGTGTCGGATAATGAGGAAGAAAAGTTGTGGCTGGATCCACGCCAGGGTAGGAGCGACAAGCATGCGCAGCAGAAAAAGAGACGTGCCAGAGATTAAGCTGAGTCACTGGACCACACCCCACAGGCTATAAAAGGGTGGTGGTGGCCATTTGGACCTCTGTGATGGACAAAAGCTGAATCTCTGGCAAAGTAGTGTGCTGTGGTTTTAAACTGTGTGTATTGTTTTTGTTTCTGTGTGTTTGGAGTAAAAGGTCTTGGCAGGCAGCTACGGAGCTGCTGCCAAGTTTCTTATCTGTGAAGTGGTGTCTGGAGAAGTCTTTAAACCCTCGGCTGGCTGTTTGGGTGTGTGGGTTGGAATGGGGACAGAACACCCTCTGGTTTGCATGTTCTGAAGGTGCATGAACTCATCTGCTTACAGCATCTGGTAATTCTATATTTTAAGAGAGATTTGACCTCACTACCTTTGAAGTAACCCAAGACAAGAAATAACTGGGTGAGATTCCTCATCCAGCTGCTACAATTTACCTTTCTTTTTTACCCCATCTACTTAAAATGCAAAATTCTCCCAGCCATCATTTTTCATTTCCATCTTTTGACATAGCATTCTGCAAATAGAACAAAAAAAAATTAAAAAATAATGAGGAGCGTTCCCAACTGCTTTTTAAAAAGAAGAAGAAGAAGATTCCACATATGTGCAAATTAGAGATTCTGTCTGAAAATATTCCCTGAAAGCTGTATGGTTAGTGCAGTCTGGGATAAATAATGCAAATGCCCCATGGCTCTGTCACAGACCCCTCAATTTCAGTGAGACTTAGAGTTCTGCACCTGAGACTCAAATATTAATGAAGTAAAAGTGTAATAAACAAACCTCCTCTCCTTCTCCTCCCCACAAATCATTATACAGAAACACATTTACACCTTTTCCGTTCCTCCTGCTCCTTCTCTTTTTTTTCTTCTCCTTGGACAGATTGAAAAAACACTTTATAATGATGAAAATAGACTTGAAAATATCTCCTCTGCCTGTTCTCTTGATGGTTATATATTGGCACAAAAGACTAACTCCAGTTTGAAAGTATTTCTGTTTATCTTTTCTTCATATGCAAATATGATAAACATATAGTTATTCAGATTTGATTTACCTCAGTGAGGCATCAGTTGGTGATGAAGTTCTCCGTGTTGAGGTGATGTTCTTCTGAAAAAATTGGGTTAATTGAGAGCAATTTGCTTCAGTTAATTCTGAGTAAATAATATATTATGTGAACACCATTTATGTGCTAAGATGATATGAAAGAAATGGACAATCTACTGGTAACGGGTCTGCCAAAGTCTTTTTCATACTTGCAAGTCAACCTATAGAAAATTAATGCTATGCTAAAAATTCTCCCTCCTCCCCCCCTCAAAAAAAATCCCTATTTCCACTGATGGAAAAGCATTTGCTTTGGATTAGATTTCTTGTCCAAAGGAAAACAACATTTTGATGAAATTCTCATGAATGGCTTAGGTTCTTGCACTTCATATAAACTGAGTTAGGAGCTAGACTAAAGCTGATTGCTCCATCCCTTTTTTGAAAGTGGCATTTGTCCTCTCCTTTCTGGCTTTGGGTGCAAATGCTGATTTTTATCTAATTTATTCTCATTATTTCTATTTTCTATTCTGTGTTTTAATTGCTAGCCATTTTAAATGTCAGTTGAGTGGGAAGTGGAGATGTAAATTAAATAAATAAATATGTGAGTATCCCTATTAAGGTCTAGGAGAAAATATTTGACATAATTGTTTTCATGGGAGCTTTTTCAGAGGTTAAAAAGACTGCAGAAAAAAAATGATGGTACATACAGTGGTTTTAACATGACCCATTAAGTGATTCCATTTTACCCAATGTGTGTTTTTTGTCAGAAACCAGAAGTAAATGCTGGCAACCAGCAAAAAAAGACAAAAATCACAGTCATGTATCAGTGGGATCCTGCTTATGGCCATAAATTACTACTGTTGTTTATTGTTTATTGTTATTTTTGTTTTATTATTTTAATGTGTACTACCTTTAATATTTGTAAGACGCCCGGAGTTGTCTCTGACAATATGGGTAGCAGATAAATTTAATAAATAAATAAAGGTAGGCTGATTGCCAAGCACTCAAAATGTGATCACATGATTGTGGGGACGGATGGCCATCTTAACTTCAAAATCAGCTCATAAAAAGCTTTGGGGGGATCCATTATAAATGGGCTCACAGCTCACAATGCACCAGTCTGAGAACTTCTCCTGAGCAATCCCTTATAGCAGAGGTTCCCAACCTTTTGAGCACCAGGGACCGGTTCCGTGGATAAAGGTTTTTCCATGGACCAGAGAGTGTGTGAACCCTTATGCATACTATTATGTGTGCTGCCTGCATCCCACAGATGGGGCTTTGCTTGTTTATGTGGACCGGTTGCTGGCACTCCATGGCCTGGTACCAGTCCACAGACCGGGGGTTGGGGACCCCTGCCTTATAGCACTGCTAGCAGAGTAAAAGAATAACAGATTTGAAAGGGACCTTGGAGGTCTTCTAGTCCAACCCCCTGCTCAAGTAGGAGACCCTATACCATTCCAGACAAATGGTATCTTAAAAATCTCCAGTGATAGAGCACCCACAACTTCTGAAGGTAAGCTGTCAGAAGGTTTTTTTTTCAGAATCAAAATGATGCAATCATTTCCATCACAGTCATATCAGGTGAAGCAATTGTGGTGTGTTTTATTTATTTATAAAATAAATAAGATGTTTTGATCATTTTCTTCTGTCCAGAAGTTCTGCCTTCATTGTTCTGCTGCATTCTACCCATCCTTCCTCTTCTCTCCCACCCTATGAGGAAATCACAATATTTACACAATATATCACACACTGCCAAAAAAAAAAATCAATATGCAAGAGACTTTCCTCTCTCCTTCCCTGCCCCCCAAATGGGGAAGAACACAAATATATCATAGCTGAACGCTTATGCATACTATTATGCTGCGGCTGTCTATACAACTTCTGTTTTGACTGAAAGCAGTAGCTATCTAATGACTCTTTGGAAGCCATTGTCCAAGTTACAGACACACATTAACCTGTGCCCCAGTATGTAAGCCCACAGCTCCAAACTGCAAATCATTTACTCCTAGATTACAGGGAATGCAGGCTCTGGAAGCACCTTTTGTATAAAATAACAGCCCTGCTGTTTTAGCCCTCAGTTACAATACAGGTCCACATTCCTTAGCACAGTTCGACTCTGCAAAATGGACTATAAATGTCAGCAGTTGAACAGCATCCAGTAAAGCTAGTGTGTGGGGTGGGGGGACAATGCAAGCTAGCATGATAAATGTGGGGTAAATAACATCATTAAGATAATTTCCAGCTTTAAAGCTCTTTGATCAGAATGGTGTTTTTTAAAAAAAAGAAAAGAAAAGAAAAAGAAAATTAAGACAGATCTAGGTTAGGCATGAATATCTTGCAACTTCACCTTGACTTAAACATTTTTTTTAAAAAAATGTTCTGAATGCATGAGGAAGCCTGGGAGGATGAAAGGGCAGAAATGATAGCACTTCCCTAACAAATCGGAACATATCCTCCAAAGTAAAAATCATTCAATGGAAGATGCCCATCAACTATAACTCTGGGATCAACCACTGATACCCAATGTGAGCACAGATATCCTCTGGTATCCATCAAGAGCCTGTCCAATAACAGAATATATTCTGGAATACTGCACCATCTTTATTTTCAAGTGCACCTGTGGATTTCACATAGATAAATTTGGAGATGATCATGAGTATTCTTAGAGAAAGATTTGAAAATTTGTTGGGGAGCTATCCATGGGAGAGCCATGGTCATGTGATCACAATCCTGGCACTCTTTTTTCATATGCATTGCACACATGAGACACATAAGAAGAGTGAGGTTTTAGATGCATTATTGCAACCAACACTTAGAGGTTTTTTACACACCGTAGCAAGAAAGCAATTTACAGGTGTGTCTTCTGTTATTTTTTTTCTTCTTGATTGGTTCTCATCAATTCTCACAGCCAATTTAGGAATCAACCAACTCATGGCAGTCAGTTGGATTAAAAAAGTGGGACCTAGTGTAATATAAGTTCATACAATAACTATCCATTCTTTAAACCATGGCTTATCAAAAGCTGAATGGCTTTGCTCATGTTGAAGAGAATAGATCTTTATGTAGTTATCTTATATTTGAAAGGTTTTGTTTACCAGGAAAATGGTAAGCAAGAAGAAACACTGCCTAACTATTTCTGAAAATACTGCCAAGAAAATTGCAGGGACTAGTCCAGGCAATTGTCAGGCATCAAGACAAAGTTTGGGCACAAAAAGAAACCCTTTGGAGCTGACTGCAAAACGTTGCCACTGGCACCTGTAAGAAGGGATAAATTCATCCTTTTAAAATATTTTTATGTGATGACATTTGTGTAGCAAATATCAAAGGGTAGAACTTGTATTGTAATGTTACATGTCATGTCTCCTTATTTTGATGTAATTATGATTAGGAACAGGCCCCTATGTTTAGCACAGGTATGATGGTACACTACCATGGATTTAAGTCCCTATACTTCCTTCCAAATAAATCTTAATGAGCTATAAAGCAAGAAGACTTTAGAGGAATGTGGCCATATCTGAGACTGAATGAATAGTTTTGACACACTTCTAACAAAACCTTAAGTACAAAAGGCAAATATTGAATGTGTCTGAGTTTTAGGATATGCAGTTATTTGCAAGTGTTGCCAAACTTTCATATTTATTCCTTAGTACAAAGGAAAAGAAAATTTTGGCAATGTTAAAATAAGGGATTACTGGATCCAAGAATAAGGAGTGATCTTAAAATAAGATGAATCATCCAGTTCATACATAAAACACATTTTCCCTAACCTAAATACAGTTGTTAGCAGGGTGTGTCTTTCTTTTCTCTACATAGGTTTAATATTAAATGTTTGGAGTTCAAAGAATTGCAAAGAAAGCCACATCACATAATTATTTCCTCTCTTTTAAAAGTAACCTCCATAATTGCTTATAAAACAGAAATAAAAGAAGCTTCTTATCAACACAAAGTTCTAGAAAGAAACCACATCCCTTTGCAGGATAAATATTTCATTTGGATTAGTGGTATTTTTCTTCATACTGATAGTCTATTTTGGAGGAATGCGAACACCCATCATCTCCTTTATTAGTCTATGGACGATGAGACACAAAAACTATGGTCACTTCCAAACAATCAGCCTTTCTGTCTCCTAGCCTTTTTGATTCCTGTACAAAATGTTCCTGAGATTGATCCGAGTTGTTTTGACCGTTTGTAAGTCTGTTCTCTTTCTTCTCTTCCTTGAAAATCTTCCTGCATAAAATAATCCAGACACAAAAGACTACAGATGAAAATGATTACAGTTTATTAGCAACAGACCTGCCTTAACCAGTTGTTCCAATCTATTTTAGATATTATAATTTTTGTTTTAAGATTCCTCCCTCCTTCCCTCTTTCCTTCTTCCCTCTCTCCCCCTTTCTTTCTTTCTTTCTTTTTCTTTTTTCTTTCTCTTTCTTTCTTTTTTTCTTTCTTTCTTCCTTTCTTTGTTTCTTTGTTTCTTTCTTTTCTTTCTTTTTTTCAGTTTAAAAAAGAGAAGTTGCCTTAAAATGGAATTTCCAGATTTTTACAAAATATAGGGATGTATCGAGATTTTCTGCAATTGCAACAGATTACAGATTACATCATTGCTCGGCCATTAGAAAGATACCTGGGTACCTGCCCCAGGGAGATAGATCTTGACTAATTGTTAGGATAAAATTTCTAAGGAGCAGAACTATTTGGCAGTGGGTCAAACTGCTTTGGCAAGCAATGGCCTCCTTCATTGAAGATATTCAAACAGAGGCTCGATAGCCACCAAATGATGCTTTCATGAGCATTGCAGTCTGGATATTATAGGAATAATAATCTGGAGAATGCAGAAGATTGCTAAACTTTATATGCTTTTCCCTTGCTTGGTATTGTTTGAGTCTGTGCAGCATGTATACCCACATACAATATACTGTATATTCAACATCTTATTAGCAACTCAGTATTTGCTTTAAGATTATGCTTCTGTAGAAATAGTAAATATGGCTGAAAAGATTGTTTAAATTTTTCTTAACCCAAATTTAGTATTCGTTGTCCACACAGATTGCCCACATAGAAGTAAATTCATCAAGGGTGGGAGACAGGCAATTTGTATTCGGCATTCTGAGAAGGAATTCTAGATTAAGAGAAACTCTGTGATCTTGTCTTCTGCATGTCAGGAGTGGGTCCACCATATCCCTCTGGTGTATTGCATTTTGAATGATAGGAAGGGGAGATGTTGTGGCTGCTACTGTGGTAATTTAATTCCTGTTATTAACAAGCAGGCACTAAAGTTTGCATCCCCTAAGACTTTTAAACTCTCTCTTCTGTATACAACAAAGGTCAGGCTCATCCATAAAGCAGAATTGATCTGAGCTGTCAGGCCTTTAACTTCTAAGGACTCAAAGTTCCAGTCATAAATACATTTTGGGATATAACCGGTGGTGATTTCCTTCTTTGTGGAAGCAGCATAAAAATTGGAAATCTTGATGGTGGGATTTTTTTTCCTTCCAAACCAAAGTTGATAACATAACTATACTAAAACATATTAAAAAGAAGCTATTTAAAATATAACCGCACAATAATAGCCATAAATTGAAAGAAATTATAGTTTGGGTTACTATATTCACATTTATCTATTTATTTAGCAAAACGTATAGCACAATCTTTAGAATTCTGGGCAACTTACTTAGAAAAAGCAATTAGTGAGTTTGAGCTAATTAATGGGGGAGAGAATTCTATAAAGTGGGGGCTAATGTGGAGAAGGCCCGATATCTTGTTTGCATCATGTATATCTTGAGAAGAGGGTCATTTCTTGACAACCGGCCCCAATTGGCATATGTGATTCTTGCAAGGTGTTGTCTGATTTATCCATGTGCTGCACCATGTCGGGCTTTAAAATAATGGCCAGACCTTTAAGTCATCTCCAAAGTCTGCCAAACATTGAGCTTCTAGTAGTTTTCAAGACCAGCCCTAAGTAGAGCACATTGCAGAAGACAAGTTGTGAAGTGACTAGGACATGAGTGACTGTCTGG
Organism: Protobothrops mucrosquamatus; assembly: GCF_001527695.2. Lineage (NCBI taxonomy): Eukaryota > Metazoa > Chordata > Lepidosauria > Squamata > Viperidae > Protobothrops > Protobothrops mucrosquamatus. The sequence goes on from NW_015386342.1 coordinate 430,089, forward strand.
GAGACTGCCTGGTCTGGGAAAAGGTGCAGACCAAAATGAGCCGAGCAAAGACCTGATTGACCACAGTTACTACCTGTTCTTCAAGCAGGAGCTATGAGTTCAAGACCGTGCACTTTGAGTAGGGCAGTGCTACACCATCTGAGAGTAGGCATGGGAATCCTAAGATTCAGGATGCCTTAATATCTACAGCCACTCAACCCTGCTAGAAATGAATCTGAGTCAGTTCCTTCCCATCTAGGCCTTCATAACCTCTTGGTGCTGGTCCAGGACCTTGACAGTCTCACTTGGCTGGTAACAAGCAGTATGGAATATTTCAAAATAATTTTAAAAAGGTAGGAAATTACATTGTGGACAATAGAGAAAAAAACTTTGCATTTCATTGGAACTCTATCCTTCAAGCAAAATATGCAGGGGTTGAAGAAAAGGAATATTTAGGTGCTGAGAAATTACCTATGCCACATCAGGCCATCTGTACTACTCTAAACACAATTGGTCATTCTGATTCATTCACACTCCAGCTAGCAAACTCAAGTGATTACTACTAGGACATTTTGCACCATGTTTTTACCTTTTCATAAAAGCTATTTGGTTTTGCTGGTAATTCTTAAGTGAATAAATAAATAAAAAGCCCACATCAACAAAACAGCATCACTTTGTTTCCTAAGAAAGTACTGAACATTTTCTGAAATATCTCACAGGGGGGGGGGGGATTACAGGAGGAATGAAGGAAAGAAGAGAAGGTCATTGGACAGACATCCCAATGTGGCAAATATTTTAAAAAGAGACAACTAACGGGCAGTTGGTATACTTTAGTGAAAATCTGGATCTGTTCCAGACAGAAAATGCATTTGAAGAAGAGAAAAATGTGGAAGATATGTGAGGCCGCCACAGTTTTGTGGATTCTTCTTCAACCTTATTACTAAGACTGACATACTGCTGGGTCTTATTAATTTTTCACTTAAAGCTACGTGCAAAAAATAGTTAATTATTGAAAATGCATTTCTGTCTGATGCTGAAAGGCTGCCTCTTTCAAACAGGTGACTGGCTCAGATAACCCCAGAAGGCACTTCTGGGACTTCTAAAGCCTTGATCATAAAAATTCTTTTTTAATTTGATAAGAATAGAGGTGATTAAAAGTGGAGATGATGGCAAGTCTAATGAAAGCTCCCCTCTTATGTCCCCCAAGAACTGAAATAATTGCTTGATTTCTTCATCTTCTTCTTTATGAATATTTTCAATGCTGGTCTCCTGCTGGCACAATGCCTATAAAGATCACTGGAGCAAGTGAGTGAGAGTGTGTGGGTAATATTACTCCCTGCACTGATGGTAGTTCAAAGACAGGAATGTCCAGACTAAATACACGGCAAAGGATCGGTTCTTTAACATTTCAAGAAGACAGGAACAGGACACAACAGGCCAATGACTTCAGAACCCCAAAATAAACAAGTAAGCTGAGATACAAGGCAGAGCAGGCACTGAAATTAATTATGCCTTCATCATTAAAAAGAAAAAATACATAAACCACAGATCACATCACTGGGCAATGGTCAGGATTTCCTTTTCTGGTGTGACTGTGAAATATCTGCTCTGTCAGCAAACTTGTTACTTATGTCCATTGGGGTCAAATCTGATGGACTTCCCCCCCTCCCCAGTCAAGGTTATTAATCCTTTTGTTGAGTAAAAAGGGCATGGCAGTGATCAGCCTCCGGCAAATGGTTGTGTAGTGAACAGCATGGGAATCCTCTGCAGATTGTTCTCTAATTTTGTTCAGCTGCAAAGGGATGAGGAATGGTTATTCTCTGGCAATTTATAAGCAATGATTAAACTCTAAAGTAAAAAGAGAGGAAGCATGGAACTAAGGTTTATCAACAACATCATTCCTTTGACATGCATTTCTTGCTCCCAGTTACAAGGTCAAACTATATATATATCACAATTGACTCTTGCCTTCAGGATTTTTCTTCTACAAGTTACCAGTACGTGGGAAAGAGGGATAGAAAAATGGGAGGTGCCTTTTGCACCCACTGTCATCTTGGCTCAAATCAGTCTTCTCTTCCTGCTTCTTAATTAGTAAAATACCTTCTTATTCCTATCTGCTTCCTTTTCACATACAAGTAGTTGAAGATAGAATTTTCATACCACAAAAGTATTGCTTAAGCTAAACTAGATCTACATTTTGAATTATTATTGTCAGAGTCACTCTATGAGAGAGAGAGATGTCTGGGCAAGAAGCTGGAAGAAGAAAAATAAAGCAAGAACACAATGTTTGCTTTGGTGTTTATAAATCAGGGTGTATAAAGTTGAAACACAGATACAAATGGTATATTAAGTATCAAGGAAATTAAACTTGGATTAACCCTTGCTAATTAGAAATGCAGAAAAAAATTGAAACATCTTTTTTGCTAATAATACTCTCACATTCCAATCTAAGTGTGCTTTATTGCAACATCTTGTACACTAGCATTATTCTGAAAGCAAGGTTGGAAATACAGGATCATCATGTTTTGATAGAGTGGATGTTTTTCATGCACAGAGAGCCTGGAGTTTCCCAGAGATCCTGGAGTTTTCAGATGGAGTGCAAAAATCCCTGTATGAAAATGTGGTTTAACACTGGCAGACAGTGCAACAATATTAGACTGGATCCTGAATGCCAATATTCTGCAAGCAACCCAGTCCCCAGCAATATAAACTTTAGTACCTGTCAAATTCAGTCCCTGCTTGATTTCATTATTGCTTTCAGATTCTTTTAATGAAAAACAAAAGATAAATGGGCACGCTGCAAAGTGAAATAACAGCCTTAAGCTGTTTGCAAGAATGCTTCTGGCCTTGCATAGTTCCCACGGACATGAGTATTAAAATGGAGATAAAGCCCTCTCTTTTCCTTGGAAAGCCCCAGAAATATATACTATCAGCCTTACAAGGTAGTTTGGACAAGAAGCACACCCACAGGTACCATCTCTAAATGTTGCACAAAATGTTAATTGCAGGAGCCAAAAGTGGTTCAGATGAATGTAGGTTTATTGCAATGCTAACTCACTCACTACAAGAATCTGGACTACTCATGAAGGGGCTCAAGACCGATGACGCACTTGACCCTTCCCTCAGGCTCAGCCAGGTCATCTCCTCCACAAAGATAAGCTGAGCTGATAGAGAACACCCTAAGGGAGCTAGAATGGTAAAAGCCAAATTAGTTTTCAGTTTTCCTTCTGATAAATGGGTAAACATTTTGTGAAGGCACTTAATGACCTTTCTGCAATGTTCCTAATATGTCCACTGGCCCCAAAAGATCAGGTATTCCCAAATATCTGGATTAGCCATCAGATATTGCATAAAGCTTCCTATGTTTCACATCAACAAAATACCAAACTAAAGTATGCCTTTCTCAAACTACAAGGAATACACAGAGACATTTTAATAAATAAGTGTCATAAGGCTGTTCTATAGATACCTTTTCAAACTGAATGGTCAGTGCAGTTTCTGCAACATTTCAGCTCTGTCTCATAAAATGAAATAGATGATTTTGCAACAATCAGCTGAGACATTAGAGCTCCAACTGAATTTGTTTCTGGTCAAGGGCATTCACACAGACACATCGTCTATGAATTCCTTTCATGTGGGAACAGGGGAATTATTGCTGTGAGACAAGTAATAAGATAAGAAGGAAAACAGAGTCATTGCTCTAGGCTGAGCAGAGCACTGGATTACTTAGTTGTGGAAAAAAGACATTTTACCAATAATCTATTGCTTTGTGACTGTTTAAGACCTGCTTCTTTCTCAAAAAGATAACATATATGTATAATTAATTTAGCTATTTTATTGTTATGGACAAAAATCCAGAATATTTTTAAAAAGATATATAAAAGGGGTATATAAAACAATCAGTGTACAGGCTAAAATTAAATCCTAACTTGGAATGAAATGGAATGGAGTAGGATGGGGTGGGGTGGGTGGAGTGGAGTGGAATGGAACGGAATGGAGAGGAACAGAACGGAACAGAACAGAACAGAATCAAAGGGCTGGGTGAGAATTGGAGGTCTTCTAGTCCAACTCCTTGCCCAAGGGAGTTGGACTAAAACATTTTGCCCCAGATGCCATCCCAGAAAAATGGTTGTCCAATCTTTTCTTTAAAAAGGAACACCAACCTTTACTCAAAGTTGTCATCTGTAGACTTCCCAACAAACAAATAACATGGGAGATCCATTTTGTCATTAAGCTGGGTGCTGCTATAGATGCACAGTCTTGGATCTGGAATTTTATTGGTTCCTTTGAGTCATTGTTAATTCCTGACACTGCACAAATCCCTGCAGTTTTCAGAAATGGTTTGTCATTGCCTACTTCCTAGGGCTGAGAGAAAATGACTAGACCAAGTGAGCTGGTCAGGGTCGAACTCCTGGCTGTGGCCAGAGCTAGCCTGTAATACAGCCTTCTAACCACTGCACCACTACGGTTCCTAGTAGTCTTCTCAGTAGTTATGCAAGTTTATAGCCACAGACGTGGTCCCTCCAGAAGCCATTTAGGGCTTTAAAAATCAGTACAAACACCTTGAATTATATATAGTAGAAATTTGTAATCAGCACAGAAATCTATGGTTCCTGCACCCTGCATTGGTCAGCAGCCCAACAGCCATATTTTTGGGATATGTTTCAAGAAAAGATCCAGGTATAGAGCATTGCAACAGCCAAGACTAATTGCAACTGAAGCATGGATAACTACCACTACGTTTGGCCAGTTCAGGAAATAAGAATATTAACTATAATTCTATCAAAATGTTCCTTGCTACAGTTAGGAAATAAGACAGAACAGAAAGAAAGAATTTACTAGTAAAACCCCCTATCAACAATACTGAGGGAAGAACCTTAAATCAAGTTAACATAATGAGCTTTCAGCACTTTGTCATAGGAAAGGTGTGAGTGAGATATGAGTCCCAGATATGTTGTCTGATTGTGTTCTGGGATTCTCAAAACCAGTCCAGATAACACATGCTGGGGGAAAAAACCATGGGATTGGAGTTTACTTCCTTACTTCCAGAGTTCTCAAATGCAGTAAGTAAAAGTACATTTGTCTTCTAAAATTGAAGAGTCCAAACCAGGAACAAATTTTAACTGAACACTAAAAAAACAAACCCCCATATATTTGCTACAACTAGACCTGTCTCTAAGTATAGTATATTGTGTTTGACATACCTGGGAACTTCAAGAAGAGAATGCAGAAAGATTGAGTGAACAATCTTCAGGTATTATTTCTTAGCCCAAATACCAATAATACCTCATAGATTTATTGTTGTGGAGATAAAAGATATACATAGAAAGGCTAAATCAAGTGAATCTACAGTTATGTCTTGTTTAATAATCCCAATTTCATCATGTCTGTGCTAACATGGTAGTGACTTACACAATGACAGCCTACTGATTGACATTGGAATAATGGACCCACTTACTGTTATTATGCTGTTAAAGATTCTTTTAGTTGATTGTTTGAAATTAAAATGGAAATATCTTTCCTTAGGCAATGTGTTCTACTATTGTCAAGTTCTCCAGTTTAATTTCCAATAAATATTCATTTGGTTTGTTCTTCAACAATGGCACTTAATATACTTTTAAAATTATACAGCTAGGAATGCTGATCCACAAAACAAAAAAAATTCAAAATCCAAATTGGAACAATGTCTTGATTTGGAAGAACCAAATGATGTGAAAAGTATGCAAACTCTTAAGTTTTCCCAAACTTTTCCACTTAGTGGTGCAAAAAAGAGAAATATGGGAGGAGAACAGTTCAAGTCACTATTACAATAATGCACAGCCTTAATTTCGGACGAAATGAATATTCAGAGTAAATGAATACTAGCGGTGCAATTTAACAAATTACTCATTCAATAGTATTTAGTTCTGCAGATTTAGAGACTTTTCTGCCAGAAAGAAGTATCATCATTTACTATTCATAGAGAAACAAAAAGAAATAATTTTAGAATGGGTATGAAGGAAAACCTACAAATAACTGTTTTACAAAGTAAGGCATGGAAACATTTCAGATTGTTTCAAAAAAATTCTCTTGAAGCTTATTGGGAATCAATAGAACCAAACAGCATGCTATAATACACCCCAAATGAAATATTAAGGAGACCCACATCAGTGCTTCTGAAGGAGAAACTTCCTGACAGTGAGGACAATTAACCAGTGGAACAGCTTTCCCCCAGAAATCGTGGGCGCTCCATCACTGGAGGTTTTTAAGAAGAGACTAGACATTCACCTGTCTAAGATGCTATAGGTTCTCCTGCTTGAGCAGGGGGCTGGACTAGAAGACCTCCAAGGTCCCTTCCAGCTCTATTCTATTCTATTCTATTCTATTCTATTCTATTCTATTCTATTCTATTCTATTCTATTCTATTCTACTTACTACACATGCCTAAACTGAAAGCAGTTTAGGCATGTGTAGTGGAACACAAATCAAGAAATCAGTAACACAATGTTTTTCATTTCTGGGTGAGAACCTGGGTATCCTTTAGAAATGAGAACCAAATTTTGTGTTTCTCTCTCAAAGGATTTGGTGGGATAAAATAATTGACTTAGAAACTCTCATATGTCCAGATTATTAATTATGGTATTTAATTATTTATTGTTTGTTTCTCTCTTCTTCCTATTCAATTTCCAAGCCTCTCAGCCACCTCAATTATTGGGTAGTATATAAATCTCTTAAAATATATAATGTAAAACACTGTAGCATAAAATAATAGAAATATCCGCATTAAGAAAAAAGAAACAGCTGGGAAAATCACAATAAAGCCAGCATGTTTAGGAACTCTAAAAGTGTTCCTAAAATATGTAGGAAAATGCCAAATGTATTCATCTGGAACCAGGAAGAATGCTTGGACCTTTTTTCAAAGATTGTGATTATTACCAATAAGGACAGCAAAGTCATCTATCTGTCATTGATGATTCTAGCTCTTGCACATAATATCTACCCAGCTATCCTGCCTGAATAACACTATTAGTGGAACAGGCAGTCATGTAAAAGAGTTAAAGGTACACTTTGTAAGCATGTAGATTAAGCATATCCTCTTTTCTTTTTTATGTCCATTTCTGACATTTCCACATGACAGACAAGTTTCAAGAGCATTCAAACTATGTGGCAGAATGTAGTTATAAACCCACAGGAACTAAAAATGTTGCATCAACAGAGGTACAAAATTATGTGAGTATCCAAAGAAAGTAAAATTTGAATATAATGTCACATTATTTTCTGCTATTAAGAATGCTGATCCTAGAATAACTTGTATTATAATGTTTGCAAACATATGTTATGTATTGATGGTGTTTGTTTTAATTTAATGAAAGGCATTTTCAGATACAGGAACTACATGGTCTTGTAGATGGTAAATTGAACATGGGGTACTGTAGCAAAAGATACGGAAAGAAGTGGATGGAAGATAAGAGAAACACTGGATAGGGTTGGTTGGAAAGTATCCGTACAGAATTTAATTTGAGTTTGAAAAAAAACCCTTAGATTCCAATTCCTGGAATAATGAGGCTCCAAGTATTTTAGAAGTTTTGCATTAAATCAGAACCCTTCTGAGAAAAAAAATCTATTATGCTAACTTTCTAATTTCATTTTATGAAACACCCACTGCAGCCTAAAGGAACGATGCATTGAACAAACTTGTCAAGCTTTTGTTGCAAACATAGTCTAGGGCAGAGGTGTCAAATTGTCGGCCTGTGCGCTAGTTGCATCATACGGATGCTGCACCCACCCCATTGCCGGCAATGCAAAAAAAGTCACGATACGTCACAACACGTGACGTGATGAGTTTGACACCCGTGGTCTAGGGTATTGATAGTAATAATTAACAGTCTTTTCCTGCCATTGGGATGAACATGGAAGAAGAAGAAAAAATGAGGATGAGATGAAACAAAAATAAAGGAGCAGATCAAAGGGGCACAAAGAAATAAATGACAGGTCTTTCAACAAAGCACAGACCTATGGTAATTAAGAAGGAGTCATAACATAAAATAATTTCACCAAGGCAGAGGATGAAAATGTGGGATACATCAATCCCATCCATATTGTTCCCCCTGTGATGCAGAATAGAGGGAGAATCACCTGATATCTGACACTGCATCTCTTCTCTGCTGCCATTGTATATATAAAAAGGTTAAAGCTGGAATAACTACAGGCCACTCCCATCGCTTTTGTCCATGCAATGGACCCACAGTCTTGTTTTCAGTGGTTCTGAATTTTTATTTTTAATGTTTGCTAATACAAACATCAAGTTATATTTTTGGTTACCTATATTTGGGGGTGGGGCGGGCACTCTGATCCAGATATAGAAATTGACTGGGATTGTGCTGAGTGCAAACTAAACTGGAAATTAACACACACACATACACACACACACACACACACACACCGTCTTTTTCCAACAGAAAGAGCATGATTATAAAAGCTGCAGAAAGTCAAATGGCCTGCATAGACCAGGTGCTGTTTTCCAAAAACCAAATGTATAAGATTAACATGAGAGATCAACGGATGAAAGCGCTTCTAGTTGACTGGGGCTAGTTCAAATCACACAACACAACGGTTCCTGTAGATATCTATCAACAGCCCATATTAAATGTTTATGTATTTATTTAAAAAATATAGACCACTACTTCTGTTTTGTGCCTCTGGGTGGCTTACAAATATACATATCTAATGCAATGCAAGCTAACAATTGAGTAACCCAGCAACATAAACAGTCTAAGAAACTATGCATTAAAAAAAAAACTTGAAACAGCCAATGTGAAAAAATTGTCTAAGATCTGTCCTAAACAAGGAAAGGGGGGAGGCAGGCTTAATGCAGAAATCATTATTCTTAAGTATATCTAAAGTAAATATGTAAATAATGTCCCACTGAAAGGTTTGGAGCTGACACCAGAGCATTCAGATGGCAATCATAGTCAAATAATCAAAACCACACCCCTTTTTACCAAAAAGGGGCGGAGCTTTGAAGAAGCATTTAAAGCAGCCATTTTGACCCTTTTTGACTCCCCTGTAGATACTCTAGTGGCATGAATGTAGGGGATCTGAACTTAATCTGGGCTCAATATATGTAAACTTTATACACCACAGAATGCACTTAGAATTGAACCCAGAAAGTCAAAGTTAACCAGTATAGTTGTTTCAGTCCAGGGATGATGTGATACTTCTTGGTCTCACCACCTGAACTGCTGCTTTTTAGGATAACTAATAGCGTTTCTTCCTTCTGAATTAGCTTCTCCACTAAGTTGTATGTAATATTTTCTACTCAGAGCACTGAACCTTTTTTTGCTGTGATTTGAAATTGGTACAGAGCCAGTTAAGAAACTCTTACTTCATTAGGAAGGTTAAGAACTAAGTTCAGCCCCAAGGCTGAAGTAATTTATTTATTTATTATTTTATTTAAAACACTTATATTTCCACCCATATTATAATCAACTCTGGGTATCTCCTAGTCAAAAGTAAAAATAACATAAAAACAATAATAAAACTATACATCTGAGCACATTAAAGGCACTAAAAACAAAACAAAAAACTGGCACTTTGTCTCTTATCCCAGAGCTTAGGGGAAAAGCCAGCTCTTAAAAGTTTATGGAAGATTAGGAGTGTAGAAACCTACCAAAAGTCAGGGGCAGAGTCTTCCACATGGCACAGGCTGGCCACAGAAAAAACATGCTTCCTAGCTCCCATCAGATGGTAACATTTAAGGGAAGAGATTATGAGTGTGCCCACCTTATCTGATCTGCTAGGATGGGTAGATGACCTTATAGAAAGGCAGTCCAGCAAATAACCTGGCCCTGTGACATATAGGGCTTTAAAGGTGATGACCAACACCTTGAACTGCCCCCAGAAAGAAACTGGAAGCCACTGCAGCTCATGCAACAGAGGTATTACATGGGCAAATGTAGAGGTTCCTGTTATTGTAAATGCTGCCCTATTCTAGACCAGGAGAAGTTTCTGGATGGCCTTTGAGGGCAGCCCCATGTAGATCACATTGCAGCAATCAGGTGACCAAGGCCACAAAAGAACACAACTGATTCACTTGATGCATTTGTGAAAAGATCCCCTAGCCACACTTGCCACCTGCTCCTTGAGCAAGAACTGTAAGTCCAGGAACAGCCCCAAATTACACACCATCTCAATCCCCCATCCAGAGTATCATCTGGTCTTGGGGAGCCAAAAATTCATAACCACACCATCTTGCCAAGGTTGAGTTTCTTCCCCCCCTCCAGATGTTCAGCCAGCACCACCACAGCAGGCAATTCCAGGCAAACATGTAGGTTCCACATTTCAACAGTGGGTAAAAACACAACTTGTGAGTATATACTTATATGCAGTTACATTCTATGCAACACAGATACGCACACACCATTTTCACAGGTACACATGTACATAAAATGCAGTTTCGCCTTACATCATCTCCATCAATGGATGCCATTGTAAATTTGACACCGAGAAGGGACCCATTGTATTTTGCTATTACATATCAGTTCTTGTATCTGATTGTCATTGTCATCCTCCTTCATTGCCTTCAGCAAAGTAAATTGACACCAAAGTTAACCTTCCTACATTTTGGCCATGAAAACAAATATAGGGGTATTCATTTTGGAATGTGCTTATTGTAAATATTTATGCACCCCCGAGGACAGCATCTATCCAAAATGGAATATAGAACTGGCATGAAAGCTGTATGTAGACAGACACAGCAGGAACTGAAGGACCTAAACGGAGCGTCATCATCATCTCTCCAGGAAAGTTTTTAAACAACAGACTCTTCTGTCACACCATAATAAAAGAATAAGGCAGCAGCACTTTCTAGACTAAGGCATTTTATTTCAAAGACATGGCTTGAAACTAATTTGAGAGCAAGAATGAAATGACTCCAAATACCTTGTCCATTGTAATCCACACCACCAACTCTAATAGTCACAATTCAGCACTGTTGGGATTTGATTAAGAAAGGTCAGAGATTAAGATATTATGAAGACTATAATCTCACACCAGCAGGAACAAGATTGTTTCATTTCTTCAGGTTTATAGGCTGCGGAGCAAGAAGCAAGAAGCTTGAACACAGCCACAGCTTGCATTTTAGGCTACTACTCTATGTATGCCAAAGAAGTTGTTGTTACAGAATAATAGAGTTGGAATGGACCTTGGAGATCTTCTAGTCCAACCCTCTGCTCAGGCAGGAGACCTATACCATTTCAGACAGATGGTTGTCCAATCTCTTCTTAAAAGCCTCCAGTGATGAAGCACCTACAACTTCTGTAGGCAAGCCATTATACTGGTTAATTGTTCTCACTATGAGGAAGCTTCTCCTTAGTTCTAGGTTTCTTCTCTACTTGATTAGTTTCTGCCCATTGCTTCTTGTCTTGCCTTCTCGTGCTTTACCCCCTCTTCTTTGTGGCAGGCCCTCAAATATTGGAACACAGCTATCATATCACCCCTGGTCCTTATTTTCTTTAGACCAGCCATATCTTATTCCTGCAATCACTTTTCATATGTTTTAGTCTCCATATGTTTTGTTGTTCTTTTTTAAAAAATGTTATTTTGGAAAGCAGTACAATACAATGTGGTTTGCAATGGGAGAGAATTTGTATTTCAGCCTATCATGTTGTTTCTTCTCAAAGAAAAAAGAGATGTGTTAGTTTTTGTATGAAAATGCAAAGGTAAAAGACAACAGAAAAATATGGGGAAAATGTAAGTACGAGGCAACAGAGATCTCCACAATCGATCAGGATTCAAAGGATGGATGAATATAGTATTCAAATCTGAAAAAAGGACAATTTAACCTCTTAAGTGTGACTTTGCCTGTGCTTGTGTCTGTGTTTATTTTCCACTCCCCCACAGGAAAGCTATATTGTTAATTATTTGTCATCTGGTTAGTACACTTTTTGCTATATTTCATATATGACTCTACTTGGATTTGTCTCATTTTTCCCAGATCCCACCACACCCATTAAATGTCTTAGCTGTTCTTTCCCTTAATGGCATCCCATTTATTTTCTTTACATCGAAGCATCCAGGTTAAAGGGACTCTGGAGGCAGCATATGCATTTCCAGAGAGAAGGAGTGCTGAATTTACAGGCTTCAGAAGCTTTCATATCATTAGCAGAATCAGAAAATTGGTGCAAAATATAATTAAAACAATAGCAATTGCTACACTCTGGCATGGACAGCTGGCTGATGTTATGTGAATGGTAATCCAGGATACAGGGGCATCTGCAGGGCATGGTAAAAGGAAACAAGATGGTGGTCACAACACCCAATTGAAGCTTCAGCAGCTTTTTATATGGCGTGCACAGTCGCAGCCATCTGCAGGTATCCTGGGCTGGGAGTGGTGTCATAAACAGGTTAGCAGAAGGTGCACTATTACAATCTTCAGACACAATCCACCCTAAGAAAAAATCCACCAGCAGACTTCCATCAGCATTGTAAGATCCTTAATTGTTACAATTTCAACAGAAGTGTTATTTCAACAGCAATCAGATTTGATATCTAACTCTGAACCCCATTGCTGCTCATTTTAAAGAAGAATATGATGAATAGACAGGAGGTACGTGGTGCTCAGTCACAAAGGAAATGTTTAGAAGTCTAAATATTAGTCTGATAGTACTGAGCAGAACCATGGAAAAGGCTGTAACTAATTTAAGTTTCCATTTCCTTAACATCCAATTCTTTTAACAGCTTTTCATATGATTTAACCTCCAAACCCCTTGTCATTCTCTCAGCATCCTTCTTGTACTGTGGCAACCAGAACTGGACATTGTATTTTTACTATTGTTTGACCAGTGCAGCATAGAGTGTAATTGTCACTGTCTGTTATGTTAAATACACTTCTGTTAAAACAGGCCACTCTGTGCTGTTCTGATCAGATTGCACTATGTGGTATCTATATTGTACTGTGAAGCCAACCCATATGGATTATTTTACAGGTGGTGTAAACCCAGAAAAATGTGTAAATTCTGTAACCATGAGTGATGTTTAGTTTTGCTTTTGGGAATGCATGTGCCTGACCTTTGCTTTTTAATTCTAAATGCATTTCACAATGGGGCTGTTGGATACCTGAACTGCATCATTCTCATTTCACATGAACAGTGAATGCATCCCAACATAACGTTGGTGATGGATAGCAAAGTATCAAGAAAATTTATGAGATCATTATTGAAAAAACTCTGGTTAGCTGATAAAGGCCTCAAGTTATTCTGGACTGACTCTGAATCTAAATCTGAGAACTAAACATTGCTCTAGGCATTTGGGGATATGTTTTTCACTTCCTGATCAGTTTTCTGCTCTATTTATTCAGTCTCCTTTACATTTTTTGTTTCCATCCTATTCCCTATTTCACTTTGAGTCAAGTTCTTGACAGGTGACCTGGTTTGATTCCAGTCCCACTCCTTGGCCCCCTTCTCCTTATTTAGCATTCATTTTTCTGCAATGTCAGGCCTAATGAGATGGTGATCAATGTTTCTAAATTGCTCCCTGTCTACATGTCTTCAATCATAACTTCTCTTTCTAATCTACTCTATTCTCCTTTCTGTCAACCAATTCATGTTTACTTAAGTAAACTGAAAAGAAATTTTATCCAGATCTGTTTATGTCTCTTGCTTCGTTATTTTTTTTCCAACTTAATATAATCCAACTCACCTTGGCAATTAAAATCAATCCTTATGAATGTTCCCACGCTGATTGTATAGGTTTTACAGTTATTTTCCCAGGCTCCAAACACATCTTTTCTTAAAGACTATTTTTAATGTCAGGCTGTGATTGTGAATTATATATTTTTGTGTTAAACAACTTGAAATACATTTACTATTCTTAATATATAACTTTTTTAAGGTGATCTCTCTGTCTTTAAAAAGTTTGTCTGGTTTCTCATTGGTAATGACAAGACCCCAAAAGTTAGAAATGCAGCTTCTTGCATCTTGGAAAAGGCCAAAAAAATAATTATTTGATGGCAATATAAAATTCTCTTCTATAAAAACATTTCACCATAAGGTAATATTTTAGCCTGCCAAAATCAGGATGCTCATGTTTGACTTGTGATGAATCTTCCAAGTCAAAAATGGGTGTGTAAACTGATTTTTACAGATGGTGATAAAGGACTCTACATTCCACTAGTAGAATTACATTAGAGCAGTGGAAGTCTTCCTTTTGATTCTGCTTTTCCCAAATCACTATATCCCTCCCTTACCAAATTTACTCTGGTTCCTTAACTTTTTACAGCAGATTTTATATTCATCAAGAAGAAGAAAAGTAAGCTTTACCTATTCTATTGGCAAAAGTTTACCATTGAAATAAAGCCAATTACCTTTGAATTCAGTGGATGGTAATGATCATAAAATATTAGACTGGTGAAAAAAGCCAAAGCTTAAGTATTTGTTTCTTTTTTAGTGCATGCTATATCTTCTGTCTTCTGTCTTCTGTCTTTCATGGCTGTATAAATGTATTTAAACTGTTTTGAGGATATAAATACACCTGCAAATCATATTTAACTCATATTGTAATGGGTTTGTCACCCAAGGTTTGGTGTATTGGATGGAAGAGAGAGAGGAAGGGAGGGAGGGAGGGGGAGGGAGGGAGGAAGAGAGAGAGAGTGAGAGAGCGAGAGAGAGAGAGAGAGAGAGAGAGAGAGAGAGAGAGAGAGAGAGAGACCCACCATGCAGAAGAAAACAGGGCCTAATTTTTATCCAGGCACAGAATTTCGTAGTTTAGATTATATTCATATACTTCTGTGTAGTCTTTAAGGAAAAAGACCTTCCTAATTTCTTAAAAACAGAAATATCTACCATCAGCAGCAATTACAATTTTACAAGAAAGGGATTAATGTGTTTGCATTACAAACATAAACAAGGGAGTCTGTAGAATGCGGTAAAAACAACTCAGTATGGCAGTTGTGACAGTACTATCAAAGCTCTGCCTATTTTTATATGCATCACAAAGGACATAAAAGACAGGTATCTTTCAAACACACCATCACAGCTAACTTTTTTTTAACCACACCCTGTGAACACCCTTGAACAAAATACTTTATACACTAGATCAGACCACATATTTCAGTTTTCTTTTCCAGGTACTTCACCAGTCAGGTGGCTTTGAAGTGTTTGCTCGTAAAGGAACAGAAAAAAGAGGAATATTCTTTGTCTCTTTTGTATCTGGCTTGTAGCCATTGGTACCTCCAGGAATTTCCCTAATCCTTTTTTAAGCCATCTAAGCAGTAAAGATTTTTAGAGTTACATAAGAGAGTGCATGTCACCACATCTTATGGCAGTGAATTCCATGATCTACAGTATATGATGAAATATATTTATTTTAAATCCTTTATTATTGCCAATCAACATTAGGTCCTTTAATATTATGAATATCAAGGAGTCCGGTCCATTTACCCAAGCTATTCACAATACTCATAATTAAATCTGTAACTTTTAGATAGAACAGAGGTCCCCAACCTTTTTGGGCACCAGGACCGGTTCTGTGGAGAGAGGTTTTTTCCGTGGACTGGAGGGTGCATGATTTTGTGTACTGCCTGCATCCCGCAGATGGTACTTCACTTGTTTGTGCAGACCGGTTGCTGGCCTGCTATGGCCCAGTACTGGTCCAGAGACCGGGGGTTGGGGACCCCTGGGATAGAAGACTGTACAGTGATTCAGTCTACTTTGGAGCAAGCAGGCGTATTCACAAATACCTGCCTGAAAACATAGAAAAACAAACCCATCGGGACAAGATTCAACAGTCCATCTGCATTTAAAAGACAAAGGCCACTCTTTTGAAGACAGCAAAGTCCATATTTTGGATAGAGAGGACCACTGTTTGAAAGAGGGGTCAAAGAGGTCATCTATGTCAAAACTGAACAGCCTTCTCTCAACAGAGGGGGAGGGATACAACATCATCTATCTCCAGTCTACAACATAGTCCTTTCAACAGTTCCAAGAAGGCTCCACACCCATTTGCACTACTCAGGTGACCCTGAGGACACAGATAAACCTCCAAGTGGCCTCGATGATTCTCTAAAAAGAATGCAAATGACCAGCTGTGTGCAAGGAATATAAATCCTTCCATTCCCCACCATCCAGTGAGAGCTAAAGAAGCTTCTCAGATGAGAAGTGAAAGGTCTTCAAAAAAGAAATAAGAAAATCCAGTTGCCTCTTGAAAAAACACCTTTGGGACAACCATGACCTGAATGAGAATCTCCATAGACATTTACCTGCTCTAAAGTGTTTGTGGCTGCCCCCTGCAACATAATCATGGGAAAAGACACATTTGGTTTAAGGCATTATAGACTGTATGTGCCTTTGCATGTACTAGAGTTTCTTTTGCCTTTTATAAGCAAAGGGCTCCACAGTCCTATAGAAAATAACTATTCATCTCAATCCTTCCTCTTCTGGCTCTGCAGTCTCCAACATTACATTCAGGGATTTTTCTCTTGGAAATTGCTCTCCCTTGCTCTTCCTATCTTTCATGGTGTTTTAAAAAGATTCTTAATTCTAAATAAAATCAAAGAGACAGCAGACGTGCCACAAAACCAAGGTCATTGTCCAGCATCATTGTGATTTGCAAGAATATTTCCAGGTGAAGAGAGCATGGAGATGACTTTGGAAAAGGAATGGAGAAGTTATTAGGGAAACATCAAAGGCAGACGAAACATGCATTGAGATCAGGAAAGAAAACCAGTTTGATGCAGTGGTTAACACACCAGGCTAGAAACTGGGAGATCATCTTTTTCATGAAAGCCAGCTGGGTGACATTAGCCAGTCATTTTCTCTCAGCAACTCACCTTACAGAATTGTTGTGGGAAAAGTAGGAGGAGTAAGGAGTATTGCTGATAAAGAGGTGTTACTTATAAACAGGGCTTTTTTTGTCATAGAACGCCCAGAACGGAGTTCCGGCACCTTTTTTGGATGGAACCTTGTAGGGTAGGCAAGGTGGGTTGTATGACGTGTGTGAGTTCTGGCACCTTTTTTTTTTTTTTACAAAAAAGCACTGCTTATAAAGCAATAAAGGCAGGACCTTAAAAAAATATTTTTTTAAAAAAAGTGGGATAGTGTTACCAAGAGACCCTGACAAGTTTCCTCTCTAACTCCATGGATATATGAAAGAGAGATCTAATTCTGCAATTTTAGCCGATCTCAGAAAATTAGAATTCTAATCTTCCTGTGGAGTCAGTTTTCTGTTCTGGCCTACATTGAAGAGTGGATTCTAGGGCCCATGTAGGTCCTATAGATGTTCTTAGAAAACAGAAATGGTAGCTGACTGCACAAAAGAACTGTGTTTCTAACTATGCCCATCTGCCCAGGAAAAAAAAGGACAAAACCTTGCAAGAGGAAATATCTTGGGAATCAAACTAAAGAGATGGAAGGGAACACCCTAATTACTTAGCTACCTTCACTTGATTGTGAAGCAAATCAGTCAAAACACATATACACAAACACAACTTTAGCATCACCAGAGAGTCTTAATGAGAGGGATTACACTTCAGTGATAGAGCATTTATATTACAGATAAAAGAGAGTATATAAAACATAAGTATTGTTGGCAAAAAAAAAAGCCTATTCTCAAATCATTGATACTGTACTTTTAGTTAAAAGAAGAAAGTAGCAAACCCTGGGCAACACCTCAGCTTGAAACTTTAGAGAATCATTTTCAAAGCAGATGATATTGAAGTGCAGAAGAACAAATTGTCTGATTTAGTATAAAGCAGGCTCTTACCTTTTATTTCCTTGGAAGTAGCAAGAGTTGTAAGAGTTCCACTTCCTGGAATCCTAGAGTTTAGAACAGCATCTCTCAGTGGCAGCAGTATTAGGGTATGTGGACTTCAAGGTACAGAATTCCCCAGCCAAACATGCTGGCTGGGTAATTCTGGGACTTGAAGTCCACATGTCTTAAAGTTGGTGAGATTGAGGAAACTGGTTTAGAACAGCAATCTCCCAACCTTTTGGGCCAGTTCCATGAAGAGAGATTTTTTTTCCACAGGCCGGAGGGGCTGTGGTTTTGTGTACTGCCTACATCCCATGGATGGAGTTCCGGTTGTTTGCATGGCCTGGTTGGCATGCCATGGACCATTGGCGCTCTATGGACCAGGGGTTGGGGACACCTGGTTTAGAACATTAAATTCAAGCACCACTCAGTGAGTATTCCTTCCAAATGGCTGTCTCACCTCCAACTGAACAGATAGGATGCCCTCTATTTCTCTGGGGAATTGACTTCACTACTTCTACCACTAGGAAATGGTTTTTCAACTGAAGACCTTGTGTTATATAACCATGGTCTCTTTCTGTCTTGACCATCTTCTGTGTGACATCCTTTCAGTTATTTTCAGTGGTATTATATCCTTCCCACTCAGCCTGTTGTTTTCAAGGTGAAACACACCCAATTTCTTTCAAACTCTCCTCAGAGCACTTGTTTCTACTCCACTTTTCTAGGTCTTGGCAGTGTATTGCCCAGAAGCACAAAATATGCAAGAAGGACACAGAATAGAGTGGGATGATTACTTGCTAATAGTTAGGAAATGTACTTTTATGAATTCAAGCTAAAATTATAGTTGCCATTTTTATACAGCTATCATACGGCTGGCTGGTAATCAATATGAATTAATACATACTGTATGTTCTTCACCCCTCCTAATTAGTTTGGAAAAGAAGATGATTAAGAAGTAATATGACAGCTTTCTTCAAATACGTGATACTCTTTTAAATGGTGAAACTTTTTTGTTGTTCTGGAGCAACAGGATAGAACTAACTTCTGAAAATTGGTTTCTACTAAGCAAGGGAAACACTTCCTGATGATACTGGTCATTTGACAGTGGCACAGATTGCCATAGAAAATATGGCATTCTTCTCCCGTAGAAGCTTTTATGCATTGACTGAATTGCTACTGGGATGAGAATACAGGTAGTCCTCGACTTACGACCATAATTGAGCCCAAAATTTAAGTTGCTAAGTGAGACGTTTGTTAAGTTGTGGTGCCGTGGACCATGGTGACGCAGTGATTAGAATGCAGCATTTCAGGCTAACTCTGTTCATGTTGCCAGGAGTTCCATTGCTTCGAGTCTCACCAACTCAAAGTTGACTCAGCCTTCCATCCTTCCGCTCAAAGAGACTGTAAGTATATAAGTCTAAGTGCTATTGCCCCATTTTACGACCCTTTTTACCATAGTTGTTAAGTGAGTTGCTGCAGTTGTTAAGTTAGTAGTATAGTTGTTAAATGAATCTGGTTTCCCCATGACAGTCACAAAAGGTGATCACATGAACCAGGGACAATGCAACCGTCATAAATATGAGTCAGTTGCCAAGTGTCTGAATTTTGATCACATGACTATGGGACTGATACTATGATTGTAAGTGTGAAAAAATGGTCATAAGTCACTTTTGTCAGTGTCATTGTAACTTTGAACAGGTCACTAAATGAACTGTTGTAAGTCGCGAACTACCTGTACTGAACATGGAGCCCATAGAGCTGGAAGAGATGGGTTCTAATCTGAAGAAAGGCAGCTTCCTGGACTCCATTTCCATGCCTTCTATCTCTGTTGTTGTTGCCTTTTTCTTGGAAACTAAGCTGCTTGTGATGCCTTTGAAGGAGGAAAAGTTCATACAGGGTTCCCCCCCCCCCATCATTTGCCAATATTAAACCATGTCAGGCAGTGGTGGTAACAGTGCAACTTCCTGCTCTGCTGTAGCGAATGGATATTATAAAACTCAAGAAAGATTTAGTCCTATTGCAGAATCCTCAACAGTTGAACAAAAGGGATCCTAGAGGATAGAAACAAAATTTGATCAAAACTTAAAATTATCAAGAAACCTATTTCTCTGTTTAGGAAAAAAAAACAGTATAAAAAAAATCAAGTTATATGCACATGCAAAAGCATAATATGTACACATTTTGACAATTCACTTTTTCATGAAATGTGATCAGTGCTAAATAATATGTGCAAAGGATTTCCTAAGTATAAGGAATAGTCGTTAGAACAACTGTTCACATGCATCCTTCATCTTCCACAATAATAAACACTGCCATTCAGCTATTTACAGTACTTTCTAAACAGATAGCCCTCTGTGTACAGTATTTCTGTGCATTTTCCCTAAATACATATTTATTTGTATGCAGCTCTACTAAAAGTTGGGGAAGTACAAAGTGGATTCTTCCCAATTCTGCTTCTTCCCTGTTGTATGATTGCCTTAAAGCTGCATATGCAAAATTAATAAGGAATCCCAAATCTTGTCACTGGGCAGAAAGAGGGCAACATTTAAGTGTAGGCCAGAACATAAGGAACTTTCCCAAAATGTGATGTGTATAAGTGACTGGGAGAACCATAGTCGTCCATTGTTTCCACAATATACTCACTATACTTCTTTGTGCTCCTAGCCATGGAAACATCTGAGAGATATAGGATCGAGCATATGGTGCATATATATATACTGTAACAACTAATGTATTTTTTATGGCTCCTTCTTCCTAATCCCCCTCCCATTTTCACCTTTCTCTCTCCCCTGTTTCTTCCCAACACAGAAGTTTTAATTACTAAGAAGCCACTTTCTGACACAATGGTAATGATCTCATTTCTATTTCAGTTAAAATGAGCTTATTGCTATTGACTTTTGCCATTCTCTAAATGGTTCACCAATCACTCATCAATATCTAGGGAGGCGCATTGAAAGACATCTGCTGGAAGACCTTCTGGGGGGGGGGAAGACTTGGAATTCTATTTCTTTGTCTGTAAAAGGAAAAGACACATGGATTTCTCCCAGCCAAGTGCATTGACCATGTTGTGCTTTCCTTTGTTGTAAATTTCACTTCCTCTTTTGGGTGTCTCTGCACGCTACTTGTCACCCTTACTAATCACATGTAGAATGGAGCTGATGAGCAACCATGAAAATTAATATCAAGAAAATACTCTCTAGCAAAATATTTTCTAGGCATGTACTCTGAATTTGCATAAATGTGAGAAAGAGCAAAGTGCAGGTAGTAGCAGCTCACTTCAGTTTAGACAATGAATTCCTATTTTACCATAAATCCCACTCGGTTAGCCTTTCTGCATACGAAAATAGATGAAAACCCGTGTCATCCTGTGGGTTTTGATCCACACATCATTTTTGTTCTTCAACCAAGAAGAAAAAGAAATATATAGAAGGCTAATTTTAATTTAAAAGGCACATTTTAAACAGTTGTACATTGCATTATTTATTTATTTGTCTTACTTATTTCTCTGTTTGTTGCATTTAAAACCTGGAGGTCAACACGCTGCATATTCAGCTTGGTTGGCACAAACTGTGCAGGAATCTAATAGAAAGCAATATTGTTGAAAATGGATATCAATTGAAAACAGAGAGCAGTGTCAACTATTCCCCACTGAGAGCAGGCAACAATAAAACCAGCCAAGCATTACACAGTTGAGCCTGCCAAATGTCATTAGAGTGTAGGAGGGGGGGGGGCGGGGGGAATAACAGAAAACATGCTATGGTTGGAGAATGAAGAGATGGAAAGGAAGCTCACACTTTTAACATATTCTCTCTCTGCGTATGTGTGTATTGACTTAATACAATAACAACTGGAAACGGGGATTAAAATTTCATATCTTAAAACATTTGCACTGGGCAGGTTTCAGCCTATGAGATGAGTGACTCTCATTTTTTTTTTATTTCAGACAAAATCGTGTAACAATAAAATTAAAAAATCTAAAAGTTATTAAATTCTATGATGTTATTAAGCTTCCAACTTAATAAGAGCTAAGCATGCAAAATCGATTATACATTTTAGATAGATTTAAAAAAAAAAGTCCACATCATTTAGAAATCATTGACGTTCATGGACGAGTGAGGGTGGTGTAGAGAATGTTGGCAGATCCACATAAAACGCCCCCCCCAAAAGCACTAATTATAATGGCGCCCCATCTCTCCTAAGGAGGGGATGGGGATACTTTTCTTTCCCCTCTGCTGCTGTGGAATGAGTAAAATTCATTATTTAATCCAACCCCTGATTAAGGAAAGAATGATTTGCAGTTTAACACAGCCAAATCTGGTGGCAAGTGTAGCATTGGAAGGGAGTGTATCATTTAACTCACAAATGATCAAATTATTGCTATCTAGGAAAGTAATTGGCAGGATGGAGAATGGGAAAAATATGGGTGCTCACACAATTGGCAATCTGCAATCAGATTCCGTGTGCCAAAGCTTTGCTAATGCCCTCAACTTCTCCCATTGTCATTTTCACCGATGATTTGTAAATTGTCAAACAAAGGAAATTTGTCTATCAGACAATGGGGGTGGGGGGGAGCAGAAGATCAGATGAGCCTGATGCTCTGAAGAGCCATGCAACAGCGCCATCTAGTGAAGACCGAGACACATCACCGTGTTCAGGACTGACAGAATGAAAAGTGGACATCTAATAAACAATACACCCTAATCCAGAAAAGCTTGATAAACAAAGTGTATATTTGATTTTGCATGTGACAACAGTGGCAAGAATTATATTCACACAGTATTGAAAAAATGAAGAAATACCACCAGAGGAAGAAATAATTAAAAATACTAGACTGTGTGGAAATGGACAGACTAACTTTGAGGTTGAAAGAAAAAGAAGAAACAGAATATTTTCAAACTTGGGACTTATTTTATCAATGATTGGAGAAACGAAGTAGGGATTAGGAATTTAATTTGTATTAGTGAATTATAAACTCAGGCAACACGTTTGTTGAATAAGCACTGTTGAATTATATTAAAAAATTAATTTTTTTTTAAAAATAAAAAATAAACAATACACTGGAGGTTGTTATGATTTCTGGTTGTTTCCCAATTTCCAAAAAGCACATATAACTTTCTTCCAGGGGGGGCAGTCAGTTATGCAGATGGGTTGATTAAATTCTCTGTATTACTATCATTTCTACATCATATGCAAAATCCTACAAATCAATCAAGATTGTAATAAACATCATCTATTTTGTTAATGAAACAATGAGCAAAGCATCCCTATTGATTGTCATGGGGAGGGCAGACTACAAATTCCACTTGAGGCAATATTTTTTACTACACAAGCCAAGTTACCAAATTTCATGCGAGTATTTATGTAGTCAAGAACTCTTATGAAAAATTGATTAAAACAAACAAAAATCAGAAAAAGCAAGAAGGAGGTTAAATATAGTCAGTATTCAAGGCATATTGGTTTCAGTTGCAGCCTGGGAAGGAATGTGGTAATAAATGACAGACATGCAAATGGAGTCAGACAGTGAACAGCACCAATGTTAATTTATACCTTGGACATTCCCAAAGGTTGATGAGATGCTGAAATAAATAATTCTCTATTTTCTAAAATAGCAAAACTAAATGCTAAATCTAAATCCATTTCCATCTTTGAGAAAGTCACTCAGATCATATATGGAAAATGGAAATTATGTTGATATTAAGAAACTCAAATATAATTATAGATGTCAGTTAGAGGAAACTAGGAAGAAATTATCCAGGATGATATATATATCTCCTTTATATAGTCTCTAGTTTTTGTCTCCTTTCTTCATAATGTACAGTTATCTATATATATTATTTCCCTAACTTTTTTCATAAATCATACAAATTTATACAAAGCATTATGTTTAAACACAATATTCAAAAATATAAAATATTTTTAAAAGTCAATAGAATCTGATTGTTTCAGCAGACCTGGAGGAAAAGGAGGGTAGATATGTATGAATTCTTCCCTCTGCGGTTGAAATGTTTGATTAGTATAGTCCTGAATGTTGATATGTCATTATTATGATATTAGTAATCACCAGTCATAGTGATTAGTATTGTTCTTCAAATATTTTTGAACATCTATCTATAAGATATATAAGTATATAATCAAAGAATAGTCCAAGAAAAATAATCATTAAAATGTAATACAAAAAAGATGTTGAGACTCTAGAAAGAGTGCAGAGAAGGGCAACAAAGATGATTAGGGAACTGGAGGCTGAACCGAACAATGAACCGTTGCAGGAACTAAGTATTTCTAGTCTAGCAAAGAGAAGGACTAGGCTATCCTTGACACGATAGCAGTCTTCCAATATTTGTGGGGCTATCATAGAGAAGAGGGGGTCAACCTATTCTCCAAAGCACCTGAGGGCAGCACAAGAAGTAACAAATGGAAGATTATCAAAGAGAGATCCAAGTTAAATGAAGGAGAAATTTCCTTACAATGAGAACAATTCAGTGGAATGGCTTTCCTCCAGAAGTTGTGGGTGATCTATCATAGACGTTTTCAAGAAGAGGCTAAACAACCATTTATCCAGAATGGTATAGATCTTCCTGACAGTTAGAACAATTAACCAGTGGAACAACCTGCCTCCAGAAGCGGTGAATGCTTCAGCACTGGAAGTTTTTAAGAAGAGACTGAACAGCCATTTGTCCGAAATGGTATAGGGTTACCTACCTGAGCAGGGGGTTGGACTTGATGACCTCAAAGGTCCCTTCCAACTTTATTATTATTATTATTATTATTATTATTATTATTATTATTATTATTATTATTATTACTATTATTATTATTATTATTATTATTATTATTATTACCTCTTACTCAAGCAGAGTGTTGGACTAGAAGACCTCCAAGGTCCTTTCCAATTCTGTTATTCTAAGTTCAAAGCATTAGTATTGACAGTGTCCACATTAGAACTATAACATACATATAAATAAAAAAAACAAATCAAGTAGTTAGCCCAAAATGTAATTAAATAAAAGAAAGTATTTGGCTAATAGCAGAAGGACAACAGAGGGTGGAGAAGAAGTTTAGTGAATACATATCATGGGCAGTTCTACTGAAAAGATTATCTGTCCTGTCCACCAAAGGGTCTCAGATAATGATGACACTGGGAGTTCATCCTCATATTTGTTTGTCATGTTATGAAGACAGTCCACTTACCATTCATGGAGGACGTAGTCTCAAGATGCACCCCCCCCCTCTTGATACCAGCCTGCCATTGAGAAAACGTCAGGTTAGTTTAAGTGCTCCAGCCTGAAAGAAGATTTTTTTCTCCTACTCTGGCATAAGACCTCTCATTAGATTTTATACAAAGATAGGAGTCTTTGGAGATTAGTGTGATCCATTGTACTTAACAGGTCTGCAGTTACTAAAATTGGCAGTAGAAGCTCACTGGAAGGTAAGTCACTATCTGAGGTTGTAATGGAATATGGCTTAACTTTCTGGCAACCAACTGAGGGTCTTCTATTTAGATCCCAAGTTATGGAATATAAAAAAAATTTTAAAAACCACAGCATTCATTTGTGACCATAAGCATTGATTCACATGTTTTTCCCCATTGCTCAGTTTAGAGAAAGTTTGCTCAGACATTTAAAAATAGTCTCCATCTGAGTGAGAATTGGTTCCTTCCAACTAAATATTGTCTTTATTGAATGTCACCATTTTGTCAGAGTTTTGAAAGTTGCCTTAAATGAGCATAACAAGATCTACACCTGCAGACTTACTGTTTAGTAAAAAAAAAAATATGTAGGGACTACCATACCAGCATGGTCTTAGCTACATTTAAATAATCATTAGTGTGCTTCAGATAGACAAGTAAGATGCTCAGTGTATAAAACAAAGAAACCTTCTACCATCAGACCCCACATCCATTTTTTTTTCTGAAGGGCTAGATTTTTTTTTCATTCTGATTAATTCATGAGGTCTATACTATGAACAACAATATCTTTTCTCAAGACTTTCATCTGTCTGAAAACTGAGATCCAGACACAGATTTTTAAATACAGCCATTTCCCTGAGCAATTAGGATGTCATGATCCAGAAAAGAAAGAGCCAGCGACATTCAGTTCTCACCACCTAGATTTCTTAGCACTTTTTTCTTCAAATAAGAAATTAAATACACCAGGAAAGAATTGGCCATCCAAAAAAGGCAGTCTGTGTGATACCTGCATGTGTGGAAATGAAAGAGAATGAAATATAAGAAAGAATTAAGTTTCGTTTTAGCCATCCCAAGCTTTTATTTAAACCAGGGGTAGTCAACCTTGGCTCTTTTATGACTCGTGGACTTCAACTCCCAGAATTCCTGAGCCAGCTAAGCTGGCTCAGGAATTCTGGGAATTGAAGTCCACGAATCATAAAAGAGCCAAGGTTGACTACCCCTGATTTAAACTAATTATGCAATCAGTGAAATATAAAGTCTGTTCCAAAGTGATTGAGAATGAAAAGAAAAAGAGAAACATACAAGCTGAACTTTTAAGTTAGCATAGCAAAGCTAGCTGGGTGACTGGTTGGGCCAACCATCTCTCTTAGCTCAATCCCCCCTGCCCCAGGTTTGCTGCTATGGGGAAAACATGAGGCAGGAGTTAACCAAAATACCTTTGCTCAAAGAGTCGTAGTGCACAGTGGTTTAGAATGTAGCATTGCAGGCTAACTCTGCCCACAGTCTGGAGTTCGATTCTTGTTCTATCCTTTCAAAATGAGGATCCAGATTGTTGGGGGCAATATGCTGACTCTGTAAGCCACTTAGAGAGAAGGCTGTAAAGCACTGTGGAACATTATATAGGTCTAAGTGCTATTGCTATTTTAAAGGGTGGGATAAAAAATCTAATAAAAATCATAATTCTTAGAGTAGTATTTTGTGAGTAAAAGAGAAAATGTCATTCTTAATTGATCCTTCAGGGATGTCAGGGGTCTTTGCCCTCAGTTCCAGGTCCTACAGACATACGGGTTAAGATAACTGACTGCTCCATCAATTACTCATATATCTAAATAAATAGGTTTATTTTATTCAGCTTAAATACTATTCAGTTTATATGCCAGATAGATTGTGAGTGACCTACTAAAATATGTAAACAGAACTAAAACATTCGAGAACCAACATGCATAACAATATAATAATACATTATACACCAGGACAATACTAATCAAACATTCCAACTGCAACGGGTATTTACCCCTAAATCCAAGCAATATAGAATCCAGTTGAATTCCAGGGAGCCTTCCCTTCCTCATCTTATGGATGGGCAGATGCTGCCTGGAGAAATCAGTCCTGAAGATATATTCACGGCAAGATATGCTTGTAGGAGAATATTCATTTCTATTTTATTACACTAAATATCTTCTACTTGTTTCTTGATGAAGGGGATCATCTTACTCAGGGATAGACAACTCATGGCTCACTGGTAGCCTTCCATTGAGGATCTGTATACTGCACTAACCAGAAGGAAGGCTGAGAAAATATCTACAGACTCCTTACATCCTGGATATAAACTGTTTCATCTCCTCCCCTCCAGATGCCACTATAGGGCATTGCATGCTAAAACAACTAGACACAAAGACAGTTTTTTTTCCCCATGCCATCACTCTGCTGAATACCTAATTCTCATGGCACTGTCTTAGGCCTAAATATATTTACCCATATAGTAGGCAGTATTGGTATTATCTTTCTCATCTTTCCTATTACCTACTCCTATTGGAATCTTATGACTCTCACTTTGTTGGTTGTATCTTATGATTTATGATTGCATCTTATGATTTATGATTTATAATTTACTTGTTTGTATGTACACTGAGAGCTTATGCATCAGAGACAAATTCCTTGTGTGTCCAATCACACTTTGCCAATAAAGAATATTCTATATTCTAAATGCCAGTTCTCAGTAAGTGTGGTTTCAGGTATATTATATGTTTGAAGCTGGTTTACTCTCACTTGAGCTATATTGCTTTCGCTTGAACTGATATCAGAATGTCTAATGAAATATTAAAATTAGAAGTAAAAGTATTCTGGCTTTCAATCTTGAACATGAAGTCAATATTATAGACTCAATCACCATTCTGAATTTCCAGGTCTGGCCAAGCCAACAACCAACTCATTTAATCAACTTTTTGCTTTAAGTCATTGTTTTGCCACTGATATACCTGATTCACTGAAGGTTTTTGTACTTTGGAAATACATATTAAAATTTAAAAAAGAAGTTGTTTGGGCTGTAAAATATAAAGACTGCTCAAAAGATGGAGATTAGAAACAGAACTTAACTGAAATATTTAAAATAGACATGCTGCTGCTATTGCTGTTGGTGTTGCTGCTGCTGTTGTGATTAACATATGCTTCAGTTTTGGATTTTTTTTAATTCTAACATGTTCCAAAGAGTATCATATTTTTTTAAATCAATCTGCTTAAAAACCAAGGTCGTACAAATAGGTTTATGTTTTTTCTTAATAACTCCACTCTTATAATACTTCAATCTTTTTTGCTCAGACTACCAGCATTCTCAAAATAATTAGATTTTTTCCTTTTTTTGTAAGCAGAACACAATCAACCCTAGAATAAAAAAAACATAAATATTTGGGAACAGCTGCTTACTATTAAATATAGAAGAACAAAAACCTACCCACATCCATATTATTACACAATGATTCTCCTGGTTCCAAATCACATTGTTTCCAAGCACACGCAATATTCAAAATTTCTTCTCTTTCTCTTTTTCTTTTCTTTCCTTCCCTTTTTTTCTCCTTCTTCCGAAAAAAGTAAAGGAATCAACAGGCTTAGCCTGTGTTCAGATTACATTAATGACTATATCATTTCCAAAACATTGCATAGGTTTTAGCCACACTTCTCCCATTGATATAATAGGATTTGCATGGCTAAAAGTCTGTGCAGTACTTTCAAAATGTACCCTCAAGGCCTGACATGAATTCATGAAACCCTACAATTTCTGAATTAATACCAAAAGATGATACTGGATGGATTTAGATGTTCATTAGTTAGCACTTTTCTAATTAAAACCGAGCTTACTGAGCATTTTAAGTTTTTTTGGAAAGGAGTGGGGTTTAGGCGCATATATATGTAAGCTGAATGGCTATTTATGACAGAACAGTGGCTACTGAGAGCAGGCAACTCTAATTTTCCTAACACTTTTATTTCAGACCATGCATTAAGCCCAAGACCATGAGAATGGAGTTGCACACATTTCTTCCTGGATACTTCTAAGAAGTCATCATGCTGCTAAGTTGCTTATTGATAGTGTGTATAATATACCCATGGGGTTGTGACTATTTTTTTCCTTGCATGATTAATGTCTGTGTGATGAGAAGGAGAGCCACAAAGCTACATAGTTTGAGGAATATTAAGTGTGAGCTGATGATAGGGAAACGTCATGTTTAATCAGCATGGCGAAGGACACGGGCTTCCTGAAATGAGTGAAAAGAAGGAGATTCATAAATCAATTGGATGGTAAGCAATTCACAATTCTTTCCTTTCACCCTACAGGATTTACAGATGGTTTCATTTCCATATGCAAAAACTTTCTGTCTTTTTTCCCTCTGAGGAAATCATAATCAGAAATGTTAATGTCACACATAGGCCTCCAGTCTTTCCTGAATGCACTGAATATAGTAGAAGATACATCAAGCAAACAGATTCAGGATGCATATTATAGGAAACCAATCTAACGTTTTGTCTTGTCTTTTTGCCTCAAATATTCTAACTTACTGGGAAGATCTTGGAACACTTCAGATACCCAATATTTTAGAAACAAGCAAACATGCCTCCAGAAGCGGTGAATGCGCCAACACTGGAAGTTTTTAAGAAGAAACTGGACAGCCATTTGTCCGAAATGGTGTAGGGTTTCATGCCTGAGCAGGGGGTTGGACTAGATGACCTCCAAGGTCCCTTCCAACTTTATCATTATTATTATCATTATTATTACATCCAAATGCAAAATGTAGGAATATGGATACATACTTGACCCATAGTTAAGTCTGAAAACATACATTGCAGCAATCTTGCTAAAGCTAAATATATCTGGCTGGATCTATTCACTGTCAGAATCCATGGAAACTTATGTCTGTTGACAGAATATGTTAAACAACTATTCTATGTAGAGAAACAAGAACAGCATTATGGGGTTTACTATAAGATATCTGGAAATAGACCTATCAGACAGGCATCCACTGCGCATTAAAAACAGGTGGAGCTTCAATTGTACTATTGTTCTCCTGCTTGAGTAGGGGGCTAGACTAGAAGATCTCCAAGGTCCCTTCCAGCTCTATTCTATTCTATTCTATTCTATTCTATTCTATTCTATTCTATTCTATTGTAGCCACCATCTTGACTTTTTTTTATCATATCTTGCTCTCAATCTGTTTTGAATTGAACAAAAGTGTCCATAGTGCAGCAGTGAGTTTCTGTAAGAACTTATTATTAGACTATTCCCCTTATATTTTGTGAATGAAAAACCAGCAGACCTTAGTGCTCAATATTAGAGAAGCAACATAGGAAATTGAGATTCGAAGAACTATTATTTAGCAGCGATTTTATGAGAAATGTAAATAAATGGAGAAAATTGATCAGTGATTTATTGGAGTGTTTAAACTCTGTCTTCTACTTTGTCTTCTGCGTGTATTTGTAAATAATGAAGTATTCCAAAAAAGCTAATGATCCTTACATTTAAAGAGTAAAGTTTTGCCCTAACCAGTTGTGTCCAACTCTAGGGACTGGTGCACATCTCAGTTTCCTAGCAGAGGGAGCCAACATCGTCCCAAAACACTTCCATGGTCATGTGGCCAGCATGATTATACTGTATGTCAAGGTGCATGGAACATTGTTACCTTCCCACCAAAGTGGTACCTACAGTATTTATCTACTTGCATTTGCATGCTTTCGATCTGCTAGGTTGGCAGGAGCTGAGGTAAGAATGGGAGCTTACCATGTCATGCATTACTTAGGTCTCGAACTGCCCACCCTCCCTTTCAAAAAATAACTAGATAAGCACTGTGCTCAGGAAATTCTCTTGGCTCAAAGTCAGATTATTAAAACAATAGGATCACTGAATGATATTGAGCATAATTGTTGTCAATTGCTACATGTGGCTGGTATGTTTAAGCTAAACAGGTTTATTTTCAAGACTAAGGTGGGAGAGAGAAATATATCTTTCATTTTATTTTTAAGCAGTTGTGATCCTTATATAATTAACATGGATTCTGCATGTAGGGTTTGAAGAGGTGTATATGCTTTTCAGTGAAACATATGGACATCAAAAATATCACTGTTCCACTGAGAACAGTAGTCTAAATGATGTCTCCTGGACCAAGGCCAAGCTTAGATCTTTATTAAATGTTAATGACATCCACCTGATGAACAGGAGAACCTAGAGAAAACAAGATGTTATTTTCCAAAATTCATTACCAATATCACCATTTTCCTACTATATCAAATTAAAATGTAATAATTATAACAAGTGAAATAAATTGTTAATCATCTCACTACTGCTGGCCTGGAATATTATTCTGCATTTTTTAAAAGAACATTAACAATACAAAGGAAATAATTAAGTTCCATACAGTCTATCTAATTCACTTATGAAGAATAAACCATTCAGATGGTTTTCAATATCTGCATATCAAGCAGGCATTAAAAAAAGTAATCTAAGCCCTGATCTTTAGTAGCTTTGATTTAGATCAGTGTTTCTCAACCTTAGCCAATTTAAGATGTGTAGATTTAAAATTCCAGCATGCTGGCTGGGGAATTCTGGGAATTGTCCACATCGTAAAGTTGCCAAGGTTGAGAAACACTGATGTAGACATAATATACAGTATAATATAAAGATTAGATGGATGTTTATATGTATACCTTTTGCATCATGCATCTGCAACAAGGTACATATAAACAAATGTTGTCAACAGTGTTACTTGACAATGAGATAGGCAGCATGTAAATTAATTAATTAAATGAATAAACAAACAAACAAATAAACAGTATAAATGATGTACAGTTTCCTATATGAAAAAACTGAGAGTTCAGATTTAGAAGTTCTGTGTATTTCAGTGAACACCTCTATTTCTGAATAAATAGAAAGCTTTGCTATTTAAAACCTAAATTGGCTTATTATTTGTTTTGCATGCCTGGCTTGCCTTAAAAAATGGATAAGGAGGTTCATTTTTGAGGAGGAGAACTGAGCTGCCAAGGAAATCTCTAAATTTTATATATATCTGGTTTCAGAACTCCAATATCTGGTGAAAGGAAAGAGATCACCAGATATGTGCTGGAAGATTCTGAGAATCTGTAGGATTCACATACCTTTCCAATCTCAGTGGTAGATCAACAAACAGAAGGCATGGTAGATCAAGAAACACAAACCTACAAAATGGCCCCCAGTCAAACTTGAGTCATGGAAGTTGTTTGTCCATCTTCCCAATGCAATAGGTAGAACCATGCTGTCTGTCTGTCTGTCTATCCATCTATCTATCTATTTGATTTTTATGCTGCCTTTATTAGTTTTTAAGTAAGTCAGGATGGCAATTAGGCCCTAATTCTTTTCTCATCTAAATAAGAAGCTCCATATGTAAATCATTAGAATTCAGGCTTTCTTTAAAGTTTCCAGGAGCTCTTTGTAAGGGGTGAGAGATGAGTTCCTTATCATACATGAATGTCATGGAGAAGAGCTACAAAACCTTTGGTTCCCTGTTATGTTTTTCATTGGTTTCCTGCCCAATATCAGGAGCGTAATCTGGAAGCTGCAAAATGGGTTCTGGGAAACCATGAAATGATCAGCCCTGTATAGCTTATTGATAACATTGTCCCATAATGCTAATTATCTTCAGCAGGGTTTATTCCTAAACCAGTTTGTAGTACCACAATTTGAATCTCATTTTACAAATGAGGGATGAAATATCAGTGAAGTGCTATGTTTCCAAAACACACCTTCCTAATCATCTTTGCCCTGTACCAAGACGCAAATCATTTTAAACTCCCAGAAAGTTTATATTTCACTCCAGATATTTCACGACATAAAAAAAAGCAAAAGGAAGAGTAGAGATCACAGTCATTCTCAAATGCTGCAATAATGGACTACTATAAATAAATCAGAGGAATGTTATAGGATGGTCAGAAATCAAATGTTCCATTAGAATCAAATTTTCATCATAAAAGCTAACAAAGCAACAAGGTTTCTCTCTTAACTGTACACTGAGCAGAAAAACATTAAGCCAGAAAGTCATTTGATGACCACTTCCATTTTTGCCGTTCTTCCAGATACCCTTATTAAATAAAGATTAAAGTTTTCTGAATGCTTTCATCTGCTTTGAAATCATGGAATAGCTTCTTGCCACCTCCCTTTTCGGCCATTCACAAAATGCTGTTTTCAGCTGAGTGAATTTATTCCATTTACCAGTATGGAATGAACAGAGGTTGAGACAGTTCAGAGAGGCAAGTGCCTTTATATATAAATCTGTTTTCAGCAACAGACAATCATTCTGACTGTCATTTTTCTGGGCAAAGGAAAAGCAACATTTCTTGGCTGGCTGGTTCAGATCAACATTTCAGCATGTTCTTGTAATATCCCAGTAGAGGTTTACATGTAAATGGAAAATCTTCCTTCTGAGATGCGTGTGTGTGTGTGTGTGTGTCCTTTATCACAAACGGTGGTTGGTTGATTTCATTTACATGAAAGCCCCTCAACAAAAATGAGAGTCTTAAAGAAATAGGAAAATAAGCCTGTGAAATTAGCCTGAACAAAAATAAACAAAATCAGGAAATTACCTTGAAAATTCATTGGTAAACCTGGTTGATCATATTCCACCCCATTGTGTTCTGCTTTACCCAGACTGTTATTTCATGGCCATAGGTTTATTCAGGAAAAGAATTAGTCTATGGAAGAAGAAAAAAGAGACAAGGATAAAAGAGAAAAGAATAATATTAAAGATGCATAACAATACATTTGTATAAATGAATCTCATATTTTCAATTAGGATTCAGAGAAACTAACATCCTTATCCCAAGTCAGATTACTCAAAATCCTTTGATTTCAAATGTACATAACTTTGTGGTTACTTACAAACAATTTCTGGACTTTCTGAATAAAAAAGAAATGAAATTTTGATTTTGGGTTTTGACAATTAAGTCGGTTGTTGCTATAGAAATGGCTAGTTGTTACTATTAGATATAACTAAAGTTGATATTATAACTTTTCTATGCATCTCACTGTACCCAAAAAAGTTGGAAGTCACTGCTTTTTGTTTCTTTCTTTAAATTTTCCTCCTTCCCTCATTCTGTCTCTATCTTGTTTCCTCTCCTTTTTTCCATTGTCTTTATTTCCATTTGTATTTTATATTAGGAAAAAATAATAAAATATATTTTAAAAAGATCCTTTGAACCACACTCAAGGTTACTTCTTGAAATGATGGTTGTGATGTGCTTCTATGTGGAGATGCCTTTGAAGGCAACTCCAAAGCTAAAGCAGATCCATAATGTGACAGCCAAACATCTCTTGAGTATTCCTCATTGAGTGTATGAGATTCCAGTCCTGGCTCAGTTTCACTGGTTACCCATTGTTTTCTGAGCCAAATTCAAAGTCTTGTTTTAAAACTTGTTAGGTATTTGTTACGGCTTGGGACCTGCCTACATAAAAGAGCAACTACCCACTCAGACCCATTCAACATGTTGAGACTCTAGAAAGAGTACAGAGAAGAGCAACAAAGATGATTAGGGGACTGGAGGCTAAAACATATAAGGAACGGCTGCTGGAATTGGGTATGTCTAGTTTAATGAAGAGAAGGACGAGGGGGGACATGATAGCAGTGTTCCAATATCTCAGGGGCTGCCACAAAGAAGAGGGAGTCAAGCTATTCTCCAAAGCGCCTGAGGGCAGGACAAGAAGCAATGGATGGAAACTAACCAAAGAGAGAAGCAACCTAGAACTAAGGAGAAACTTCCTGACAGTTAGAACAATTAACCAGTGGAACAACCTGCCTCCAGAAGCGGCGAATGCTCCAACACTGGAAGTTTTTAAGAAGAAACTGGACAGCCATTTGTGTGAAATGGTATAGGGTTACCTGCCTGAGCAGGGGGTTGGACTTGATGACCTCCAAGGTCCCTTCCAACTTTATCATTATTATTATTATTATCATCATCATCATCATCATCATCATCATCATCATCATCATCATCATCATCATCATCATCATCATTATTATTATTATTATTATTATTATTATTATTATTATTATTATTATTATTATTATTATTACAATGCTCGAAGGTGCCTTCCAGGAAGAATTATCTGGAAATCTTCCCATACAGGAACCCCAATGCTATGGAATTGCCTCCCTGTCTTTCATTCTTCTCTGTTACTTTTAAATGCAATTTGAAAACATAATTTTATATACTGGCATTTTCTT
This sequence comes from Protobothrops mucrosquamatus, assembly GCF_001527695.2. NCBI lineage: Eukaryota > Metazoa > Chordata > Lepidosauria > Squamata > Viperidae > Protobothrops > Protobothrops mucrosquamatus. The sequence continues at coordinate 465,213 of NW_015386342.1, forward strand.
CCTTTGTTATGTATTGGTGGCTATTTACTGTTATTTGTTTCTATTAACTAAAGCTTTCATTGTCAATGTTGTAAACCATGATGGGCTGATTTTGTTCGGAAAAAATGTATAAATAAATATGATTATTCAGGAATCATGCCATTCAGTGTGTGGGGCAGGGGTGGGAGAGTAGAATTGCTAATACTTTTAATAGATCTTAGAAGATATTTTATAACTGGGCTTTAAAAATGATGGACTTTGCTGGAAAATCATGCTTTGGACAAAGAGTTGCCTACCATATGCAATGAGCAGGAAAGAAGCATCCTTCCTAGAAATCCAATGGTTATTGATTAATGTATAGAGCGCCACATAGCCCTTTCCATGATAGAAGAATTCATCTTTTGCTCAAATGAATAAGTCAACATTCTTATTAAGCATATTAAACTTATTAAGTCCTTGTGCTGCAATGCGGCCTCAATTGAAGGGTCTGATTCAGCCCAATCAAGTTGACAGAGAGAGATAGTTCAGCTCCCACTGTTGTCTTAGATCAGGACATGTGTCAATCATTGGACAATGAACTGCCCCTGGCTGTCCGTCCTCATTTCTTCATGGTGGGAGGCATGTTGCCCTTTCAGAAGAATTTATTTTCGCCTGCCTTCCTTACTAGCCTGGCCATGACAGGTCTGCCCTGTGTATGGCATTTAGCATATGGCTAACTGTGGTTCCATTCCATAGTTTAATAATAATAGTCAAGACAGAGTATTTGAACTGAGCTGAGAGCATTTCTTTATCTTGCCTCAATCATCGGTTTGTATGTCTATCTGAGAAATAATTAGCATCTTTTGTACATGCACTTAAAGGTCCTGATGGGATCACCTTTCATAATTTTGCATAGCTTGTATTAAGTAATAATACATACTGCACTATGAATTTTTTTATTGTCACCAAAATGCAACCAACAGCCTGTAATCATGGAGGTGTGTATCTAAAAACAAGGATGGGCAATTTTGGGGTAGCCCAGAGCTGCATACTGTAGGTTTGGCATCTGAAAGCCATAAAGTGAGTATCGGGGGCCACAACGGAGTGTCAAGGGCCACATGAAGCACTGGGATCAGAGAATGCCCATCTCTGGCCTAAAAAAGTACATCCTGTTCTATGTATTTTCATTATTTCATTTAAACTTTACATTTCCATCTATTTTTTTGCGGTTCTAAGCAATTTAGAGCAAATATCATAAAAGCATTGCAAGTGAGTGAACTTACAATTCCTCTGTCCTTTTCTTTCTTTCAATATTACCCATCTCTCTGGTTTAATTATGGGGGGTGGGGGAAAATAGGATAGCTTCCTGAACCCTTTTGACTAATGTGGTCAATAAATGTTACCATTACTGTACTATTTGATAAAAAAGTAAAAAGAAAATATATATCTAGAAGATATAGTGGTCTTGTAGTGGTAACAATTAAATCTGAATGCATATTGCACAGAAAAACCATTTCAGAGCCACAGAGGAGACAGCAAGTCTATATAATGTGAAATACTAAATCACTATTCTTTCTACCTCTTCAATAACACCTTTTATTTATTTCTTGGGTTAGGAATGAAAGTATTTTGAATTACCTGGATCAGAGAATGCTGATGCATAATCTCTAAATGAAGTTGATCTGAACTGCATTAGCCCCAACCAGTAAGGCAAAGGGTGTAAAGGATGATGGGAATTTCACTTCCAGGGTATCTGGAAGAAGATGCTACTATTCTTTAGGCTCTGATCCCCAGTGGGACTTATTTCCATGTGTTCTTTTTGCATTGCAATTACTTTTAAAGATTATACAAACTCAGTTTTAGAAACATTGTCATGCTTTCTCTTTGATGTATCAATGTCATAATGTCTAAGAAAAGGGGAAAGTAAACCACTACTAGCAACTAGAAGCTGCAATAAATGGTTCAGCAAAGCTCTTATGTTACTACTACCACCCTATATGAACAAAGCATTGCTGAATATCTCAGTTAATCCAATTAAACTTTTAATTGTTGTTCCATGTAGTTTCTTCACTCTCTATATAATCAGCCTCAGGTTACTTTATGCAACATAATGATTTTATTATAGATTATAATTATTTCATTATACGTTTTAATCTGTGAAAGTTTTCCTCCATTCATCTTAATTTATACAGAGATTATTGGTTTCTAATTCATCAAACACATCCTGTTTTTGAGACTCTTGAAATCAGATATATAGTTTAGTATTTCCAGATGGGATCAAACATACAAATTAACAACACAAAAGGAAACAGACCTGAATTTTATTCACAGACACATATTTGAAAGAGAAGAATGTATACATTCTTCTTGGTTTTCATTTTCATTTAAGTGGAGAATTGCCCTCAGCACACTTATGGGAGAATTAATCTCCCAATTCAGTAAAAGCTTTCTGAATTAGGACTTGACATATCTCTTTGTTTCCATACCACTTTTATGAGATTTTTTTCAGCATTATTTATGTTATTTAAAAGTATTTTCAAAATCCACAGATAAATATCATATGTACTGTATATATTCATCCCACCAAAAAAATCACTTCTTTTTTTAATTCAGGGTGCTGAGAAATGAATCATGTTCCACATTTTATTCCAAAATAAGCAAAATCCACTTCCCATTTTTCATCATTTTCACACGACCAAATTTCTGGAGTAAGATTACTCCTTATTACCACTATGATTTTCCACATCATTTTCTGCTAAGCCTTCCTCGAATGTTCAAAGAGGAAAAAGTTGACTGAAAATTTCCAATCCTACCACTACTCATATCATTGTGCCACTAGACCAGAGGCCCCCAACCTTTGGGGCATCAGGGATCGGTTCTATGGAGCATGGTTTTTTGTGGCCTGGGGGGGGCATGCTTTGGCATGCTGCCTTGGATCCCGTGTATGTGTGTATGGCAGTGGTGGGATTCAAATATGTGAACAACCTTTTCTCTGTGTGGATGCCACTTCTGGAAGTCCATTCTGGGCCTGGGCAACAAAAAATTAGCTACCGATTCTGCCGAAGTGGTGCGAACTGGCTGAATCCCACCACTGGTGTATGGGGCTTCACTCATTTGTGCAGCCCGGTTCCTGGCAGGCCACAGACCAGTGCCGAGCCACAGACCGGGGTTGGGGACTCCTGCACTAAACAAATCATTGAGGCTCCCAGAGAACCAAATAATAAAAAAGACAATAAAGTCGTGTCCCAGAATGAAAAAAATGTATCCCATCACTTTGGTATGAAAAGATTTTGAGGTAAGGCAAATGAGTAAATTTTGGACTAGTGCATCAGAATATAATAAAAATGAATTTCACTAAAATTAATGGAGTGAAGTAAGTGGATTGACCCTAGGGCAAAAAGAGAGAGAGAGAAAGAATTTTTAGTCTACATTGTTATAATCACAAAATTACAAGTGCAACAATTAATTTCCGCAACCTTAATCATTCATCAGGCTTTCATGTTACCAACAGTCACAAGCTGCTAGAATAAGGAATTAATTGATATATTCATTACATTAGCCATTAAATTAATTTCATTGGCATTGGACAACTACACTCAGTTTTGCCCAAGCAGTAATTACATTTATTATCACTGCTTTGGCTGTAAGAAAAATCAAGAAGGAAAAAGATTGACCACAGTCCCAAAACTTCAGTTGTGTAGATGGGGGTTCTTTATTCCCTCCTCTACATTTTCTATTTCATCTAACAAATCATGTTAAGCAGCAGGTATTCCATTCCCACTACAGTTTTAAAAATGAATAACTAAATATTACTTTTATTTTTTATGTAATTACAACATTTAACGGGTAGATTGGATGAAGCACTGTTTAGTATTATAGTATGTCTAATATCAGATATCTCAACCTGTCTTTTTAATTTGTTTATCAATAAGGTCCACTGCTACATTATTAGTTTGCTTCCAGAGAATCTTTATTGTGATGAAAAAACCTCATCCTTTGAAGCTTGAAGAAGAAAGCAGATCTTCCTTTCATGATTTTAGAACAGGACAGAAGGTTTTGGAGAAGACTCCAGAGCTGTAAAAATGAGGGTTAGAAGGAGCTGCATACAGCTTTATGCAAACTTTCTGCTTGAGACCAGGTTTGTAAGGACCACATGGTTAAGCAAAAGTAAAATCATCCATGAACTAAGATTGAGATGCAATGCTAGCTTGCAGTGTGCCATGGGTAGTGCTTAGCAATGGCAATCCCAGCACTTCCTACTGCCATTGTTGGATAGTGCCAATCAGTGCTTTTTTTGTTAAAAAAAAAAAAAAGTTGCCAGAACTCACACAAGTCATACAACCCGCCTTGCCTACCCTACAAGGTTCCATCCAAAAAGGTGCCAGAACTCCGTTCTGGGCGTTCTATGACAAATAAAGCCCTGGCCATGGGTAATAAATAATTTTGGGAACAAATACCACCTGCTGGATAAGAAGGAAGGCAAATGAAACAATATGGTAAGTGATGAAGAAGAATTGGACCTATTTGAATTATAGACTTCAAAGGCTTTTCTTTGTCATGATCTTTGATTGAAAGACAGTGCTGCATCAGCAGCAGTTTCCAAAGGAAGGAAATTTATTACAGCAATTGTTTAAGTTGACTTTGTTTAGAAGAAAAATGCTGTTATTTAGAAGAAGCATTGTTTGTGCCAAATTGCTCTGCAGGAGGAAGAAAACATTTCATGTTCTTTCTGCTATCATCTCAATGGAGCTGGTGCAATCCTGAGACGCAGGAGATTTGACTTTTCAAATTATCTGTTGGAAGGAAGGAAGGAAGGAAGGAAGGAAGGAAGGAAGGAAGGAAGGAAGGAAGGAAGGAAGGAAGGAAGGAAGGAAGGAATACATTTAGTCCAAAACAGATGTAGTCTTGCATGGGGTTAAACTAATATAATCTCATCTTTCTTGTCATCATGGAACACCAAAACCCGATTAAATGCTCTAGTTTGCTTAATCTCTGAGAAAAAGAATCACAGAGAAACTGTGACTGGGAGAGGGAGAGGAAGAAAGAGATGCACACTTCTTTATTACAGAACTCTCCACCGAAGTCTGGAGGCACAAACTACATCTCCCAAACATTAACTTGTCTGCAATAGCCAACTATGCCTCCTAGAAAAGGAAAGAGCTAATGACATTATGGGACATTTTGTGGACAATGGGTGGGATTTTGCTTTTCCCAAAGNGTGACTGGGAGAGGGAGAGGAAGAAAGAGATGCACACTTCTTTATTACAGAACTCTCCACCGAAGTCTGGAGGCACAAACTACATCTCCCAAACATTAACTTGTCTGCAATAGCCAACTATGCCTCCTAGAAAAGGAAAGAGCTAATGACATTATGGGACATTTTGTGGACAATGGGTGGGATTTTGCTTTTCCCAAAGGTGAACAGTTAATATGGTAAGGAAACCTAACTTAGTTCATGATTAAGTAGGTTAAGAATCTTTGCACACGGGGCCATAAAATAAAATAAACTTATGAATATTTATAATATTAGTAATACTAGAAATACTGAATAGATTTTCAGTTTCCATTACAAAATCCTTTTAAACAATCTCCCCCAATCTCATGGACTACCGATCTGGTGGACTTAACTTTCCACAATACTGCTAGGCTAATTAGAGGAGAATGGGGAACACTTTTGGAGATTTCAATTTCTCCTTTGGAGTTTTCTGGAGTTTGGTGCTTTGGAGGGTCCTCAAGGTCAGCATGGGCAGTGCTGCTGGGAAAGAGGAATCTCTGAAAATGATCTTCCACTGCATAAGAAGTGCTTCTGCTAGAAGAAGCATTATCAACTGGGAAATGTGCCAATATTGCAAATTAATTCAGACAGTTTTTCTCCGGTTTTTAGAGGGACATTTCAGGATTTTCTCTTATGTCTTAAATAGCATGCATTTCAGTTTCAGATTTATAAACTTCCCACTAAAACTAGCCAGAAACGTCATTATCAGATTCTGAATGGGTACCATTCATTTCAGGTGAATAAGCTGATTCAGAAGGGCATACCCTTCCAAGACCGAGTGGCTGTGGCTGCCGGCGCCCCGGCATAGTCAGTTGGTTCCATCGCTGTCTATAGGGGGCGAATCCTTGGCCCCCTCAGAGAGGGCGCGCAATCTGGGAGTCCTCCTGGATCCACGGCTGACACTGGAAGATCATTTGTCGGCCGTGACCAGGGGGGCGTTTTATCAGGTGCGCCTGATTTANGTGACTGGGAGAGGGAGAGGAAGAAAGAGATGCACACTTCTTTATTACAGAACTCTCCACCGAAGTCTGGAGGCACAAACTACATCTCCCAAACATTAACTTGTCTGCAATAGCCAACTATGCCTCCTAGAAAAGGAAAGAGCTAATGACATTATGGGACATTTTGTGGACAATGGGTGGGATTTTGCTTTTCCCAAAGATGAACAGTTAATATGGTAAGGAAACCTAACTTAGTTCATGATTAAGTAGGTTAAGAATCTTTGCACACGGGGCCATAAAATAAAATAAACTTATGAATATTTATAATATTAGTAATACTAGAAATACTGAATAGATTTTCAGTTTCCATTACAAAATCCTTTTAAACAATTTCCCCCAATCTCATGGACTACCGATCTGGTGGACTTAACTTTCCACAATACTGCTAGGCTAATTAGAGGAGAATGGGGAACACTTTTGGAGATTTCAATTTCTCCTTTGGAGTTTTCTGGAGTTTGGTGCTTTGGAGGGTCCTCAAGGTCAGCATGGGCAGTGCTGCTGGGAAAGAGGAATCTCTGAAAATGACCTCCACTTTCTTCTGCAATGGAGATCTTCCACTGCATAAGAAGTGCTTCTGCTAGAAGAAGCATTATCAACTGGGAAATGTGCCAATATTGCAAATTAATTCAGACAGCTTTTCTCCGGTTTTTAGAGGGACATTTCAGGATTTTCTCTTATGTCTTAAATAGCATGCATTTCAGTTTCAGATTTATAAACTTCCCACTAAAACTAGCCAGAAACGTCATTATCAGATTCTGAATGGGTACCATTCATTTCAGGTGAATAAGCTGATTCAGAAGGGCATATTGAACAGGGGAGTTCACTGACAGAAACAATAAACTACAGCAGAAAAGAAATGTATATACAAAGGTTATAGGCTGGATTTCTTGCACTCATGTGCCATCTTTTTCACACTGTAGTATTCAGTTTCATCACGAATGAATCCACAGATCTGTGTTGATCATAGATTTGTTCTAAGATTAAGCTGAGTACGCTAGAAATAAAGACCATCTACAGTGGCAGAGAAGCTAGTATCTTTTTAAGGCAAATATTACCTCTTTCTCAGACATTCAGTTTTCCTTGTCCCTTCAATCAATGAAGCCACAATGTTTCACAATCCTACAGAGGTAAATGCACTTAATTTGAATCTGGAAGACTTTCACCATGGCTGTTCACAGCTTCAGTAAACCCAGCTGATGTACAATGGAATTTATTTCTAGCATGTGCTAACATTGGAGTATGCAAACATTACAGCTTTAGGTTCTTTTGAAACATTTTTATGTCCTCCCTCTCCAGCCCCCTGCTCCCCCCCACTGATATTTAAAGTGTAGAATATTTTCTTTTTTTTTTTAATCTAGCTACAGACAATTGGTCATGTGTAAAATAAAAACTGGTGGGTCCAGATGGTGCCATTTCAGCAAAGCTCAGGAAAGCATTATGATTCAGGTGGGCATTTCATTTTCATTTATTTAATTAAAAAAATTATGGGTTACATTCCTGTGGTTCAAAATTGGTAACAATAAATAAGAAAGCAGATAAAATGAGTAACCAAAGAAAGCCCAGGAAGAATGGAAAAACTAGCTTATCATATTAAAAGTAAAGCCGCTTCTCTTTTACAGTTTAATAAATAAGAAGCTTTTTATCAAGTTCTGAAATGTGCTTATTTAGCAATAATTTTGCTAGAGTAGGATATTCTGCCTAGACCATGGTTTCTCAACCTTGGCAAATTTAAGGCATGTGGATTTCAATTCCCAGAATTCTCCAGCCAGCAAATGCTGGGAATTGAAATCCACATGTCTTAATGTTGTGAAGGTTGAGAAACACTGGCTAGAGTTTCTACATTCTGCTAGATTATGCTTGCAGTATATAACTATGCATGGACAACACAAAGTGTAATTATAGTCTCTTTCAAGCTGAGTGCAATCTTAGTTTTTGACAGAAGTGATTTCTATTTTCTTCTGCATTGCTTTTATTTTATTTCTAGCCTAACTAATGTAAATATGTAAATATTAAGCACTTCTGATCTTGTTTGGTTTTCCTAGATCAGCTAAGATATAGAATAGAATAGAATAGAATAGAATAGAATAGAATAGAACTTGGAGGTCTTCCAATCCAGCCCCCTGCTCAAGCAGGAGAACCTATACCATCTCAGACAGTGAATGTCCAGTCTCTTCTTGAGCTTACCCCCCACAATCTCTGTGGGTAAGCTGTTCCACTGGTTGATTGTCCTCACTATCAGGAAGTTTCTCCTTAATTCCAGGTTGCTTCTTTCTTTGATCAGTTTCCAACCATTGTTTCTTGTCCTTCCCGCTGGTGCTTTGGTGAACAACATGGCCCCCTCTGCCCTGTGGCAGCCCCTCAGATACTGGAACACTGCTATCATGTCTCCCCTATTTCTTCTTTTCTTTAGACTAGCCCAACCCAAGTCCTGTAGTCGTTCTTTGTAGGTTTTAGTCTCCAGGCCTTTGAATTTTTTCCAAACTCTCAAAATCATTTTGTGATATGGTGACCAAAATTGGCTGCAGTATTCCAGGTGTGGTCTTACTAGGGTTTTATAAAGTGGTACTAACACTTTGCGTGATAACAACTCCACTAATACAAATTTAATCCTAATGCTATTTTAAGGGTTGTAATGTTGCACTTATCAATGTCTTCCAAATCCCACATTATTGTGCTTATCATCTCTCCTTACTTCCTCACATTTCCTTAAATAATTTGGCAATAAAGGAGCAATATATGGGAACTGAAAAGCATCAGAGAGAAGTGTAGGAAAATGTGCATTGTTCATTTTGCAAGTGCAATACAAAGCTTTCTTCTCCATGAAACACCACAGCTGTAATTTTTCACAAAGTTAAATTTGTTCAAACCTTTCATCTGATTTAAAGAATGTATTATAAATCATATTACATACTTTAATTATTTTACCTGTGCAAGAATGGCAGTTCTATATTTGTCAGGTATTGAGAATGGCTATTGCTAATAATTCATAGACATTTAAATGGCACAAATTCACTTTCATAATGATAGGAATTACCTTAGTATGCATCAGGCAGCAATCTATCAGATCTATCTGTAGAAAATGATTTGGGACTTTACTGAATTTTTGCCTGCACAAGTTTTGCTGGCTTCAAACAAGGATTGGGGCTATTTGGTGGAATTCTGGGGATCAGTGGTTATTAGCCTTGATAGCATCTGCTATCTGAAATCCATCTGCTGAGTGACCAAGGGACTCCCTCATGCTGTGGATTGGTCAATGTGAAACAGACTGTTGAATTAGATAGACCAGGGGATTGATCCAACAAGTTACTGCTTATATTCTTAATTATTACAGAACCTGGAATTTGGAAGTCTATGCCTTAGGCTCACCAGGATTATATCGATCAGTTTTGGGGAAAACCTGTTCTTCTCCATGTTTGTCCAAACATTTCTCTTCCCAACCTGAGACTAACCTGAAACCAATTTAAACTTGTGTGCCTGGAAACTAACTCCTCCTATAGAATGAATCAATGCCTCCATTCAGGCATTGATTCATTCTATATCCACATACCTTTCATGGCAACAACACAGAAACAATTTATTATTGTCCTCTTTCAAGATGTTTTTTTCAGCTTTCCAATTTAGCCTGCAGCCCTGGTATGGCTTGTGATACTCCCATCCAAGTATTAACCAGGATCAACCCTACTTAACTTTTAAACCCAGAGTAGATCAGTCAGGTACTGGCTTCAATTACTCATTGGATAAAGAATATAATGGTACTTGTTTTCAAATCCAGTAAAGGAAAATGTCTTACATTATTGGACCATTGAGCTCAGTAGTGTCTAAACTCACTCCAGCAACCCAGAGTTACAGATTAGAATCTGTTTTACGTATAGTTGGAGAGGTGTGGATTTAATCTGAAAACTGCAATGCTGCAGAGCATACATTGTACCATTGCAACTCACAGCATGCTTGGTGAAATTTAAAATTAGGAATCCTGTTTACTTTTCTTTGGTAAGGATAAGTACATTAAGATCCTCCACCTAGGAGCATGGATTATATTGGGGGGGGGGGGGAAGGAGCAACATTGCACTTGAACCTAGAGAAACTTTATCTGAAGTAGACTTTTCTCCTAAACGTTTCTATCCGGTAATGGATTCAGCAATAGGCAAACAGATCCCACATTTGTTCAATAACATAGAATTTTATAACTACTTTATATTTTAGGATACCCTTTGCCAGTGATTAATAATGATGGGGTTTTTTTAGAAATGAAGTAGAACAGAAATATAGTGAACATCATTAACTGTTCTTGAGGCTGGCAATGCTTTCAGCGCTGCCACTAGTCAATCCCTGTTGAAAGATAGCCATGCTGCTCAGCTCAATGGATCCAAATACATCTTGTCTATCCAAAGGGGGGCCAGAGGCTCACAGCAGCTGTTCTGCTGCTTTGTAAACAAGTCTGGGACATAGTTCTTTAACCTACAAACATGTCTCGGAAAATATGCCTGTGTCTCAAAGGAGTTTGTTTGAAATGCTTCAAGGGGTTTTTGGAGGGTTGTTGTTTAATACCGGTATGATGTGGTGCTCAAAAGATTTCAAAGGATTTTGCTATCTACCCACCCTTAGACCTTGCCTTTTAAAGCTTTTTCTTTTCTTGCTTTTTTACTCTTTAAAAGAAGAGAGAGGAGATCTAATATTAAATGCATTTCCAGTATTGTTTGTTAAACAGATAATGTTGTCATGTGTTTGTCATCAAGTAATCTCTCGTAATATCAGAAATGTGGTACACTGTACTTCTAAAGCAGGGGTGTTAAACTGCCGGCCTGCGGGCCAGTTTCATCATACCGGAGCCGCACCCACCCCATTGCCGGCAATGGCGAAAAAGCTCCGATACGTTGCGCGACGTCATGTGACGTCACGAGTTTGACATGTCTGTTCTAAAGTGAGTTTTACGGAATTATGCAGATGTCACAAAGGTGATTTTTTCAGGAGTCAATGGGACTTTCTTGTTTTTATTTTTCTTTGAATACCCTTTGAATGGTGCAGGAGTATGAACGAATTTCCAGAAAACATTGCAGACTACAGGAACAGGGCAGAAAATATCCTGCAGCCAAGAAGGCTCCACACACATTTGTACTACTCAGGTGACCCTGAGGACACAGAAAAACTCTAAATGTCCTGAAGACTCTCTGAAAGAATGAAAATGACCAGCTGTCTGCAAGAAATATAAATCCTTCCATTTCCCACCATCCAGTCAGAGCTGAAGAAACTTCTTGGATGAGAAGCGAAACATCTTTAATGAAAAGCAAGTAAGTCCAGTTGCCTCCTGAAAAAAACACCTTTGGGACTGAGAATCTCCATAGACATGTGCAGATGTCATGTTTTAGAGTCTTGGCCTCACTTGGCTAAAGCTGGAATCTCTTCAGTTCTACTTGGGAATTCACCGATCAGGGTTCCTGTTTACAGACATAACATTTCTTGAATCTTCTGAAAGTTTAAACAAGAATTGAATATATTCTATATCTTAGACTGCTCATACAGCAGATGTTCTAAAACAGCAATCAGTTTTACATTATTTAGTTTAGTTACAATAACATAACCTTTGCTTTTTCTGACATGCCAACTTCCCTCTCAATGTTTCTGCACCTGTTTTTCTAATAAAGCTAATAAATAGCAATATTCTGTGTTGCTCTTTATACTGCATTTCTATGTAAGTTTAGTCTCACACACACACACACAAACACACATTTAGTACTGCTTCCACTGAATTGCAGATCATGTACTCTAGATTAATCTTACATTTAATATATTATTTACATTTCATTTCTACCTATAAAGCTCATCCAGAAATATAAGTGCATGAATACACCTGCTAAATGATCCAATTCACAATGCAACATCTTCTTAACAATTGCATTCAATACCAGTTTGTTTCTAATCATCAGTCAAAGGCATTATCAGCATGTATGAATCTCATAATTTTATTTGCATGTCTTTGTGTTTTGTGATTTTTCTCCAGTTTTTTCTTCTCTCTTCTGCTCTTTCCAGGTAATGTATTATCCACTATCCAGACTTTTTTGTTGTTCTTATTGACAATTGTTAAGTCCCGGGTGTTATGTGGCAGGGGGTTGTCATTTATTGCTGATATATCATATCATATTTCCCATCCTCAGAAATTTATATTTATTTATTTTGTTGGTTGGTTGTTTATTAAATTTATATGCTGCCTATCTCACTATCCAAAGCAACTCTGGGTGGCTAGCAAGGTCAAGGTCAGATAAGAGACTTCCTCATGACTCCTGACTGTGAAGCTGTTGCAAAACTGCAATAATCTGTGTATGTTATTAAGAGGATCTTCCCTTCTTGACCTTTCCACAAAACTATGACTATGACAGAGCATCATCATGCTCATTTTAGGAACGTCAGTCCAATGGTTTTCTATCATTACATTCTCACTTTCCTATAAATACATAGGTGGAAGTCTCTTTGCATTTCCTTTTGCATTAATTTTGGAAAAATAAGTCTATATACACAAATCAAATGTGTATTAATTAGTGTAGCTGGCATTAAATATTGAAAGCATGTTAGAACTGTTATGCCCTGGGGAGCAACTGTAATCTGAACTTTATGGCTTTGATATTCAATTTTTACTGTGATTTTGTTTTCTTGCACTGCTCAACCCATTTCATTTGCATTCAAAGGAAAAATAGCAAAATTCTCTAGTGATTAGCTTTACCTGCAGTAAACTCCCCTTGTATTAATGAAAGACTGAATTTCCTCATTTCAAAAGGTAATGAAAAATATAGTTAATCAAGACAGTATAGTTCTCCTTAATTTCTTCTGTGTAATTACAGCTATGCTTTAACCGGTTTTTCTCATGGAAATATAGTCAAAGCATATATATTTCTCTTCCTGAATTGCTACATTGAGAAAAGAATGGTACATATAAGAAAGATAAGAAATGAGAGCAAACAAATTGGATGGCAAGGAAGCCATTTTAGAGAACACACATTTGTAGTTTTGCAGAAATCGTTCTCTCTTAATCTAAAAGTGCAATAGTTAACCCAGAAGATATTGGAACCATATTCATGGAAATTCAGCCAGGAAGATGAGAGGTCTGGAAACTAAGTGAAAAACATTTTTTTTAAAACTGATAAGCTTTAAGATGGAGAAAAAGGGAGGAAATGAAAGGCGAGAGAAAAATCAGAAGAGAGACAAAGTACCATGAAATTATACAGGTTATCTTTTGCTTTGCTAGAACTGTTTCTCTTCCATTCACACAAATACACCCAAACAAGTGTTCACTGTTGTTTATGAGAATGTGCACGTAGGTATACAGGTAGTCCTCAACCTACCACCATTCATTTAGTGACTGTTTGAAAATACAACGGCATTGAAAAAAGTGACTTTTGACCTGTTTTCACACTTATGAACTTTGCAGCATTCCCCATGGTCACATGATCAGAATTTGGGCACTTGGCAACTGGCATGTACTTATGACAATTGCACTGCCCTGGGGTCATGTGATCACCATTTGCAACTTTCCCATCTGGCTTCTGACAAACAAAGTCAATGGGAGAATCCAGATTTGCTTAACAATTGCATGAGTCTCTTAACAACTGTAGTGATTCACTTAGATGTGGCAAAAATATAATAATAATAATAATAATAATAATAATAATAATAATAATAATAATAATAATAATAATAATAATAATAATAATAATAATAAAGTTGGAAGGGACCTTGGAGGTCATCAAGTCCAACCCCCTGCTCAGGCAGGAACCCTACACCATTTCAGACAAATGGCTGTCCAGTTTCTTCTTAAAAACTTCCAGTGTTGGAGCATTCACCGCTTCTGGAGGCAGGTTGTTCCATTGGTTAATTGTTCTAACTGTCAGGAAGTTTCTCCTTAGTTCTAAGTTGCTTCTCTCCTTGATCAGTTTCCATCACTGAACAACTGTCTTGCTTAGCAAAAGAAATTTTGGACTCAGTTATGGTTGTAAGTCAAGTCATGGTTGTCTGTATGTAGAATGCCTTAAGTGTTTGCACATATAATTGCAAGCATGAAAAACTGATTGTTATTCATTCACTTTGAATATGTATCAGGAATGAGTGCAGTCCATGTGGGGTTCTAGTTACAGATTTCCTTGTGGTCTCCTAAAGCCACTCCCATCCCCATTTGTACTGTGTAATCTTTCCTTTAATTAAAAAGAAATATGATAGTTATTCTCAAATATGTGTATAGATGAAAGTATGATAAAAATTATTATTGTTCAGGAAAGAAATTCCATATTTTCTCAATTTAAAATAGTTTGTTTTAGTATTCTTTTTCATCATAAAGTAGGTAATGTCAAATTCTTTTAACATTCTACCTATCAGTAAGTTTGGATGTGTTTCAAAAACCTAAATTAGTCTAGGCTCTTTGCCCCTGTGTCAGATCTATCTGGAGTGTTTTTACAATCGCATCAAAGAACAATTTCTTAATTGCTTTTTAGTGCAATTTAGATTTTTCTGCTGTGTACAAAAGGACATATAGATCTTTATAAAAAAATTTCTGATGGAACACTTAGGCTAAAATACATTTTTTTTCATATAGCAAAAGCATACAGATCTCTTAGTGTCTTAGAGCATTTTACTCAATTAATTTGTGGTTTTAAATTCTTACAACAATTGCATGCACATATGTACCTTTAAGTCAGTGCTGACTCTTGGGAACTGCCTGGACAACTACTTGCAGTTTTTCTGACAAAATTTCAGAAGTAATTTGTCATTGCCTTCTTACTAGAACTGAGAGAAAGTGACTGGCCCCAGATCAATCAGATGGCTTTGTACCTAAAGCAGGTTAGAATCTCATAGTTTCCTGGTTTCTAGTCCAGTGCCTTTAACCATTATACCAAATTGGCTCTCTACAGCAATCATAGAATTTTCAAAATCATTAGAAAAGAAACCACTTTATCACACTTTTTGCTTATTTCTACAGAATTTCCTATGGACAAGCATTATTAGATATTTTTTTTTAGAAAAAGAAAAGTTTATTGGGCCTTCTAAAAATAGTCTTGAACTTCTTGTATTTATTTGGCCTCAGATGTTGTCACACAACAAAGGATACGATGTAGGAACCTAACTAACTTAATTCTAGGGCAAGATATAAAATTAAGCAGAGCATTCTCTACTAATTTTAGTAGACATGGAAAAGTACCAAAACTAAATATTGTAGCATGCTATATCAATATCTGACAGACCCATGCAAATTTTCTACCAGCTAGATAAGATAAGATAAGATAAGATAAGATAAGATAAGATAAGATAAGATAAGATAAGATAAGATAAGATAAGATAAGATAAGATAAGATAAGATAAGATAAGATAAGATAAGATAAGATAAGATAACCTTTATTGTCATTTTTTTACTGTGGGCACAACGGCACACATCAAAAATGAAATTTAGTTGCCCGCTCTCAAACATTAGCTAGCTGCTAATGTTGATACATTGCCCCATGCATGGACTTTATGTTATATTCAAAGGTTTATGTTAGGTGTGGACTATTGATAATATTTTTGGAACAACATTCATAAGATTAAATCATCCTTCCTCAGCCAGGTATCCATATTCATATTAGATATGAATTCTGGGAATTGCAAATCATAAACCCATGGAAGTGTAGAACCCATTAATGGCTACATTGTCTATAAGTTTTAATACATTCTCTCCTGTCTTTTTCTTATTATAATTTTAACTGTTTTTAATGGTTGTGTTTGAATTATGTTGATTGTTTAGTTTTGTGTTTTAATTGTTTACATGGACCAGTCACATGCATGTGCGCTATGGCGGCACAGTGGTTAGAATGCAGTTTTGCAGGCTAATTCTTCTGACTGCCAGCAGTTCAATTCTCACTGGCTCAAGGTTGACTCAGACTTCCATCCTTCCGAGGTTGGTAAAATGAGGACCCAGATCGTTGGGAGCAACATGCTGATTCTGTAAACTGCTTAGACAAGGCTGTAAAGCCCTATGAAGCAGTATATACATTTAAGTGCTATTGCTGTTGCTATTGCTATATTGAACAAACAAGCAAGCAAGCAAGCAAACATTTGCAGTATGCCAGGTTTAGGGAGGCTAGAAGACTGCATGATGTTGCAATGGATTCAAACCTTGTAGGTTCAGCACCTTGGACAGTTACATATCTCCTACTTAAGATTCTCTAACAAGTGTTCTAAAGTATTAGTAAAGTTGTGCTCCCTCACCCATATATTTTTATTTTAAATTCTCATTAGCCTCTGGCAACACAACCAAAACTGAAGGGTAATGCAATTGTAGTCTCAAATTATAGAGTTCCAATTTGGTTGTTCTAAAGTTTCATTAAAGTCAACACTGGGGGGAAAAACCATTTTAGAGCAACAGAGTTTTCTAGTTCCATTTGTGGATATATTGATCAGAATGATCAAACTTATTCACCTACTGAATGGACTACATTTTTCACATAGATGCTGGAAAAAATGGAGAAGGGAGAGCCATGTTTATTGCCTTGAACCACTGAAGAAAGAAGAAACTACTAAATAAATATGCAAGAAAAACATAAAACTTTTTCCATCAGAGGAAACATTTATAATATCTATGAGAAAACTGCTGCAATTACAAAGCTAAATCTTGTCTACAAATCAAACCAGAAATAAAATAGAAAGTAGAATATGAACTCAAATTTGTATTCCGAAGGGGTATCTGCAGGGTTGAGGGAGGTTCAAAAGTTCAAGACAATGTTTCCAACTGCATACAGGTAATTCTCATTTAGCAACTGCCTCATCTAGCTACTGTTCATCTTTACAACGGTGAAGAAAACATAACCTTACAACCAATCTATCCATTTACAACCTTCATAGGTTTGTAAAGCAAAAGAATAAGAAAAGAAATAAGATCATAAACACAGTATTTCATTTGGTAACTGCTTTGCTCAACAACCAAGTTGTCAGTCCCACTTATGGTTGCTACATGAGGATTACCTGTAATTGAAGCCCTGGCCCTTTCAAAATGCAAACTATAAGTCACATGTATGCAAAACGGACAGCGATTTAAACATGCTGTTGCAGTTGCTATATTCATGACCACTACTGTTCCATGCAATGATCAGAAATTAGAATAAAAAAAACAAGTGCTTGACTTTTATTGACACAAATATGATCGGGACACTTGTATATCACTCTTTTTGAATGTGTGAATTGGACCACAGTCCTGAAGATTTAGCTTTTAAAACATTACTGTCAGTGTTCAATATCTAAATTTTTAGGACTGATATGAGTTTCAAAGAGTTGCTCACACTATCATTTTTCTCTTTAAAATCACTATAACTTTTTTTTTCTAAAGTCACTGTAACTTTTAAAATTATTTTTATAATGATTATAACATGGTGGTCGAACTGAACCCATAATTCTCAAATTCCTGATGGAAAAGTACATAATGGAAGTATAGAAGTGAATGAATATTGTTAATTTAAAATGTGAAATTATAAATCAATTATATGAAAGCAAAAGCCCATCATGACATGCCACAATTTACTTTCAGCGGCATTTAAACCTTTCGCGCATGGTGAACAATCTGTAATAAATTATGATTTTTTTTCTTTGCTCCTGAAATGAAGCTATAATGATGGTAGTTGAATTCTTGTACTGGAAAATAAGGTGGCATTTAATTCCTTGAGAACAAATGACAGTCACAAAAGAACGGTTAATTATTCTCAGCTGTAAGGGAGAGTGTGAATACACTAACCGAAGACTGGTGTGTGAGTCTATTCTTAACTAATTTTTAACTAAGGCTGAGCTGCTAAAGAAATGTGCTGAGTGCCTATAGGATAGTCCTATACTTGTTTTATTCATTCACATTCTATAAATTTCAAACCCTATTAGTGCCAACAAACTCACAGAACTACAGTAAAAAACAAAAAAACCTTGAAGACCAATGTTATCAATGGAGATTTTTTTAACCTCCAATCTGAGTGTGAGGGGGAAATCTAAATTCAGTTTTGCTTAGAAGGAAAAGTTTAAATTAAGATACTTGCATGCTTTTGGAAAATAGAAAGAGGGAAAGTTACTTGACCCATAGAATTGATAACTAAATCTATATCTAACAGAGAAAGCTTATTTGAGAGGCACTGCTATTGCTTTGGTAGTGAGGTCAAAAGTTACCAAAATAAAGTTTGCTCTTTATTGTCAATTTATTGACAATTCAATAAATATATATTTTTGAAAAAATAAGGAAATTATATTACTGTATCTATCTTATTTTACTACCTTAAGTTGGAGCTTCATACCACCTGTGTAATGGAAATATAAATAGTATTAAAAGGAGAATCTCTAATTACTTTCACATCACATTTTAATTAGGAAAGATTCATAACATTGCTTTGCCTTTTTTTGGGGTAGAATCATGTGGAGAAGATACAACTTTTCAGGAGCAAGGGCCATGACTGGGAGAAAGAACTGATCTTGGAAAGATCCCAACAGATCTAGATAGCTGAGCATAAAGCTCTACTTTTATCATTGTTGGACATTATCAATTTCTCTGATTTTTCTCAGAAGCACTGGAATTCTTTATTTAGGTAAAGATCACTTCTCCCTAGTTTCCTAGTTAAAGATCACTCATAGTTGAACAATTGAGCTATTGAACAACAAGCAGAAGATACATCTATTGATTTGAACATGAGTCAGCTGATTGATCCATCTAGATCAGGGGTGTCAAACTCGCAACGTCACGTGACGTGTCACAACGTATCATGACTTTTTTGCCATTGCCGCCAATGGGATGGACGCGGTTTCGCTATGATGCAGTTTGACACCCCTGATCTAGATCATTATTGTTGATACGTATTGGTCATTTTTTCCAGAATTTCCAGAATGAACTATTTCAGCTTCCCCAAAGAGATCAAGGATTCTGCCTAAGGACTCAACTGAACAGTCATTGCTAATTTCTAAAATAAATGTGGCCAGGTTCATAGTGTTTACATTACCTCTGGCTGATACAAAGGTTTTATTCTGTCTGCCAATTGCAAAACTAATGTTGCAAATAGTCCCTGCTGTGCCACTTAAATAAATAAATAAATAAATAAATCCTGAGTCTGGAACATTGCAAGCTATAGCCCAAGGACCAAAATCAGCCAATTAAAATTTTAGTGGAAGCCTCAGAATCAAACATCATCCTACCAGAAACCATGAAAAAAACCCAGAATGAAGTTCTTGATGTGTTTTATGCAGTCAATTACTGAGCAGCAGAAATGCAGAATAAGCTATTTCAGTTAATCAAAAAACAAAAGTAAAATAGCCATTAAAAACCATGGATCAAATTTAGCAAATCCTTGCAACAAAGAGCAGATGGGCAGGGCACAGAGGGAAATCATATCAGTCCCTACCATGGTTGAGAAATTTTCAAGGTCAGTTAGTTCTAGTGAAAGTAGTATTATGGGTTTTTGGGAAAGTTAGCATGAGCTTGGATTGCCAAACATGGCAATGCAATATTTAAGTCATTAGCTTGCAACTTAACTGAACTGTTTTTTTAAATAGTAGGCATTTTTTATTTTAGTAGGCATTTAGCCTACTACATGCAGCTTGCATTCTGCAAATATAACTAGATTCAGAGACTTCTGTGTAAATCTCTCCATTCTGTGAATAATGAAAGGGGGTTGTTTCATATTGCATTGTGTCGTAATATATCCCAATTAGTTTGTGTAATAGTCTAGGCTCTTTATTACAGTAAAGCTAAAGATGAAATTTGCAATAGGAGTATGTTGTGTTTTCAGAAATTTGTGTGTGTGTGTGTGTGTGTGTAGTTAGAAAATGCTACAGTATATCTTTATTTAGTGATCCAAGTGTCTTTGATTGAATACTACATTCATCTGAAAAAAAACTTGATTTAGTTTCAAAACAGAAGAGACATTTTTGTTCCCTGAGTTTATTACAATGGCTGCAGAGAACTATTTCAGCCTAAATTTTCTTTTTATAGGGTTGTCGTCTATGCAGGTATTTGTGATAATGATATATCATATTGTAAAAAAAAAAAATTTCTAGCAGTGTTGAGATCCCCATTGTCTCTAATCACAATTGTCTATCATCAGCTTATTCTCATCTTCAAATAGTTTACCCCATTGGGGTTTTCAACCTTTTCTTCACCACAGACCCCCTTTAAATACCTTTTATGGCCACGGACTCAAATCTTAATTCAAGATTTAAATCATAACATTTCTTCAAGTCTTCGCAGTCCCCCTGTGATGACATCACAGATCCCCCAGGGGTCCACAGTCCACAGGTTGAGAACCACTGGTTTACACTAAAAGTCCGGAAACAGTGTCACCCTGACTTAATTTTCCATATTTAGCAGACAGTGTTAACAAGTGTAGCAGAGTTGGGGTGAGAATGGAGGCAGGTGAGAGGCTTTGCAGGAGCCCTGCCGATTTGGCAGCAGATGAGAAGCTCCGGCAGCTGCCATGGGTCTGGCGGCGGGATGTGGCTCAGAGGAGGGAAGAAAAAGGAAGAGTGTCAACGCTGCAAATACTGTATATTCTTGCTTTGACAATGTGCCGAACTGTCTGGTAGTTATATAGTTAAACCAGCAACCAGGAAAGGGGGAGGAGCATAAGGATAGCCCGGGAGAAAGAAACCGGAAGTAAATCATATCTTCCAAGTTGATTGGAAGATGTGAACCATGACCCTAAAATAAGGGAGTGGAAAATGGTTGGGATGTTATGCCTAACGGAAGAGAAGCAGATCTAAGCATTCCACCATGCTGTGCTGACGTATTGTAATCTTAATAAATGCTTTTAGGAGAAAACATGCCTGAAAGTCCTTTTAAATGTTTCGTTACTCAGACACATGACAAAGAGGAAGCTGATAGAAGGGAGGAAGAGAGAATTGGCTTGGTGGAGCTTGCTGTTCTGAGCCAGCTGATCAAAGAGAGAGTAAGAAGCTGGGGGTTTTGCATTTGCTTTTTTTTTTTTTTTTGCTTTGTTAACAGGAAAGCCAGACAAAAGGGGGAGGGATAGAGAGAGTGAGAGTAGTTGCTGGAGCTGTTTGCTTGAAGCAGGCCAGGGAGGGAGAGAGAGAGAGAGAGAGAGAGACAGAGAGAGAGACAGAGAGACAGAGAGAGAGAGAGAGATTGGGAGTAGCTTGCCGGAGCTGTTTGCTTGAAGCAGGCTAGGTAGAGAGAGGGGGGGTGAGAGTGGCTGGTTGGAGCTGTTTGTTTGAAGCAAGCCAGGCAGAGAAGAGGGGGTGAAGAAAAGTGAAGTTTATTGTTTCTTTCTCTTTTGTTGTGGGCAGGCCAGATGAAGAGATGGAGAGAGGGTAGTTTGGGGAGTTTTAATTCCTTTCCCTCATTGGAGTAAGCTAGGCAGAGGGAGAGTTAGGAAAGAGTTTGACATACATCTTTTAGTGGGAGGTAAGGTTTTTTTTTTATAGGATCAGCTGGGGGAGATAAAAAGTGATTACATGGAGTGAGGTCAGAGAGGGACGAGGAGAATGGACAAGGGAGGTCTCTGCCAGTGCCAGAGATTGACTGCCATCGTTCTAGGCAAGTTGTTGTCATCAAAGACTGATTAACATTGTTCTGGGCAAGTTGCTGCCACCAGATACTGGCTATCATTGTTTTAGGCAAGTTACTGTCACCAGAGACTGACCGCCATTGTTTAGGCAAGTGTTATCACCGAAGACTGGCTGCCATCATTCTAGGCAAGTTGTTGTCACCAGAGGCTGACTGCCATCGTTCTGAGCAGGTTGCTACTACTAGAGATGGACTACCATTGCCTTATACCAGCTGCTATTATCAGGAATTGATTACCATCTTCCTTGTAAGTTCTTATTGCCTGAGATCAACCACCATCATCCCACATGAGGCACTGTCGAGAGAGAGCAACCATCATCACCCCATGTGCGTGGCTGCCAATCATGACTGAATACCACCATGTTACGTGCCCTGTTAGGCAGAGGCACCAACGTGAGAGACCCCCTTGAGCTGGTGGCCACTGGGAGGGGAGGTCGGGAGGGCCTGGACTTAAGCGGTCCCTACGGGGGTGGTGCTACACAAGGTATTGTATAAGTGGAGTTACATAACTTTCACCTAATCTATGTAATCAGGATTTCCAGTTATATACTCAAACATACAAAGGGATATAACTGTGAATACACAGAACCCTATTTACTTTCTGATGGCATAGAGACAGGGGAAGGACAATAAGATATGATCTGACTACTCTTCTCATGTTTGGCAAATGTAGGTTAAAAAGCAAGCATTTAAACATTCAGAGAAGATTTTGTAGCTAAAGTGTCTAGATTACAAAACATCCTTCTCACCAAATTACTAATCTTACCATATATGTGCAAAAAGATGTGCTGATTTCAAGGATATGATTGGGAATGGATCATTGTCCATTGGGGATGATTAGGTGTTGACTTCTTGATGATAAGCAGGGGCTGCTGTAGAAAGGTTACTTCCCAAGAAGCGAGCAAATTGAACATGAAAACAGAAAAGGCTAGTAGGAGTTTTGTAGCAGAGTTTGAGAGGACAGTTTCTAATAAATTTTCTTTCTTGGTCAGCACTGTGTAATTGGACAAGAGAAAATGAGGAGGAGGAGGAGGAGGAGGAGGAGGAGGAAGAGGAAGAGGAAGAGGAAGAGGAGGAAGAGGAGGAGGAGGAGGAGGAGGAGGAAGGAAGGAATACGAAAGGACAAGTGTCTGCAGTTATGGCACAATGTTTCCATTTTTGCCTGAAAGAACATGGCATATATTTGTAACTACTACGAGCTTATAGCTGCTTCTGAAGAAAAAGAATATTGATTAGATCAAACAAAAGAAGTGTTATAACGGGAGTTGACAGAAGAAGCAATTCTCCATTGTATGCCACTGAAACTCAGAAATAGGTCTCAGGCAGTTCTGAGCCTTGAAGGGAAGAAAGAAGACAAGATAGTGGATCTATGAAGAATAACAAACATCACTGACCAGATCCATTAGCTTCCTGAGTGAGTTCTCTAGCAGCAAAGCATGGTGCGTTCTTTCAACAAAACATCCTTTAAGATTTAACAAATCCACTTACAATTATCCATTTCTACTAATCCAAACTGCCCCATGTTGCTTTCTTAGACTTTGAAGATCTAGGAAAGAAGCTCAAGAAAACAAGAATTCTGGCGTTCATCCATCCATAGAATATGACTGGAGAGAAAAAATGAGAGTACTCCATGAGAATTATTGTCTACAAAAATGGTGTTGAAGAGATTGGTGTTGATCTGAGTTCCTGGATGATGGACTGGTGGAAGTTTCCAAAGACTAATAAAATACGTTTGTCCGAAACATTTGTCCATAAAGCATGTGAGCTTTAAACTGAACTCTGTCGGAACTGACAATGAAATTCAGATAAGAACTTCAGATTAAAACTTGTGTACTATAGAAGAAAATGGGAGCACAATTGTAACAGCATGTTGATCTATTTTTTTAAAAAAAATGTGTATCAGGTTACCATTGTCTATACATCAATGTTAAGGGAATGGGGAATGAACAAGTTGAATTCTTAGGCCAATAAGGCAGGTATAACAGAAAATGGGTAGGATGATATCTATTATTGGAGTAAAAGCAATTGAAGGTTATATACACATTAACATAGTTAACTGCTTCAGAAATAAATGTTTGTTCAATGTCAGGTGGCTGCAAAAAAGCAAAAGAAAAATGCAATTCTAAATCAGGTCTATATCCTGATGATATTCTTCCTCATGTCATATTACCAGTTCTGGGCACTACACTTTGGGTAGGTTTCAGGGAAGCTTCCAATAGACTATAAAAAGATATCAAGGATGTTCAACAGACTAGAAACTAAGCCCTTTTTTAAAAAGGGGGGCGCTGAAGAAATACTTCAGCTGATAAAAGAGGGTGAAAAATTGATCAAGCAAATTATGTTAAGATTTTAAATGCCAATTGCTGCTTTATCAACAGCAAAAACTGGGGGGGGGGAGGCTGGGCTGAGGTAACTGAGAGAATTTGAGAAGTACATAGATTCAAAAAAGTAAAGACCTGAAAACTGATGACAAAGTGTACAGAAAATATGGTGAAGAGAAGTAGGAATATTACAGCTGGAATCCTAAATAGAAGTACCCTACACAGTAATCCCTTGTTGAAAACTTCACTTGCTCAGTACTTACTAGTTTTGCCTATGCTATGTGCTTGTTTTGAAGGTTTTGTGAATATTTTATTTCCCTGCTGAAATAACTTTGGAAGTGTGTCACTCAGTTATGAGATATAACACCATTCTCACCTTTCTCTTAGATTATGAAGAGAACATAATGTTATAGGACACTGGTTTAGCAGTGATCAGAAATCATCTCCCTTTTAGACTGCTATAGGTTTTTTTATTTCCCTTTGATCAACCTCAGGTAAAGGTTATTACCAACTTCAATTTATGCATTTTTAATGGTAACAAATATTTTAATTTCTCCAGTACTACAGAATTGCCATCATTTGAAAGAATTGTTTAGGTTCCTTGACCAGAAGAGGCATTTAACTGTATCACATATGATATATGGTACACTTAATTGCTCTTTGCAGCTATTCAAAAAGCATTCAGAAGTAATCATTTAGCATTAATATCGTGGGGCAACCTGAGGTCACAGTACATTAAAAACTAATTCAGAATGATTCAAGAATGCATTTTTCATATAGAGAGTACTGTAATCTCTCTGTGGGATAGCGGCAGTTCAGCCTGATGGGAGAATGGTTATTCCACAGATCTGCCATTGGATACATAGTCAAGTTCCTTGTTATGGGTTTCTGTCATCAGAGCTCAACAAGCCAATTGAACTCAAACAATCTTGTTAGCTTCTGATGAATAAAGGCTGATGTGTTAAGAACCAACTGTCATTGCTGGTTTGACCAAATACAGCTAAATCAGAGTTTAATGGTTATGCTTGAACTTTCTGTTCTTCTTTGTCTCCGTGCTGCCCTCCCTCCCAGTGAGAGATCATACAAATGTGAATGTCTTTTTAAAAATGGTTTTAATACTTCTGACATTTCTTTAAATTACATTGAGTGACTAGGGGAGAAAAGGAGTATAGGCTTCTTAATTAAATATGAATATTTTATCTAATAGGTGCTAGAGTACTACAGTCCCACTCCCTCCTCAACTTAAAAAAAATTGATCATGAGTAGGCAAATAGACATTTATCAAACTACGAAAGCAAGACTGAAAAGGAATTTCTTCTTTATGTTTCACTATATTAGAACTAGTTGGCAAAGGTGCTGTGCAACACATTGAAAATAGGCAAATTAAAATTGAAAGGGAATGTGTGCTGGGAATTCTGACAATTGAAGTCCAATAAATCTGAAGAACATGCTTTTGAGATGGTCTGGACTAATAAATCATCTTTGGTTACTTGCAATTTGGGTGTGAAAAATTACCTTTAGCCTACTAATTTAACTAATTGCTTAATATTTAAGTGTAACACTGTGCTCTTAGAGATTTAAACTAACCAGAAATTGAATCTAGGTGTCAGTAGGAAGCAGATTTCGCATTCATTGCCTTTTTTCCTGTGCCTTCATTCCCCACACTTCCAGTAATGATCTTCAATTTTAAGTGCAAGGTTACATAAAACATTCCATGTTAAAAATAATCACACACCCCACCCCTCACCCCTACACATGAGGAATTCTACCACAAAGGAGAGATTAGGACAGCCAATTTAATGACTTAATATTGTACAATATAAAATCATTCCAGTTGAATAACTTTTAATTTATTATATTGCATAGATTCCAATTATGCCTGATTTATTAAGAGAAGTTCAGCAGTACTAAAACCATGTGTTTTGAATGGTTGCCATGGCACCAAGCTTTCACAAGGACAGCTTAAGGATCATTAATGTGTCAAGGTGATAAGTTTTGACACTTGGTGGATTTAATGATGAATGATAATAACATTACCTCTTCACATTGCCAAACATCCAGGATTTAAGCTAGGCCACATATAGTCCTGATTTATTTGATATTTTAGGTCAACCTGGTTTTAATATACTGGTTACACAATTGTTATTTCTGATGTGGCAGCTGAGTAGGTAAACCTTTGCCTGTTTGACCAGAACATCAGTGAATGTGCCCTGCTGAAACTCAGGAAAGTCCAAACACAGACCTTAAGAACACATTGCCTAGCCCAGTGGTGGCGAACCTATGGCACGGGTGCCAGAGGCGGCACTCAGAGCCCTCTCTGTGGGCACGTGCGCCGTCGCCCCAGTCCTAGGCCTTCAGCTGGGTTTTATAAAACCTTTTCGCTTTAGGCCTCCGCCGCAGTGTACAAAAAAAAAAAGGTTCAATCAATCAGTCAATTTCAACTTCTCGCAGGAAAAAAAAAGATCTTGCAAAGTTGGAATTGATTGATTGAACTTTTTAGTCCCACCCAGTCTGCCATTACTAACGCAGCCATGCCCAGCCAATGGGCCATGCCCAGCCAATGGGCCACACCCACCCAGCACTCTACGATGCATAAGTGGGTTTTGGGTTGCAGTTTGGGCACTCGGTCTCTAAAAGGTTCGCCATCACTGGCCTAGCCTTATGTATAGAATTCTTAGCATGAAGCACTGAGAAAAAGACAAGAAGAACTAGCTGAGTCAATTTGGAAATTCTATTATATATGGGCAGCAAAAACCTAGTCAAACCTTAGAGGGCAGCAAAAGCAGCAAATTTTCTTTATTACCATCTAGCTGTTATCTTGAATGTTGCAGGCCAGATAGGGTAGTCCTAATTCAGACTTCACCCTGTCTACCTCCTTTGCAAGTCTGTTATTAGGAAGAACTAGGATAACTATTCCATTATTTGACTCTTTGATGATCCCATAATCAAGATAATAATCAAATAGCTAACAAATGTGCCATGTTAAGATAAAACTAACACTATTTATTTATTAAATGTTTATCCCACCTTTATTACTTTATAAATAACTCAAGGCAGTGAACATGCTTAATATTCCTCTCTCTTCCCATTTTCCCCACAACAACAATCCTGTCAGGTGGATTGGGCCAAGAGAGAGTGACCGGCCCAAAGTCACCCAGCTGGTTTTCATGCAAAGATGTGACTAGAACTCACAATCTCCTGGTTTCTAGCCTGGTGTCTTAGCCATTACACAAAACTGTTTGTTTTATCATTATATCACATATATATTTGGGACTCCACAGCTACAGAGACATCAGATGCATTTCTTTGTGTGGGCTTTTTTCCAAATCTCCCTAAGTGGGGTTCACTGAAAGCTCTTCAGGCAACACTTGCTAAAAGTTTGTTTTCTGACCAAATTTCTACTTCACCCAAGAAACAGATAAAAATAATTCCTAATCTATTTATAGTTGATCTTCTTATAGTGCTAGACTCATCAGTTCAACTGAGATAACAAACGAAGACAAGAATACTTTCAACTTGTTCAAAATATTTGGGTATACATAAAGAAATCCAAATGTCTCTGAGTCCATTTGTGATTACATATTATCTGGGCTGCTGTATCTTTATCCTTGCCAAATGTCTCTTGAGGCTCTGAAGGCAATATACCCAGCACTTAATGCCTGCTTTCATGGCATAATCCTGAAAGAAGGAGTAATAAAAATGTATTTACTCCTGTCAAAACTAATCGGTTAATTGGAAAGTTTGTGGTGAGCTTTTTCACAGGTTGTATCTAAAAGAAAATAGAGCTGTTTTCCTTGAGCAGTGAGCATCTATTGTGCAGGTAATTGCAAGGCCTAGGCTGACCTGGGAATGAGGTAGTCTATATCTAAATACCTGAAGTGAAGGAGAAAAAAAGATATGAAAGCCGAGGCCCCATCTGCCAGACCGTAATGATTGTGCTATTTGAAAGCAGAAAGGTACGTCTGAAGCAGCTGGTTTCTCTCCAAGTGACCTTTTAGCATTTCTGCTTTTGCCGTCTGACAGATGTGTCAACTCAATAATTTCAAAAGCCCCTGAGTAAATAACCAATTGTGAGCAAGGATGACCCAAAGCGACGACAAAATGGGTGCACGCTGCACATTATAGAGCATAATACCTACAGAAAGAACCAGGAACATTATCAAGAGGAGAAGGAAGGAAATTTACTCTTATTTTTAAATAAATGGATTTCACTGCCTGTAGTTCCATTCTTTGCTGGGAGAGGTGGCAGAGAAAAAAGGACACACTGTTGAATGAACAGAATGGCATTGTGAGGTGGTTTGCCCTTGGAAGACTTCTGTTAGCTGGTTGCAGGACTCAGATGGTAGGTCAGGGCTCAAAATGGAGTCTGTGCCCTTACTCAGTGCACAGCTGGGAGAGAGTTACTAAGATCTACACTAATTGTTTTGGTGAATAACTGGAGAGCTCCATCAAGGTGATTGCAATCAAGCCAGGTCTAATATCAAATCTGAAGCCTTCAATGGATTTTGAGGCTCAAGGAGCTTTCCCCAACCAGGTGCATTCAAGAATAATAATGTGCTTCCCCACTCCTTCAGTCCACCGATCAATACAGCTTTTATTGCTTTTTATGTGCCTTGAAAAATGTTGCATTTAGCTGCCCAATCTGGATTCTACCAACACTGGAAACTAACTTTATACATTTTGAAGCAGGATTGCCCATATTGAGGAGTCATTCCCTCCAGCCTCTAAAAATATATATATATAATGTGACATAGTAAATTTTCTTCTAGTACACCTGCAATTATATTAAGTAGTTTTCATGATTCAAACACAATTGTCTTTATTTTTCCTCTCTTCTGGGCCAACATACTTTGGTGCATTCCCTATGGTAATATTAAAATTGCCTCTCTATTTTTAGAAGAGAGGGACAATTCCTTTTGTTTCTAAATGCCAAGTGTAACCCCACAATACTATTTTCTTAGCAATAACTATGCCCTCAATCCCCAACCTAGGGTAAGCAAGGCAGTGTAATCTAGTAGTTAAGGTGTTGGACTAGGAATGAGAGACCCAGGCTCTGTCTTCTTTTCAACCACAGAAGTTCCCTGTGTGGCTTTGGGCAAGTTAATTTCTCGCAGCCCAACTTACATTACAGGGTTGTTGTGGAGAAAAAGAAGGGGCGGGAACATTATGTTTGCTGCCTTAAGCTCCTATGTAAAAGATGTGATATAAATCTACGTACTGAATAACAATAACTGCTACCTTTGAATTGCATGCTACATGGCTGAAATATCTGACTGATTTTTGAATTTAGTAGTTGCTTCTGTCTTTTCTAAGAACATGTCCATTAGGGATTTCTGGAGAAATCTTCTACTGGAACATTCTTTAATGAGATTTTGGTTGTCCCTTAGAAAATTTATTACCAAAACTATGGAAGTGGATGTTAAATAACTGGCATTCATAATGCATTGCTTCTCTTAAGTTTTCTGAAAGTCCTCAAAATCTATGCAACAGCTACTCTGTTTAAACACATTTAGCATTATCTGTACTGTTTAACAAATTCTATAAAAAGGAGCACTCAGTTCTTTGAATTTGACCTTCAAACAACTGCAGATAAATTCATTTCCTCAGTCCAGAAGAGATGTCACAAAGTGGTTTAATAAAGTATTGTCTTTAAAATTAATAAGTTTTCTTTTACAGTTATTTCCTCCCAAAGTGAAGAACAAAAAAATAACAAAACTAAAAATCTAAGAACAAACATGAAAAAAATTGTTAAAACCAAAATCAATAGTTAAAACCAAAAGTACTCAATAAAGATCAGCTCCAGTAAAGTCTTGATTCTTTTCTAAACCACAGTTATTTGATACGTTTTAAGGCTACTTGAAAACCTGTAGCACCAGCCTTGACAGACACCAGTTGAAAGTGAATTCTTCACAAGTGCAAAACCATTTCAGAGAAAATTCTGTCTCTCAAGTCAAGCAATTGAAGTGCTCTTAAAGGCAACCATACAATTAGGGCCTCTGTTACATCTTAAGATAGAAAGACATAGGCAAAAATTATCATAAGCAACCATGGGGAAGTGGGGGGGAGAGGGTTAAAAGAAAAAGTGATGAAATGTCTGTTGTGATGTTGTGACTCAAATTCCATTCCCTACTGGGTTGCAATAACGTGATGCAACTATAAATGGGTGGAATTTGTACAGTACTGCAATGTTATGATATGCATTTCATCATTCTGGTCATAGAAAAAAAGTCTGGGATCTGAAAACTTGGACCCAAATCATATGTACTTCAAAAGCAATAAAAGGCATGAAATAGATCAAACAAACACATACCTTTGATTCTCAGTGGAAATTTCAGATGCATCTTTAATGTCACTTCCTTGTAGTCACAGCAGGTAACATCATCTAGCAGGCCCTACTAAACTCAAAAATGTCAAGCAGAGTTGGACCTGGATAATATTTGGATGGTAAATCATCAAGAAAGGCCAAGACTGTAGGACTGACTAAGAAGTAAATAATAATAATTCTTCCCAAAAGGAGGAGCAAGCCACTTCTATGTGAACTACATGAGGTCAGCAGGAAATGAATTGAGGGAGGGAGGGAGGTTAGATAGACAAACCGACAGACAACAGACAGACAGATTTCTGAGTGCATTCTTTGATGTTTATTTTAGCGTCCAGCTCTGTCAATGCAATTTACCTATAAAATAGAACACTATGATTATGCCTATGCTGTCATGTGGATGCTGTGAGACTATAGGATTAGCAGAGGCCACCAAGAGAGACAGGAAGACTTGAGATTTAAATGAGAGATCTAAAGATTCATACTACAATTTCCTAGAAGTACAAAAACAACAATAGCAGTAAATCTTGGTTGAAAATAGTGTTGACTGTGCTGCCCAATTAGTGGTGGAACCAGAAAAACCTCCTTTAGGAGAATGTCCCTAATTCTGGAAACCTCAACCAGAAAGGCCCTTTTCATTAATTTATATGGGCAACATCAGCTTAGCTAAATAAGAACAGTTTGGTAGAGTAGTAAGAGCCTGGACTAGAAACAAGAGTTTGTGACCTAGTCCTTCCATAAGCATGGAAGGCAGCTGGGTAACTTTAGGCCAATCATATTCTCTCAGCCCACCAAGCTGTTGTTTAAAAATAGGAAGTAAGAACTTTTATAAATCAAATAAAAGAATGAGAGGAAGGGGCAGGGAGGGGGGAGGGAGGGAGGGAGGAAGACATTTGAATGTCACAGAACTTGCAACTTAGGGCAAAGAAGCCACCACGGTTGTAGTGGTAAATAATCAACTATTTCTGGCAACTTCCACTGGTGCTATTGAATGAATTGAATGAATGAATCAATCAATGAATCAATCAATGAATCAATCAATGAATCAATCAATGAATCTACATTAAAGTCATTTGAGATTCACTAAAACAACCTTTCTGTAACAACATCTTGCATGAAACTGGGAAGTTCTTTGGTGCATGGAGGCCTTCAGGCTTGTAGATGCCTTATAGATGCTTATAAAGCAGGGAGTTAGATGCTTAAGGTTTAAAAAGATGCAAGGAAGAAACAACTGTCTGAAGCCTTAATTTGAGTAATGATAGGAACTTCCTGACAAAATGACAAAGGAATCCCTATGAAAAGCAAAGCACCTAAGCCATGCTTAATCATTTTTTCTTCCTAAAGCACTGTGAAGGAAGACAGATCATTTTCTTTTTCAAACAAAAACAAAAAAGAACAGCTTTGAAAAGGTTGAAAGGGACAAGTGACTAAGATATAGATAGGCTACCCCTCGTTGAGACACGCACACACGCATAAACACAAACGGAAAAAGGACCATAAAGCCCAATATGCCATCTATGTCCCACTCTTCTATAGTATATGCAGATGTGGGAAGTGATTTTCACTCCACAAAAGTTATTACATCCCAACTGTTTTTACCCATGCAGAGTTTTCTAATCCCTTATTCTTCCTGACACTGTGTTTTTAAAAGCACAGCAAAGACATGGACATTCAGAGGATGTAGATTGTTATTAGCATTTTCTTTAAAATCCTGGGGATGAAAGCTGTAGAAAGAGACTCGTGAACAAAATGAACACTAAGTTTTCTAGCAACCACTTTTGATCCTTTGGTTTGTGATTGTGCTTGTGCTTTACCATCAATGTATTTTCAGAACTACTTTTGTGGAGGCCACCTCGGAGAATCTCTTTGGGAATGCTGAGATGCGGTTTGCACGACATTGGAGCTAACATTGCTTGGATCTGTTCCTTTTAAGGATTGTGTCTGTTGTACATTTGTAAGTGAACAGAGTATTATAACCTTTTTCTTGCAAAGGAAAATGAAACTATAAAACATGAAACAATAATTAATCCTCACAAGGTTAATGATTTACAGTGGCAGTGACATATTCAACACTGAATGGAAAATGTGCTTTTAAATTTATAAATCAGCAATAGAAAGAAAGCCCAGATTGTTGCACTGTTATGGAAGGAGTAAATAGAAACAAATTATCTTGAGATGATTAGAGGGTTGACATAGAATCTTGCAAACTAGTATCTTCCAGAAAAAACATATTAATGTAATCTTGGGGTTGTTTTTTTTCAATTACTAGACAATCTGTGCTCCATTAGATCATTGTTTCAGAGATATTCCTTCAAGTAAACAGAGAAACAGAATTGACAAAAAATATTGGAAACAGGAGTGACTTCCACCTCTCACTAGCTGCCCCATTGAGTTTCCTTGTGGGAAGCTGGCAGGGAAAACTTTCTTCCTTCTCTTCGTCCCTTCCTTCCTCCCTCTCTCCCCCCTGAAATGTCTGCTGGCTTCCCCATTTACTTTGCTTGTGGGAAGCTTGCAGGAAAAAGTCAGTGGGAAAGCCAGCAGAAAGTTGTAAGTCCAAGGTCAGCAGGCAGGTAAGTGGTTGTTACTGGATGGAGTAAGGGGATACATGGGGATGCAGGCCACGCATGGTATATTGGGGTGCATCAGTTGCCATGTGAGTAGGGGAGGAGCACAGGTGGACAGCATAGATAGTGCCCAGAGGTACATAAGAATTGCTGTGTGGGTTGGGGAAGTCAGGCAGGGAGTCAGTACAGGTCAGGAAGAGTGCATTAGAGTCACGAGGGAGTTCAAGAGGTGCTGTGCTGGACAAGTGGGAGAAAAAAGGAAAGAGATAAGAGGAAGTGAAAGGAAGAAGGAAAAGGGAAGAGGGGAGGAGAAAGAGGATAGGAGGGTGTAGAAAGGAGGTGGAGGTAGGAGAAGAGAAGGAATACAGACTTCTCATATACTGTATAAACAAAATGCTCATTTCCTTCTAGCATTGAAAATGTTACCTATTCTGGTAATGAAACATCAACAAGAGAACACCAAGGACTCTACAATTCCTTACTCATTTACAAAATGAAATGTCATGAAATATCTTTGATGTGTCTGTGGTTTTTCCCTTTGGGTAGGCAGTTCCAAACGTTATCAAGGGGCCAGATTTAGCCCAGGAACTTGCAGTTGCCAACTCCTACATTATGGTAAATGTTTCTGTTTTTAACTTAATATCCTTGTGATGTTCTCAGAAAGGGACAATTCATTTACCTAGCAAGCACATTTCCTGATTCGAAGCCAAGAATCATTATTGTAGTTCTTCATTAGCTATTTTTGTTTATAGATTTAGGAAACCATTGTAAAAAAATTAGTTCCCTTGTAAACCTTTTAAAAACATTTTTATTAGATGTGTAAATGTAATATTAAATACTGTGCCTGAAGAAAACTGTACTCAGAAAATTGACAGATGTTCCCTATCAGTAATGAGAAACATCTTTCTCCAGCTTTTCTGTCAGACATTAATGAAAATGAACACATAGCCACATATACATTGTAATGCATTTGTCTTTAAAACATAATAAAATCAAAAGCTGCTTCTAAGAAGAAAATATATAAAAACAGATAAGCCTAAGACTTTTTTCCCTAAAAAGCTGTATTAAAATGTAATCCCAGATTTTTCACTCAAAACATTTTGGAATTGATTACACAAAATGGCAAAGAGGATTATTATAGTAATAGTTGCAATTAGTTTGCCAGCTTCAACAGTTTTGGTGAGGTATGATGGAGAATTACAATTTACAGGGTCATCCAACATACATTGAGTCAGATATTGTTCCCATTGTACTTAATAGGACTTTTCTCCAGGTAAGTCTTTTAGAAACAAAGGTTGTCTTGTGTTTCCTGAAATATGTTGGTACCCTACAGGAGGCCTTCTTATCCTTAATGGTGTGGTTGCAGTTCTTGTATCTGGTCTTGTATCTGTAATTAGTCTTTCCCACCTGATCAGGGAAAGAAATGATCAGGGAAAGAAAGCAATCCTCAGGGGAAAGATTCCAGTTGCTATTTCCTGATATTTCTAAGCATAAGAGATTATGTAGATATACACAGTAGAAAAGCAATCTTGTTCTTTCTATGGTATAGGCGAATTTGACTGTCAGTCTGCTTACTTCAGCTTCCTAGACCATGGTCTGCATTACCTAGATGAAGAACTACTGGCAAAGGATGGACTGCACCAAACAAGAGCTGGAAACAATATATTGGGAAAATGACTGGCTCATCTTATCAAAAGGGCTTTAAACTAAAATTGAGGGGGAGGGGGCCAATCTTCATGACCTATAGAACCTAATTCCAAAGAAAAACCACTACATAACCAATCACATAAGGAGGAAGGGAGTAAAGAGAAAAAAGAAATAAAAAAAGAAAAACATAATGAAGTAGAGAGTGATGGAAAG
The DNA here is from genome assembly GCF_001527695.2 of Protobothrops mucrosquamatus. Taxonomy (NCBI): domain Eukaryota; kingdom Metazoa; phylum Chordata; class Lepidosauria; order Squamata; family Viperidae; genus Protobothrops; species Protobothrops mucrosquamatus. The sequence continues at coordinate 500,067 of NW_015386342.1, forward strand.
GATGTAAATCCCAGTTACAAAATAGGAGATATAAGAAACATACATAAGACCAATAAAAGACTCAAATGCCTCTACATTAACACTCAAAGTTTAAGGAACAAACAGGGTGAACTTGAAGTATTAGTACATGAAGACAGATATGATATAGTTGCCATTTCTGAAAGTTGGTGGGATGAAACTCATGACTGGAATGTACTGATGGCAGGATACAAACTATTCAAAAGAAATGACCTAACAAAAGAGGAGGTGGAGTTGCATTATATATATAAAAAAATCATTACATCTTTACAGAAATACACAAAACCAAGGATGAAAACTTCCTAGAATCCATATGTATCAATATAAAAGGGGGGGGGGGTGACATTGCTATAGGTGTATACTACAGGCCACCCAACCAAGCAGAAGAAATAGATGAACTCTTTGCTAATCAATTAACAAATGTATCTAGGAAACATACCACACTAGTAATGGGAGACTTTAACTACCCTGATATCAACTGGAAATCAAACTCTGCAACAAATGGGAGATTTGATTCCTAACCAACTTAGCTGACAACTTTGTCATCCAAAAGGTAGAGGAGGGAATTAGAGGAACAACTATACTCGACCTAATTCTTATTAATAGAGAAGAAGTGATAGAGGGAGTTGAAGTTGCCAGAACCTTGGGCAAGAATGACCACATCATATTGGAATTCAATATAATGCAAACACAAGCAATAGAATATAATCCAACCACTGTCTTAAATTTTAAAAGAGCTGATTTTAACAGAGATAGCCTAAGCAAAATTTCATGGATAAAAATCCTAAAGGGGAAACAACTCAAGAAGCATGTGAAACACTGAAAAATATGATCATAAAAGCCCAGTCCAACACAATACCACTAAAAAAGAAAAACAAGAAATCCAAAAAGAAACCAGCATGGTTGTACAAAGATCTCTCTGATAAACTGAAAGATAAAAAGTAAAAGTACAAAAAAATGGAAAAAGAGACACATACCAGAATATGTGAATATCAGCAGATAGCCTGATTCTGCAAAGATGAAGTCAGGAAAGCAAAGGCTCAGAATGAACAAAGATTGCAACAAAAGTCAAAATAAAAAAGTTTATTTCAACATATAAATAACAAGAAAAAAGTCAAGGAAACAGTCAGCCATTAAAGAGAGGAAGATGGCAAGAAAGTAACAGGCAGTACAGAGAAAGAAAAGCTGCTTAGCTCATTCTTTGCATCAGTCTTCACACAAAAAGAAACTATAATCCAACCTACCAAAAACATAACTGTAAAAGACAGACTAGAAATAAAAAATAAAATAAGCAAGAAAATGGTAAGAGGACACGTACCTGACCTTAATGAAAAAAATCACTGGGAGCTGATTACATCCCAGAGTTCTGAAGGAGCTGGCAGATGTTGTCTCAAATATATCTTTTAAAAAATCTTGGAGCACTGGGGAACTACCAGAGGATTGAAAAGGGGATGATGTGGTTCCCATCTTCAAAAAAAGGGGGGAAAACCAGACCTAGGAAACTACAGACCAATCAGCCTAACATCAATTCCTGGGAAGATACTAGAAAAAATAATCAAAAATCAGATCTGTGAACACCTAGAAACAAATAAAGTTATAACTAGAAGCCAGAACAGGCTGTTACAAACAAATCATGCAAAACTAATCTTATTTTATTCTTTGACAAAGTGACTAAATTAGTAGACCAATGAAATGCTGTGGACATAGTATATTTAGACTTAAATAAGGCATTTGATAAAATAGACCACAACCTACTTCTTGGTAGTACTCCAAGATCCTTCTCACAGTCTGTGCATTTGGTTTTTCTTATTTAAATGTAGAACTTTACTTTTTTCACCATTGAATTTCATTTTGTTAGATATGTTCAATGTTCAAGTCTGTCAAGATCCTTCTGTATCTTAAGCCTATTATCTGGAATGTGGGCTATTCCTGCCAGCTTGGTGTCATCTGCAAATTTGATGAGTTTTCCATCTATCCCCTCATCCAAATCATTGCTTGAATTGGGTATGTCTAGTTTAATGAAAAGAAGGACTAGGGTAGTGTTCCAATATCTCAGGGACTGCCACAAAGAAG
>NW_015386342.1:502257-515908 GCF_001527695.2 Protobothrops mucrosquamatus
GTACTGTAGATCACAATAATGATTTCATATTCATGTGTTCAAAAGCTAGAACTGATAAATGGACATGGACAGGTGGCTTTTCTAAACTGTAAAAGAAAAGTAAATTCTTCACCAAAAGAAAGAGTGAAAGAAAGTAAAAGATAGGACTTTTCACACAACCTCTCAAAGGTTCTAATGAATTTGTATAATGCAGTAAAAAATAATGACTCAGGTTCAGCTCAGTGTAATGAAAAAGACAGGGACTGAGTAATCTGTGCCTGTTTAATTTGCAGGAGTTAATAGGCAACTTCAAACGCACTGTTCAAACAAAAGGTTGTTTGAGAGGGAGATTAAAAAGGCCTTCAGCAAGATGTATTTATGAGGAAAAATCTTTTCTGTGGTGTGTCAACACTTCCAAGGCAAAAATAAATGGCCTGCTCTATAAACTTTTAAAAGAATTCTAAATATATTTTCCCCATCAGCTTTTGTATTAAAACTATATTATTTGTTTCTCTTATTTTATGTAGTTATATTATTTTATATAACCACTTATGTATTTTGCATAATAGATAAAATGTATATGTTAAAGCAGGGGTGTCAAACTGCCGGCCCACGGACCGGATGCGTCGTCCAGAAGTAGCGCCCACCCCATTGCCAGCAATGGCAAAATCGTCCCGATACGTTGCACGACGTCACATGACGTTGCGAGTTTGACATGTCCATGTTAAAGAAATTATCTTTTCTGTCTGAACTGCAATATTCTGAAAATTGGGATCCCATTCAACAATATCTTAAAACCATTTCCTCTACTGAATCATGGAAAAGCTTGTGCCAAAGATACTGGTTCCTCCAAAATGGCTCTAATGCTAGAAAAGGTGGAAGGAAAAAGAAGAGGAGAACCAGCAACAAGGTGGATGAACTCTGACAATGAATGCACCTTTGGAAGTCCAGGTTAGGGGCAGATCAGCAAGGAGAAAAATCTCTATCTTCTAAGAGGCAGCAATAACTTGATGGCATATAATCATCAATCATCAAAAATATTGGTATGGCTTAACATAGCAATGGGAAGATGGTGCAAAATAGAAGACAAGCCGTAGGTCTGTACATGTTTCCAAGTCTTCCACAAGCTATATTAGAACAATTACCAGCCAGGGCAATACTGGTTACTAGGTGGAGATACAGTAATTGAATTCTGAAGCAAGTATCATGGAGATGTGTGCTTACTCTTATATAGATACAGCATTTGTAATACTGTACAATTTCTGGAATGATTCTTGGCACTTGTTTCAGAGCTAGCTTTTGTTGATTCTTCCAAGAGCAAACTAATGAGTTTCTTGGAAGAGCTTTGGGGCTTTCTGTGATTTAAAACTGGCAGTAAAAGAAAAAGAAGACAGAGAAGGTAGTTGGTTAATTGACCTTTATTGTGCCTTCTGGTTCATTTAGAAATGGAAATTAAATTAACATGATAATTCAGTCCTACTGAGTTAAGGCTGCTATAAACCCATTAAATTTTATGGCAATTGATTTAGCATTTTTTTCTATTAACTGGGTTTAATTTTCAATATTGTCATGCAGATTCAGAGAAGTGGTTCATTCAATTGGGTTCCTTCAAGTTACCAGTCTTAGCTGTTTTATGAGGGTAACTTAATTATGGGAGAGCACAGGCCCTTACCATCAAGAGCATGTATTAATCTTGAAAATGAGTTGGTGCAAAGAGCATAGATAAACAGGGGGAAACCAGAATATGGTGCATTAAATTCCATGATAAAACTCACTCTTTGGTACAGTTACCAATGCATTTCCTTTTAGTTCTGCTTTTAAATAATCTTTTTAAATGAATTGCATTGGCTACTCATCATTAACATTGCTGGTTTATACACCCTACATTTTGCAGCAACTTGCTTGAAATATTATTTGTAAGCCTAGTCTAATGGCATTGAGTATTTTTTTGTTCTGCTCCCTATACTTATTTTAGCTATATTTTGAATCTCTTTCTCCTATATACAATATAACTGAAAACAGTTATATTGTGCAATGAAATAATTTGACAATGGGTTAAATAGATTCAGAACCATAATCCCAAAAATAACTTTTCAGAGCACATAGTTATATTAAAGAGCCCCTAATCTGGGGCTCAGTCTAATCTAGTTCTCTTTACTTAAACAAAGAAAAATAAGGAAAAAGAGACTCGCCTTCTGTTCCTGCTTTTCTCTCTGTCTCTCTGTCTCTCTGTCTCTCTGTCTCTCTCTGTCTGTCTGTCTGTCTGTCTGTCTGTCTGTCTCTCTCTCTCTCTCTCTCTCTCTCTCTCTCTCTCTCTCTCTCCTTATCCTTCTGTTTCAGACATTACTGATGTAAAAGGAAACAACTGAGAAATATAGGTTGCAAAGAACCAGGGTGAAGTGCTAATTGGCTCCTAAGAAACCGAGGCATCTCTGAACATTTATTTTTAAAGTAAGTTGAATATGACATAGAACAATCAAAACAACACTCACCCCCCCCCATCATATCCATTAATGCATTTTTTCAGTTTGAAGTTGCAACATTATATATTCATAACCAGTAACCTATATAATAATATATCTCATGATTTTTTAATGATATGCTCTTAATTTTCTCTTTACTAAAGTATTAAAAAGATGCTTATATCTCTATGGCTTATATAGGGCACATCTGCACTTACTGTTTAAGCTGCTCCTGTCTTGTGCTTATACCAGTTTAGACTTTAAGCCATTTAAGAAATAGATATTTAAGAAATATCCTATATATATACTGAGATTATGGCTAACATCTTTTGTTTTTTAAGACAGATCATTTGGATGGCATGGATATTCATGTTATAATAAGGTTAATAATGTGAGATACTAGAACTTTGTCAAGGAGAACAGCAATAGCAATAGCACTTAGACTTATATACCACTTCAAAGTGCTTTAGAGCCCTTTCTATGCGGTTTACAAAGTCAGCATATTTCCCCCAACAATCTGGGTCTTCATTTTACCAATCTCGGAGGGATAGAAGGCTGACTCAACCTTGAGCCGGTGAGAATCGAACTGCCGAACTGCTGTCAGTCAGCAGAATTTAGCCTGAAGTACTGCATTCTAACCACTGTGCCACCACGGCTCAGTGAATGTCATATAAGTTATTATTGACTATTGCCAACTACATAGATTTTTTTTCAGATGGCTTTCTAATGCCTTAAAGACTTACTCTTTCTGAGTGTTATAGTAGCATAATGGTTAGACTGTAACTTGCTTTGTAAATAGAAATTTCTTCAACTCTCAGGGGAGGGGGGAGATCCTACTTTTTTTTTTTCAAGCTTTCTATTTATTCCCAAGGTTTTTATTTTTAAAAAACTTCTGCTTTGTGCTGTGTTACTATTTCTTGAATGTTCTAAAATAGAAGGGCTTCACATTCATCTTACAATAGCCTGTAGGATTGCCACATCATCCTTTCTTATCTTTTATTACAACTGCTTTTTGGAATCAGAGTAAAGAGCAGTATCTCTTTGGTATAGAATTTCAGATTATTTTATTTCCATATAATATGTGTGGTCCACTACTGCAGCCATATGGAATTGATTTTGACGTTTATGTATTTATTCTAAGAGCAGCATCAGCATCAGTTTATATCATTCTAATGTCAGGAATCCCCAATATGAGGCCCAAAGCCACATTCCTTTTTGGGGTTGCTACTGCAACTGCTGAAAGGAGAGATATGTATTGTATTATCACCATTTTCAGTCAGAAAACTAACAAAAATTATATATTATGAGTTCTAAATCATATTAAGGGAACCCCAAACATTTGGACAAAAACAAATTTAGAAAAGAAGAGAAAATACAGGGTTTGCCAATGTATGAGGGCCTCGTAGCTCATCTATAGTTGCCCTCGGCTTTCTCAAAATTATGATATTGCTTCTAGACTCCAAAAAGCTGAAGACTCCTGGTTTATGTAGAGGCAGATGTAAAGCAATAGTACTTGGGGCAGAGGGGAAATATTAACTGGATGTTTCAACATAGATATGGCCATATAAAAATGATTCTCTCTAAATGTTTTGGGTCTGGCTTTACTTACAATGGCAATTTGGAAATAAACCTGCATTTGGTTATCAATGTCAGACACTAGCAGATACATAAATTTTATTACACACATTAGAAAATTACAACATTACATTAAATTACATTCAAATTGAGGCACTTACAAGGTTTGTAAGATTTGTTAGTAGTAGTCGCTCGGCGCCAAATCTGATCAAAAACATCCCAATGGGGACTTCCGGTTTGTGTTGCAGTGAAATGTGATGCAGGAAGGCAGGGCTCTGCCTTCCGCACCCAATTTTGCCCTGCTGGGGGCAAAATGGGCCTAAAATTGCCCCGAAGAGGCGATGGAAGAGGAGGGGTGCCTTGTTGATCACAGAGATGGCAGTCTTTCCATTCAATCCAAGGAAAGCCCTCCAAACTGGCAGGGAAAAGACCAGCTACATTCTTGTGGCTGATCATTAGCTGCTGACAACCAAAGAAGAAAAAAGCACTACTTAATACTCCTAAGCAGCATGTTTGGAACTGGGTGAGAATATTGATCCTTTCTTTACTATTTTACAAATGAATTTCCTGGGAAAGGTTCCCAATAAGCTAAAAACTCCAAACATAAATGGAAGTGGCATTTTAATTTTAATTTTTAATATTGAAGTGGAAGTAACATAAAACTACAGCTTTGATTAAATTTGAGAACTGAGATAACTGTTAAGATTTTCTCTTTAAAAAAACAAACATTGACACGAAATATAAAAAATCAATCCTTTGTTTTAAGACTGGAAAATGGACTTTGAATGACATCTAGTGGTAGATTTGTGTATAGCACTACAATTTGCTTCCTGGCTACTTGCTGATTCCTAGCTTGGGAGAACAGCTGGCAATAAAGGAAAATATTTTGGCATACCTATCACCCTGATCTTGGATTATAAATACCTACTGAACTTGGACTTTTAGCTTCAAGAGCTAGTGGGATAGAAAGAAAAATTGATCTTGGACTATGCCTGGTGGGGAGAGACTTTTGAGCTGTTTTCAGAGAAGTTGACCATTTTGAGCACTTTGAATGTTGTGGATTACAACGTTGCCTGGTTGACAACTTTTTGAATATTTGAGACAAAGGGTTACTATAAAATATTGCTTTCAGAACTGAACCTATACTTTGGAATCTATTGGATTATAAAGGATACATATAAAGACCAGAAAACTAGAGGAAACGTTGATCTACTCTTACTGAATCTGGTTGACACTAGAGGATCTCCAGGAATGATGCTTCAAGAAAAAACAAACCTTTCAGAAAGAAATATATTCTATGCTTAGCTACAGCTAATTCACCAAACAATTGTTGAATGCAAAAAGGACATAAAAAGAAATCATAATGAGACTAAAAACAATTTAGACAATATAAACAAGCAAATCTCCAAATTAAATCTACAAATAGAAAGTTCCCAGATAACGACTACAAAGTATGAACAAATAATCCAGAAATCAGAACACAAAACAGAGGAAAGGGGTTTAGAGATGGAAGAGATAAAAGAAGGGAAATATAAACAACTATATGCAAACAAAATACTGCAAGACTTAGCTATAACAATGAAAATGCAAAAGACCTTTTACCCTTAGGCCTACAAAATATATTTGATGGCAAGGAAGAAGATTTTTAAAAAGGGAATATAGAGCATTTAAGGGAAATGTCACAACTTGGGAGACAGGGAATGAAAAGAGAAATGGAGGGAGAAAGGAACTGGGAGTTGTCTAAGGAATATAAATGGGCAGAATCCCCCCCCCCAAAAAAAAATACCCTACCTAAATTGCCATCCTCATGCCAAGCAATTTATACAAAAATAAAAAGAAAATTCCTGGACGATCTAATTGCTCTGATTTGGAAAGCAACTTAGCAAAGAAAGAAAGTGAGAGTTAGATTTAAAAAACAGAAGATTTGACCTTTTAGAGGGGGCATTATATGTTTAAATATTTTTGAAAAAGATTAAAAGAACAGATGACCCTTAGATATAATTAGACTATTATAATGAAAGATATAATTTAAAATTAAAATAACATTTTTTTTCCTTTTTCTTTGATATAGGAAACATGAAGATAAGAGGAGGATTGATTTGAATAAAACTTTTAACTATATAAATGTAATTAATATTGGGAAAATCATAACTGATAAAGATGTTTCAAATACTGATGGGAAATCAAACCTTAACAAGAGCACAAAAAACAGGATATTGATTAATGAATTGACATTATTGATTTATGAATTGATATTATTATTATTTGTATGAAATTAGTAAAATATGATGAAGATGCTTATATCTAATTTTGTATACATTAACAGTACCAAAAATTGTAATGGTGTAATGAGGGGAAAATGGAAAAAATACAGAGAAGAAAGGAGGATCAGGGAAAAAATACTGGATTGGGTAGTACTGAATTTATATTGAAGAAGTTAATGTTAAATACTTGAACCCAGACAACGTGTTGTTTACTAAGCACTAAAGTCTGTAATTTTAAAAAATTAATAACACTTTTTTAAAAAAAAAAAACCACCCCAACAGAACTGCTATGTGCGGACGAGCATTATCGTGAACCAATTCCACACCAGAAGTGGTGCCATAGAACAGGGCTTTTCAACCTTTTCACCCATTGTACCACTTTTAAGATATGGCAATATCTGAGTACCACCAGTCACCTAGCAAGGTGTCAAAAACTTTATCACCAAAAAAAGGAAAAAAGTGATAAAGTACAGGTAGTCCTCAACTTACAACAGTTCGCTTAGTGACTGTTCAAAGTTACAATGGCACTGAAAAAAGTGCCCCCCAAGGCACAGCCGAGCAAGACATCTGCCTGCCAACCCGGCGGCGCTCTTCCTCCTGTCCGAGGTTTTCATTGTTGTGAGCATTTCTGTTGAGGATTGGCAGCGAGGGTGGGGTGGGGGTGTTTGGTTTTTATTCCCCCCGTCTGCTGGGTGGTTGCAGCAGGTTTTGGTCACTTCACTGTGACTGTCATAAATATGAATCAGTTGCCAAGTATCTGAATGTAAATCACAAGACCCTGGAGATGCTGCAACATTCCAGCTGATCGGCACTTCTTCTGGGCTCAGCAGAAGCGCCAGGATCAGCGCCGAACTCCAGCTGGAGCCTGGCGCTGATCCTAGTGCTTCCACTGAGCCCTGACAGTCCCGAAGAAGCGCTGATCCTGGCGCTTCCGCTGAGCCCTGACAGCCCTGCAGCTCCAGCCATCTCTTGCTCAGGCTTGTGCGGTACTGCCACCAGTTTAGCTCATTCCCCTTCCCTGCTACTTTTCTAGGATGGTCACGTACCACCTGCCAGGTGCCAATGTACCACAGGTGGTACCCGAACCACTGGCTGAAAAGCTCTGCCATAGAAAATCCTGCCAAATGTGAAGATGCCAAAGGAGTACTGCTAGTGAAGTTCATAGAGTGCGGTTTGACCATCAATTTAGAAGTCTACTGTCAAACGTTAAGAAAACTCAGATCAGCCATCCATAACAAGCGTTGGGCATGCTGATTTCCAGTATGGTGTTGGTTCACAATAATGCTCGCCTGCACACCACTAGACACACCCAAGAACTTTTGAAGCAGTTCCATTGGGATGTTTTTGATCACACACACACACACACACACACACCATGGCCCCAATTTGGCGCCGAGCGACTAGTACTAAGGAATTTCAAACCTTGTAAGACATATGACAAGTGTCTCAATTTGAATGACGATTATGTTGAAAAGTAATGTAATGTTGTAGTTTTCTAATGTGTATAATAAAAGGCCTGTATCTATGAGTGTCTCTCATTGGTAACCAAACGGAGGTTTATTTCCAAATTTCCCTGGTATTTGTGCTCTACTTGGTTTCAAAGCATGAGGCCAGGGTATCTGAGAAACTGTCTAACCTGATGAAACTATCCCACCCCACCTGATGGGACTGTCCACTTGTTCCAGCAGAAAGGACCTACTTCAGATCCCATCTGCCAAAGAATTTTGGCTGGCAGCATCCAGAAGAAGAGCCTTTTCTGCTGTGGTCCCTTCTCTCTGGAATATTCTCCCATTGGAGGTGAGGTCTGCCCCCCCCCCCCGCACTTCTGGCTTTCTGGAAGAGCCTGAAAACTTGGTTCTACCAGCTGGCCTGGGCCCCCAAGAGGTGTCTATTATGTTGGGGGGGAAGCTGATGGGGTACAGAAGATCCCCACCCCCCGAACTGCCTATAATCTTGGTTTTTAGCTTTTCTATTTAATTCCTCTAATTTTAATTGTCTTGTAGGACTTTTCTACTTTTTATCATATTGTAAGCCACCCAGAGTTGCTGCATCAGTGAAATGGGTGGCATAAAAATTAATAAGTAAATAAATAGCTAGCACAGAAGCCTTCTGTATGAAATGGAATGGAAATGAAAATCTGGATGGAACTATTCCCATTAAATACTACTGCATTGGGGAAAAATGTTTCAAAGGATTTGCTGACATTTCTTTCTGACCAAAATAATAGTTGAGCAGGCACTGAGGATACATTAGTAATTGTAAACATTGGCAATCAAGGCGAGGTTATGTCTAGGGAGTCACCAGAAATATGAAGTTAGAACATGTTTCTTAATTATTGTGTATGTATATGTGCTCATGCACTGCCTGTAAATCTCACATATGCACATACACAGAAATTGATTCAACTATTGCACTAAATCATGCTTTTCATTAATTGTGATTTGTTAAATAAGCTATACTTGGCTAGATTTCCTCAACACAATTCAGTAAACCAGGTAAACTAGCTATAAACCATGGTTTACATAGCAGAATTACTATATTTGGACACATGGTAAGCTGCAGACCATTGCATTACATCAGTATGGTTTACATGTATGCTATAAAATGTATAATGCAGTATGTGGATCTTAGCACCTACACAGAAATACACACACACTGAATCTAAAATAAAAATAGTTGGAAGTATATATAAAGGTTTGCATGATGCAATCTTACATATTTTGTTACATAAGATGGCTTGGATTCTGTGTCTTGAAACAGCTACATATTTTCCCATTTCAGTGCCCACTCTCAAAAGACTGGTGATAACAGATTACAGTCTGACATACAACAATCAGTTAAATATACTTTGAAAATACTGAATTGCTGTATTGTTCATTAAAATGAATTAACATTTGAATGTTTTTAAATTCCATCTGTTATGTATTTATTCCCCTCCACCAGGATTTATTTCAGTTTCATCCAAATTGTTTTATATTTCATTCCATTCTGCTTTTTATTCTTTGTTTTTTAGAGATATATTTACCCTCACTGACACATCAGTGCAAAATTTATGATGTGAGCATTCTGTTTTGCAGAACGTCCCCTTTGATCAAATACAAAAAGCTATTTGCCATTAATTTCTCACTGTAAAATACTCACCTGCACACAAGAGTAGCTTCTGCAATATTTATGGTTATGGGAAATATGTCAGATTCAGTCATGTAAGAATTCAGGGGAATAGGATGTTGACACAGTTTCCAATTCCTACCAGCTAATAAAAAAACAACAACTGCTTGAAAATTGCTTCCCAGATAACTCCAGGGTAACTCGATGAACTCCCTGTACACTAACAATGTTTAATGTGGAATGGGACTGTTTTATCAATCATCATGGGGGGGGGGGTTGTAGAGAATTGTCCTATATAGTCACAGGCCTGTCTTAATTATATTTTATGTGTGACACCCATAATTCAGTTGGTATTCACACCCTTATATTCTGTCCATGACACAATGTGCACACATGCACACTGACAAACTGGAGAAAAATAATAAATCTCACAATAGCAGGAATTTTCAAATAGCATTTGAGAAAAAAATGCTGAAATCCATCTAGTGTTCAGAACCTCTCCTGGGGAATTTCTTCTTGAAAGTGTATCTGAATTTGAGTCAGAGAGCTGAATTTCATCTTGGACTGAAATCAGATTATTACTGCAGTCATTTTGTGTAGGCATCCAGGGTGCCTAACATGAGAAAGTTGTGACTGTTATTTTAATACAATTGCAAAAAAGAATGAGAAAGAAAATAAAACAATAGCAGAAACATAGTTAAATTAGATAATTAGGTGCCATCAGATTGGGTCCAACTCTTCACGACTGTATGCAGCCTGTTCAGTAATAATCTATAGCTCTTTCAAGGATATTGCCCATTGTCTTTCCCTTCTACTTCTACTAACCTTGCCAAGTATGCAGATAGTCCTTGATTTACAACCACAACTGAGACCAGAATTTCCATCAATATGTGAGGCAGTTGTTAAATGAGCCATGCCCAGCTTTGCAACCTTTTTTAACCATGGTTGTTATCTAAATCACCACAGTTATTAAGAGACTCAGATTGTTGTAAAGCAGAATAACAGAGTTGGAAGGGATGAGGGATCCTTGGTGCTCTCTGAGCTTGCTTGTTTTCTTGCAAATATTCTCCTTTAGGGTTGGAAGGGACCTCCTGCTCAGGCAGGAAACCCTAAACCATTTCAGATAAATGGCTGTCCAATCGCTCCTTAAAAACTTCCAGTGTTGGAGCATCCACAACTTTTGGAGGCAAGGTGTTCCACCGATTAATTGTTCTAACTGTCAGGAAATTTTTCCTTAATTCTAGGTTGCTTCTCTCCTTGATTTGTTTCCATCCGTTGCTTCTTGTCCTGCCTTCAGGTGCTCTGGAGAATAGGTTGACTTCCTCTTCTTTATGACAGCCATCATGTCACCCTAATCGTTCTTTTCATTAAACTAGACATACCCAATTCCAGCAACTGTTCTTTATATGTTTTAGCCTCCAGTCCCCTGACCATCTTTGTTGGCTTCCACCGTTGGCTTTTCTGGAAGCCAGCTAGAAAGATCACAAATAGTGATAATGTGACCTTTGGGTGCTGCAACTGTCATAAATACATGCCAGTTCCAGTGCTCAAATCTTAATCACATGACCATGGGGACACTGTAACCGTTGTAAGTGTGAGGACCAGTCATAAGTCACTTTTTATGTATTTATTATTATATGCAAATTCAGTAACTAAGCTGGTGGACATTAGATTTGCCTATTTAATGTGTAACACAATTCACTTTCAATTTTTATTTTCATAATATATTCTTCAAAGTCTTTGTTATTTTCAGTTAACAAATTATGCCATCTGCGTATCTCAAATTGCTAGTGTTCCAAATTCCAAATTTTGCTTTCTGATGTCATCTCTTCCAAACCTGCTATTATTTTAGTATAAGATATACAGATATTGAAAAATATGTATCGTTGCCTCATTTCCTGTCCTATTCTGAACCACACTGTTTCTCCAACCCCTGTTGCAATATGTATTGCAAATAGGAGAGGAAAGAGACAAGTTAGAATTAAATCAAGCTTCTTCAATTTTATGTTCTCCAGAGAGCATGATGTTATTTCTCCAGCTAGCACATTCCTTGTTTTGGTGAGAGTTTAAGTCTGGTATCTCTGGAGAGCAGCAGGCTACAGAAGTGTGAATTAGATGATGGGGCATCCATCCTGAAACCAGCAAACTATGTAAAGTCATTTCAGTCAGTTTCAATCTGGAATTTAATACAGATATAGTTTTGGTTATCCTTGTAGATGACTTGTGCCAGAGTTGGTAATAGGGCTACATCATCTTTGTGTTTCTTGATCTCTTTTGAGTTTTCGTATCATTGATCATAGCATCCTTCTGAGATGACTTCACAGGTTGGGAATTGGGAAAACTTTCCAATGGTTCTTCTCCTTCCTCCAAGTATAGTTTGGTTTGGGGATAGGTTGCTCATTAGGCCCATCCTTGTGGATTACCATAGAGCCAATTGTCTCTCCATTCCTATTCAACATCTATATAAAACCTCTGGGTAAGGTTAAGGGTTTAGGATCATCAGTACTGTCTCTTTCGACCCCAGTCGCAAACAAGGCTGCTGAAGTCCCATCCCAGTGCCTGGAGGCTCTGCAGATTTAAATGGGGAGGATCTATCTCTGATTAAATGCTATTCAATGGCTACAGATGTTAGGACCACCTACAACTGGAGATATTCCATCTGTAGCCATGGGTAGGGTGGCATGTCTTTATTCAAGAGTAGTGGGGATTTTTCTAGACTCATAGTTCCTGCTTGTTGAGCAGGTGTGTCAGCTTGGCCAGAAAGAACTTTGCACAGCTTCTTTTGGTATGCCAGTTATTCCTATTCTAGATCTGGAGTTCCCTCAGACAGCCACTTAACCCCATGGGGTACTGCAGTGCACTCTACATGGAGCTATTTAGGAAGACTACCTGGAGGTTTCAGTTGCTGCAGAATATAGAGGAATGTGCAATAAAGAGCATACCTTGGTATGCCCAATATGACACCCCTGCACTACTTGCCAATTTGCTTCTAAGTGTGATTCAGAGTGGAATTTATGACCTATAGAGCCCTACATGCCATAGAGCTGGTACCTGTTTCCCATGGTATCACACCAGCTAGTTTGATCCAATAGAATTGGCATGCTCTGAATTCCTTCACTCAAGCAGTGCTAACTAACAAGACCCTAGAAACAGGCCTTCTCTGCCACAGCATGGAAATGTGGTTCCCCCAGAAATGTGGATGGCTGTCATCCTGACGGCATTCCAGAGAACCCTTAAAGACCTGGCTCATCTCTCAAGCTTTAAGCTAAGATGGTTGGAGCCCCTTGTAGGACACATATATGTTACTGCTGGCCAAATTTGCCATCTTGGTCTTTGTTTATTTCATCTGGATTGCATATTTTTTATGCTGTGAGTGACCCAGAGTTGACCGGGGTTTGGCAGTGTCCATATTGAAATAAACAAATAACACTTGATGAAGTAGTAGAACTGTAGTATTGGAATAACCGACAAAAAATGGAAAAGAGAGAAGCTCAGAAAGTAAAACAACAATTTTTTAAAAATAAAAAATATCTGTAACAAGCAATTACTTGTAGCAGAATAAAACTAGTTTTGCTTGTTTCAACAAAAATCCATTTTTTGCAAAGGGCTGGATACTATTCTTAACCTTTACAGAATAACAGAGTTGGAAGGGACCTTGGAGGTCTTCTCGTCCAACCCCTGCTCAAGAAGGAAATCCTATAACATTTCAGACAAATGGTTGTCTGTTTAAAACTTTCAGTCTTGGAGCACCCACAACTTCTGGAAGCAAGTCCTTCCACTGATTAATTGTTCTAACTGTCAGGAAATTTCTCCTTAGTTCTAGATTGTTTCTCTCCTTGATTAGTTTCCATCCATTGTTTCTTGTCCTGCCTTCAGGTGTTTTGGAGAATAGCTTGACTCCCTCTTCTTTGTGGCAACCCCTTATATATTGGAACACTGTTCTCATGTCACCCGTAGTCCTTCTCTTCATTGAAATAGACATACCACCATGTTTAAACTTGTATCTTCATTTTTCCAATATTTAGAATAAATTATATCAAAATATTGTTGTTGTTGTTAATTGCGAAGTCATGTCCGACCCATCGCGACCCCATGGACAACGTTCCTCCAGGTCTTCCTGTCCTCTACCATCTTCTGGAGTCCATTTAAGTTCATGCCTACTGCTTCAGTGACTCCATCCAGCCACCTCATTCTCTGTCGTCCCCTTCTTCTATTGCCCTCAATCTTTCCCAGCATTAGGCCCTTCTCCAGTGAGTCCTTCCT
>NW_015386342.1:516008-533199 GCF_001527695.2 Protobothrops mucrosquamatus
ACCTTGCAGTCCAAGGGATACACATTCATAATTTTGTTCTAAATTTTCACCATTATTGTATAAGCTGTATTCACCATTACTGTATTTTCACTGCCAAACATAACTACCTTGACCTTCAATACATTAATTTTCAGACCATATTTTTTTTTATTCACAGCCTTATTGAGGCTTATTGACAGCCGGTTTGGTGTAATGGTTAGGACATTAGGCTAGGAACCAGGAGACCATGAGTTCTAGTTTTGTCTTAGGCACAAAGTCAGCTGAACCAGTCTCTTTGTCTCAGTGCTAGGAAAGAAGCAATGGCAAATTACTTCTGAAAACCTTGCCAAGAAAACTGCGGGGAGTTGTCCAGGCAATCTCTGAGAATTGTACACAATTGACTGGAAGAAAAAAGAATTATTGCATCATACATTCTATCTAGAATTCACTGCAAATTATTCAGGTTTTCAGCTAACAACTCACCACTGTCTGTCCCTAGATGTATATTTTCATTCCAAACACATCTCTAGGGTCAACAAAAGCATGCCTTCTACATTTATCCATAAACAACTAAACAACCCAGATGACACCCTACACCTTTGTCTTACTCCCTACTCAGTGGTTAATCATTTGCAAATTATTCCATTTATTCTCAAAAAGGTTTTATTTCCACCATAAGAACTGAGGAACTGAACAAATAAAGTAAATGCAACCTGCCTAAACAGAGTTTAGCAAAAGATACCCAAATAGAGATTAGCTTTTCCCTAAGCACTGTAGTAGACCAGGAATCGCAGAGTGATAAACCTTGCTAGCTGGTTGTTCATCAATATCATAGAGCCCTTCACACAACTCAGTATAGTACTTGGTCTTTGTTTTGTCTATAGATGGAAAGAAAGCTGCAACAGTATCAGAGTTCCGGAAAGACAAAAAATTGATTATAATAAAAAAAGGGTTTTGTGCTTCCTCTGCTGGCTTACTTTCTGCAGCCCTTGCCATTCTGGTAATAGTAGACAGGGATCAATGCAGCAGATAGGAGATCAAGTGCTTTTGCAAAATGGCAGTCACTTAGAGCATTGTTGGTTTTTATGTGACTAAGTGTTGGGTGACCTGCCACTGCTTCAGTTTATTTCTCTTCCTGTTTCTCTTCCTTTTTCTGTGTTTTATCTATTTCTCTATCTGCTAGCCTAAATAATGGGGAAGGGTATGCTGACATCATGATGTCCTCTCTTGCTACAAGTCTTGGGGAATGCAAAATGTCCTGCTTCCAAATATGCAGAATAATTAGCCCCCCAAAAATGGAATTTTGGCCTCAGTACCATGATTGTATGTTGCCAGAACATGAGTGAAGAAATTTGACTTGGACATCAGTCTTGAATGTCATTCATATCAAGTAAAGGGGTCCTTTCGAATTTTGTTTTAGAAAAAGAAGGAGAGTGAGCATCATACCTCAAATCCATGTTTTTTTCCTGCATCCATTCCTACTTTTATCTTTTCGTCATGTGAACCACTTCTACTTGGAAAGTAGAAAGTAGAAATTCTGAAATCTCCAAATCAATCAAAAGCCCCCAATTTGACAGCTTGAATTATTCCAAATTAAAATTTAAAAGAGTAACTTCTTTCTGACTGATTTGTCCATTCAGAACTTTGTTCATTCCTAGTAACCTGAAATTATGGCATAAGGTTAACATGTGAAAGGGGCAACTTTACTATGTTATCCAATTACATTACAAAATTATTTATGAGATATACATCAAAATACACCATCCTCTTCCGCATTATATTTAATAATCACTCAGTCTTGCATTTCTTCTTGTTTAAATATAATGTATTCTTCCCCACTGGCACATAAATACACCTATTCAGATAAAATCTGAATTGGAGTTCAATTCATATAACTCTCTATTATTTTAATCATATTCTAATATGTCTGTTCAAATAATATACCTGTGTACAAATGTGCATCACTTGAGAACATTTGTGTTCATTGGCACTCAGGAAAATACTCCTTGTCTGCTGGGGAGGAGGGCAGTTGAGGGAAGAATGGTGGTGAAATATAATTTATGTTCAAATCGGTTTTCTGTTCCAACAATTTTTACACTGCATTCAGCAAATTATGGCAGCTACTTTTCTTTTGTTTGTTTTCTGTTGCTGTTTCAAGAAATGGTAAATACATTGTACTATACGGTTGTATGTTGTTGTTGTTTTTTTTAAAAAAAGGTGACCTACACTTTCCATTTCAAATGCGGCTTCTTTAATGAAAATATTGTAATGTCAGTCCATGCAAAGCAAGTGCATATTAATATGCGTTTACATCTGTCTCATATTAATATTCATGCCTGAATCCACATCTCTACACAAAGCCAATTTTCTGACCATCTGTGTGATGGCTGGTGGATGCAATGAATAAATTTTATTTGTGAGGGGAGTGATAAATCATGTATCTTCGAGGGTTTTTTTTTTCATCCACAATCTTTGCTCTTAGGTGCTAAAATGTTTTCATCATGGTTTGGAATTTTTAAGCAAAACCAAGTGATTAACTCCTTCGCACCTTTCTGTAGTTCAGCCAGCTTTTACAAAAGAATAGGAGAGACTGAAGGAAAGAAATATTAGTGGAAGGATGTGGAAGAGGCACTGTTTCACTAACTTTGTGTGATTCCTCAATTGCATTTTCTTTTAGGAACTCATCTGATTGGGAAATGTGCAATGTCCCTCTATTACCTCACACACTCAGGAATAAACATTATTCTGAGAATGTTGTCTTTGATTGTCTAATAATTAATGATTTATATAATATGCTCTAACATTATGTAACTTTTGCTACCCTTCTGGCTTTGCTTTGGGAAGAATTACCCCAAAAGGATTATTCCTAAATCACTCAGAAAAGATAAACTGAAATCAAGACATAACCATTATGGATTAATTTGTGCATGAAGTTACCTAGGCCAAATCTGTCTACAGTGCCAGAATTCAGCTCTGGAATCAATTGTTTAATGAAGAAGAAATCCAGATCATTATCTTTTTATTTTCTAGAACTAAGCTCTTATACCCATTTAACAAATTCTAGACTGTCAAATCAGCTAACATAGCTCTGAGAAGACATCCATTGCCCATACTTTTGATCACAGTTATTGATTCAACTCATAACAATTGAGTTGAAAGATTGGGCTAAACTATGGTTTATTTAATGATATTTTATTGAATACTAACTAACTTCTCACCATTCCCTAAGATCTAAATGCAAATCTGTGAATGTTATAGTCTTCACTAAGAGAAACATTCATGGTATTGGTTACACACAGGTGTTTCATTCTCTCTCCCTCACACAGACACAAACATACATTCAGAATTTCATCTAAAACTAAGTTTATACTATTAAGTGTAACTGTTTCTTAATTAAATAATTCTTAGGTCTCTATGTCACAGATCTATATATATTTATATATATTTGTGTGAAAGCAATAAAACTTACTTCAAAGTAGACAACTTTCCAATTGCTCAAAAATGTCTTCATTAATTACATAAAACTGTTTGTTTTGGATGTAAAAAACAATAGTCCTAAAGAACCAACCATGCATGGTTTTATATGAAGCAAAGTGCCTATTTTAAAAAAAGCATTCTCTGTTTTCTATTGCACAAAAACAAAATCTTCAGTCAACTGAAATGTTTTAATTATCCTATATCATGATTATGCATATTTAGAAAGAAACTATGTTTCATTGAATTGGACTTATCTGTAATTAAATGTATTGTGAGAGTTCATCTAATTTATTGCAGTCCTAATTCCTACAATAAACCAGCAAAAAAAAAAAGCCCAAAGAAACAAATAGGTGCTTATGTGTACAAGCTTATGTGACCCTTTTAGGTAACATTTCTACATTAATTATGAGTAACAATTAATTTCAGCTTCATATTTTCTTCTTCCAAAATATACTAATTTACTTTCTTTATGCATAATAATATGAAAGTTAGAATGGAAAAATCTGAAGATTTAAGCTATAATTTCAAATATATTCTCTGATTCTCCTTCAGTCTGAGAGATCTCTTAGGATGAGACCTGTCTGAGTTTGGTCAAGTTAGAATTTATGCATATAAACATCTTGCATTAAAAATAATAATGTTATATTAAAACGGTTCAAAAAAATCTTTTTGGTGGAAGGTTGTGAATAAGACTATATGATGCACATGAATCTATGTATTTCATATGACCATGACTGTACAATTTTTTCTTTTTTTATAGACCAGAAGAATGTCAACAGTACGCAGCCTATTTTTGACTTCAACCCAAAGGCATATTTCATTCTGAAAAAAATTTGCTCACTGACGTGAAGTTCAAAAAGGAATTTTAAATGAGTTTTGTACATCATCTGCATAATTAGCAAGAAATCATTTGTGGCTCCAATCAGTGCATGCAATTTTAATAAATTGCTCTAATAACAACTCTACAGAAATTAGACAAAGCCGTCATTGGGTCAATCAATGGCACTCAAGAAAATAGTGTTGTAATGAAACTTCAAATGACAGTGTAATTCAACCTCATTCTTCTTTTTTTCATTATTTCGACAAATAATATTTTACTGAACTCTTTCTCAAATGAAGGACAAAGTGGTTTGCAAGATTGTTAAAGAAGATAAAGTCTTTCATTAGTAAATTGTTATCCAAGCTGGGTAGACACTGAAAAATCTTGAAACTGCTAATGAGTGATGCATAAATTACTGTTTTAAAGATGAACATAGTTTTACCATTGGTATATCAGTTGATAATGCCATTACTACTTTCTTACTGTAACTATAAAAAATATAAGGACTTGGACACTAGCCTATGAAACCCTGAGCTTCAATACTTCTGTTCAAGAGGTCTCAAAGCTCTTTGGTGGTCATACTATAATAAAATCTCTTCTTCCATATAAATTAGGTAAGATTATTCAGCCCTTTTCCCCATTTTATCTTTATATCCATCCCATGAACTTTGCTAGATTGTCATGGTCTTCATATCCAGATAAAGAAATGAATGTAGCTCCCTCAGATCTAATTTAGGTTTTGTCCCTTATATCATGCAGGAGTTGGGTTCACATGTAGTGATTAGTTAGTTTGATGAATAGATCACAATTGGCTGGCTTCACAGAAAATATAGAGAAGGCAACCTTAAATTCATGGTGACTAGACTCCCACAACCAGCTTAGTTAAAATGCTAAGTCTACATACCTTGGTTGCAGCAGCTAGAGCTTCTCCCAAGTTACTAACAAAGTTGTAATTTCATTTATTTGATTTCTTATTGAACAAATGAAGATCAAGATAAACTCTGGCTTAAACCAGGAGTGAGAATGCCTTAGTACTTGTGAACATATTTGTGTTCTTTTTCAGTAAAGGATGAGGAAGAACTAGGTAGATCTATTTACAATTATTATTCATGATAGCATTATGAACCTTTTATATTTGGAGGCAACACAGTTTGGGGAACAAAGAATAATCAAGAATTCTTCTCTTTCAAGCCTAGTTGTAAGCTTCCCACAGTCACCCAACTGTAAAAGAATTGAACATTATGAACATTATTCTTAATGTATAGCCTTAAGAGATGTTTGATGATGGAACCAATTATCTTGCTGGAGGTCTTTACAGAGAGAGTAGAAATCTCTTCAGATTCTCTAGTTCTGGATTTCCTGCACTAAACAGGGAATTGAACATCCAGTGCTACTAATTGGTATCTAGAGAAACTTTTATTTGCTTCAACAAAACTCAAAAAGACAGAGAGTAAGAGACAGTGGTGTCCTAAAATGTCTTAAATACAAGTATGTATGCTATTCATGGGTTTCAGGCATAAAGTTACATTTTATACTCAATCAGTCTCAGATTGTCTCAAAGGAATATTATTCTTCTTGATGTAGATAAGAGCATTTTTTTTAATTAACTTGCCCAATAGCTAAGTTTCCAAACAAGGAATGATGATGTTTGGCAGGATCTCCCTTTAAGCCAGAGAAAGAGAGGACTTATTCAAGCCACTAGGGAGCTGTCAGCTAGCATTCAGAGTGTATAAATTTGCAATATTAAAATCTACCAATTGTTTAAAATAACATTTCCAGGGATATTGTTAATGCAGAACCTAAACAATACACATCTAACTTTATTCATTATAATTAGGGTTTTTATTTATTTGTTTCTTAATCCTTGTGGAACAAAGTAAAATAAATCAGATTTTATTTCCATTGGCTCCCTGTCCAAAAATTGGTTTATTTTTCATCTGACCAGGACAAAAATAATATTGTACGAAAAGAAACACAATCCTTCTTTCTCTTCTCCCCCCCCCTCCTTCTTCATAAGGTTAGTAAACCTCCCACTGAGATTAATTATAGGAGAAGAGAGACCAAACCATTCTCAGATTGTCCTATTAACTCTTCAGTAGTGATTGGAATAACAGCGACACAAATAAAGGAGGATTCTGCCATGTTCATTGCTCCATTTTTCTTAAATCCTTGCACCGAACTCTGGCTAGCCACCAGCCAAAGTTGTGGAATGGTCCTGAAAACAGGGGGTTTTTTTCCAGGCAGAAATTCTCCATTGAACATTGAATGGCATTAGGACTGTAATTCAAACAATGATAAGTCCAACCCAAAGAAGTAAGGCCAACACAAAAAATAAACTTGATTTAATTGTAATTGAAATTGTATGCATTATAGTTAGTATTATTCCTCCTGCACTCAATAATTTCCCTTATTTTAGAGATTAAAAATGACAGCCTTTGGTATCAGAGTTAAAAGAAGCTTGGAAGGCTTATTTAACCCATAGAGTTATAGCCCTATTTAGTAAAGTATATGATCCCCTGAGTAAATTCGAAAATTCCCAAGAAAAATCTTCCACATATCAGTGATTTTCCTAATTCAATTTGGTATACAACATGTGAGCATGCCTTCAAGTCAGTTTTTGATTCCTAGTGACTGCCTTGACAAGTCCTATAGTTTTCATGGCAAGATTTCAAAAGTGACTAAACATTGCCCTCTTTCTAGGGCTGAGAGAGGATGTCTGGCGCAAGGTCACCCAGCTGCCTAAGGAGGGACTGGAATTCACAGACTCCCAGTTTTTAATCCAGTATCTTAACCACTATACCAAACTGGCTGTCATTCAATATTAAATATTATGAGGTTGCAATGCACAATAAAAATAATTAGCCTTATAGAAATTGATTTATGAATGAAGGCAAATATATGTATCCCAGGGTAATGTTGCAGGATCCACTCTGGGTCAGTCACCGGGACCAGAATTTAGTCTTCTGAGCTTTCAGACTTGTGCTGGAGCCCATCCTCAGGGAACTTCTTTCTCACCAGAATGTGTGCTTTGGGCTATTCTATGCGTATTATTTATGTTATGTTTGGTTGTGTGAGGGTATTTTTATTCATATAGTTTAGATATAAAAAATGATTTTGTTACAGTCTCCTTACTAGCATGTGTGATATAATTCAAGTTCATTTTGAAGGGCTGCAGTCCTACGTGAAAAATAAAAGGTGAATTTTCTTTGCTTCCATATTTACTGTTTTGATAGCCAGCCATTCCTCAGAATGCCACAGTGGATAAGCAAGATTCACTCTTATTGCATTCCCTGTGGGGTAAACTGGACAGAGACAGAAAAACTGCACTAAAGAACCCAAGTTGACCAGCTCAGGACAGGACCTGAATTGTGTTCTTCCAGATTTTCCTTTAAATGGGTAGCTTTCCTTCTGTCTTTCTTCTTCTATTTGATGCCCCTACATCAGGAATGTCAAACTCAATTTCATTGAGGGCCGCATCAGCATTGCGGTTGCCCTCAGGGGGCCGGGTGGGTGTGGCCAGGGTGGGTGCGGCCTACTGGGTGGGCATGGCTGGAGTGGGTGTGGCCTACTGGGTGGGCGTGGCCAGCTCTACATCGTTCGCGTCAAGGGTGCCTGTGGGGGCCTGGGCAGGAGTGGGACAGATCTGAGGGTCTCTGGCAGAAGGGAGTGGGACCAGGGCAAGTGCCAAGGCATGGTCCACTGGAGCAGCCTCACTGTTCCTCTCAGGCCATGCAGGGGGAGTGGCTTATGGAGCTAAGACTGAATACGTTTCAGCATAGATGGCTACCACAAAATTGTACATTGGCTCCCGGCTGGCCTGGGCCAGGGCCAAGGCAGAGGGGGCCGTTCCCTCACTGTTTCCAGGATGGCTTCGTGGGCCACATGAAACCACTTCGCGGGCCGCATCCGGCCCCCGGGCCTTGTGTTTGACATGTCTGCCCTACATCATATAAAACTTTAAAATGTTTTGCTCTTGACTCTATAATAATGGTCCATCCCTGTACTCCAATTCCTTCTGAATATATAACCAATTTTTTACATCATTGAGGGTTGCTCATACATTACCTGTGCCAGGTATTGCATAATTAAACAGAAGTTCAGAATCTGAAGCAGAGGAGCAACTTTCCTCCTGCCAGAGAACTGTATCTCAGCAATCACACTGTTGAATGCTCTAACAGGCTCTGTTACGGACGAGTGTTTGTCTACACCATCTTGCTTGCTGTCTCTTTCTTTCTGAGCTTCTGTGGTTATAAAAAAAAAGTAAGTTGTTTTGGAAAAACGCACTGGGCCTCCATTTTCAAACATTTCTAAAGGGAGTTTGCCATCTTCTACCATAAACCTCATCAGGCTGTCAATTATACAATCAACATTTAAGATTTATTTTGGTCTCTTTGGTACAGCTGGAAGGGAATAAGATCCCACTAATGTGAGCATGCAAATGTATAGTTGCAGCATACAATAAAGTGCCTAATTAGTTCAGAGATGGCATTTTCTATCCGTTCCGATGTGCCAGCAGGTTTAAGGAGTAGTGTATGCATTTGCTTGTTTTGAATACATAGTGCTGTCTTTTCCCTCCCTCCTTGATTAAATTCCACTCACATTTTGCAGAGACAACTACATCTGTTCCATCAGTGCTATAAAATAGGTATTTCCTCAGGGGTATGTGAAGCATATATAAATCTCAGCTCCTGGTTGAGATTTGCATAGATACTGGCGCACAGGTCACTGGTGCATTTAGTTTTCATTGTGACTGTGGTGAGTTTTCAGGGGTCCATTGAGATTATGGACATTTTTGCTTAGGCAGGTAGAGTGCAAGTACTACAACAAAGAGGACCCTATAGTATTCTCAGCAATAGTTTAAGTCCTCAGTAGTCACTTGTACAAATATAGGAGGCTCACCCTGTATTCTCTAAATATGAACAAATGTTATAGTGTGATCCTTTGCTTGGTGCATATATACATTTAATTCAGTCTTATGCTTTGTTGCAAGTAAATGATGCTATGAGAAAAGTATTGTTCTGTATAAGTCATTGGTGTTCAGACTTGGGGGGGGCAAGACTGCTTCCTCTCAACGAATTCCCCTTGTAGCAATCCTAACTGTAGGCCATTAGCCGTGAACATCTGCCCATTCTAATGACCACCCTAGTGTACACATACCTGACTGCCATCAAATTCAAATGCCACCCAGAGGACATAAAAGTTAACATCCCTTGGGCAGATTGCATCCAGAATTATTGACCAGCCACAGTTACCATGTTATTTGGCTTTTTGGAGCTGAAAAGAGGAACCTGGGTTCACAAGAAGGTCACATGCTGATGGGTTTAAAAAATGGATGACAGAATTATGGGGATCTTTTTTTCTTTATAGTAGAGTCTACAAAGTACAATCTAAATTGATAATGCTTTCTTCCATGAAGTTATATTATGTTGTCTCCTATTGTTCTCAGAGGGGCATCAGGTTGTTCACAGTTTTTTTCACCTTGGTGGAGTATTTTTAAAAGATTATCTAAAAAGGGAGCTAGTATAAGACAAAGCAAAACACCAGCCTCCAGGGTAATCCTTATTTCCAAAAATGCCTTTGGGTTCCATATAGGCAACTCAAGAAGATAAAAAAAATTGAGAAAATACAATTCTGTGCATTGTTTGCAAATTTACCCATCTGACCAGAAAAAAATCAAAAGACAAATACAAGCTAAAAATTAATAGTATATATGTTGAAGACAAAGAAAGCTAGGAGCAATTCCAATGGTTTATTCTTCTGACAAATGGAGATTTTGTGACAGGCCACAGCTACTGTGTCAGCCATTTTGTAAACTGAATAATCTCCCGCATAACAGACATTTTCTTTTTTTCTAGTACCTACAATGTACTCTTTTAAAAAAATGTTTTGCAGTTATAGATCAAACTATTAAACATATTACAATACAAAGCAGCCTAATAGAGTCAGGTAACACTAAAGGCCAAATAAAATTAAAGAATTTTATTTGTTAAAATTTGTTAAAATTAAAAATATTTTTAAATTAAATTCACAGTTTGTTGTTATAGAAATGGCTAGTATATATTGCTGTGTAAAAGTAAAAAGTTGAAGCTGCAATGTTATTATCTTCCACTGTGCTAAAGAAAGTCGGAAATCAATGTCTTTTTTTCTTTTTTCCCTTTTAACCCATACTCTCTCGTCTTCCCTTTTTCCTCCACTAGTTTCCCCTTGTTTTTACTCTTTTGTATTTTAAAGTCTGAGAAACTAATAAAAAAATTGCAACTGAAAAATTAAATTCACAGTCAGAGTATGAAGTAACATCAAGATACTGCTTATAAGTATTGCTATTTTATATGTTGTGCTGAGTAACAATACAATAGGCAAAAACTATTTTGGACCAACATCATTTTAGCTGATCTGCCAAAAACCTGGCAATTTTAAAGAATCTTTCAGAACCAGTAAAAAAATGTTTTATCTTTTCACATTCAGAAGCAGTTTTGTGCTTTATAAAATCTCCTATTTGCAGCTGTCACAGCATTGCAATGTCACTTAATTCTTGTGTCTACTCATACTAATTAGAACCTGTTTGAGAGATTTCATATTGCTTGTGCCTTTCTTTGACATCTGGCTTCTATGTTTTGATAGAACAGGCCAGAGAACTATGCATAGTTGTTCAGTCAATTGGGCCTATTCAGAATATATCCATAAAGGATTTGCATGGTTCCAACAGGCTCACATCCATTTTGTCTTATTTTTGTTCTTACTGACTATATGTTAGATGCTACATCTCTTCTTTAAAAAAAAACCAGAGAATATCTCAACGCTATAGTACATGCAGAAATAAGCCCAGGTTGCATAACAAAATTGGCCTGAAGATTCTGCTTATTCCGAAAGCATATTAGACCCTTGGGCTATTTCAGCTGTCTTCCTCATGTCTTCTGGTCCAAAAATATCTCAGGAAAGGGTAATTTCCCCATCCATTTACAATCACACTTACTGTTTCTGTCATTCTACCCTGGAGTCTCTCTGACAATATTATGTCTCTCTAGGCCTCAAATATGACAGACAGAATGAATCTCATAAGCCCACTTAATTTGAGATTCTTAAATTTTTGTACATTGTAGGAACATATGCATACAACTACAGGCAATGACCTTTTACCTTCAACCAATGCTGGATTCAGTCTAGTGCTCTGAGGAACGTCCATAAGAAGTTGATAGAAGATTAAAGGTTTGCAGTCTTGTGCAAAGATGCTTACTTGGTAGTATTGACATGAGTCAGTATCTCACACTGGTGTGAAGTTCAGGACAGGCAAGGTCAGAAGCAGAGGACTTGAGGCAAGCTGGTCCATTACAATAACAATGCATAGATGTCAGACATTCCTCCCATAGTGAAGTGATTGACTCTCAGTCTGTTAGGACACACAGGAGAAAAAGATGTAGGACTTGAATGCTGAGATAGTATATGTATGACTTCAGATTTACAGACCTCAGTCTCTGGTTTTCTCCTAAAATTATGGCTTTTCTTAAAACTAGCTTATGAAGAACTCTTTCTGCCTGTGTCAAGCCCCACATAGCTGGACAACCTCAAGGAAGTGAGAACTGCAGAGATTTCAGTAAACTCTCCTTAATGCTAGTCAGAGATAAATACAGAATCTTGGAAAATATAATAGGAATTTTTAGTCTTATTTATAATTAATTAATTAAGGCAGAATCTCTGAAATGCTTCTTCCCAGATTTCTCTTCACCTCCACTAAATTGTCATTTATCATATAAGGTGTCAGTTGATTTGCTCTTTTGATTGTTTATGTCGTCTGTGTTTTTGACCATTACTTTACCAGACTATTCCCTGTAACTGAAGTATCAATTCGGGTGAAAACAGTTCATGGGTAACTCATTATATGGATAATCAATATTTCAGATATCTGACATGAAATTCTTATCAACGTGTCAGGATGGGTTTGAGACCTATTTTCTACTATGCATCCTATTGAACATAGTTAACATAATAGCAAGGCCTATTTATTTATTTATTCATTCATGCATGCATGCATGCATACATGCAATTGCAAGTAGATAAATAGGCACCACATTGGTGGGAAGGTAACAATGTTCTGTGCTCCTTGGGATATAGTCATGCCAGCCACATGACCATGGAATGCTGGCTCCTTTGGCTAAGAAACGCAGATGGGTACTGCCTCCTAGAGTCAGACAAGACTGGACAGAGGAAACCTTTATCTTTACTTTAATTATTCGGCACCCATCTCGATGTCACGGAACACTAGGCAGTTTACAATCTGATTCAATCTGATACAATTCATATGTGGATAAAAATCAGGATTTTCAGAAATACTTGAGTCAAGGTACAATATCAAGGTTTTAAATGAATTTTCCAACATTTGATTGTCTTAGAGACTTAGATACTGGAGGGGACGGGCTTCTACTTGAATTCAGCTGATTTGGAATTGATTGTGGAAATTGGGCTACTCTGGAACAGCTGGTTTCCAAGTATTACAGATTATTATTCCTAAATTGATTACTACTCCCAAGATGCTTTTCCAAAACATCTGGCATTATTTTGTCTTTCAGTCCTTTGGCACTCAACACGAACGCATCAGCATTTTTGTGGGATTGGGAGATATATTTCTGTCGGAATCAGAATACAGGCTGAGAGACTTCTACTGTATGATGATTTATCAAAAGCTAAGCCCTGATATCATCAACTCAGACTCATTTGGCTTTTGATCTGGCTTTTGCTCTTCCTCTCCTCTACAGGAAAGGATTTCTCTGAGACAGCAAGGAAAGTGGTTCACTTTGAATGTGGCAGGAGGAGAAATATGGCTGCCTAGGTATGCATGCATAGCCATTTCAAGTGTGGCATGGGAGATGATCAGGAATAGATTCTGAAGCAGTTGCACAAGTCTTACAAAAGATACAGATGTTTTAACAATTTGAACAGAGGTGCTTCTTTTGCACTTTCTGTGTTGCAAAATTCCTCTTTAACATGCTTTGCAGCGCTGTAATATACACAAAGATCTGCTCTAGCTTTGAGTTTGCAGTTCTTAGCATGCTGGTTGAGAATTCTGGGAGTTGCGATCCCAACATGCTCACGCTGCTTTTGAAATACCAGTCCTTTGACATAGTATGAAATTAGAAATTACTGTGAGCTGAGATTCACTGTCCTTGGTAGAGTTATGCCCATACAGATCACTATGCATTCATAATTCGGAACATCTCCTTTAAATCATTCTTTCCTAATTCATGTATCTATCCTCCAGTTGTATGTTCTTTAGTTCCATAAATCTCTACTCATCACAACCAAGTGCTAAACACACTACTGAGGTTGGGGAAGGCACCATGACAGGCAGCAAAATATTCTGAAGTTCTAGACTGATCCCATGCTTCCAGAGGGGCTTATGAGACAGGAAGTGCTATTGAAAACAACCACTTTCTACTGAGAAAGAAGTGGTGGCCATTCCCATTGTATTTCTATCTGCCACTCAGAATGACCCTTTAAACGACATCCTCAGTTCTCCTGTGACTGCTAACTCCAGCTTAGTCTTCATAGTTGCTGGGCTGCTTACTAGATCTCTCTTTCCTCCCATAGCCCCAGGAACTAAGAATACAGCTAGATAATTTTTAAAAAAGCAGCAGGGGATGTGATGTGGGAGACCTGAGTTATAGTCCTGCATTAGGCATGAAAGACAACTAAGTGACTTGGGCCATTCACTCTTTCTCAACCAAACTCATCTCACAGGGTTGTAGTTGTAGGGCAGGGGTGTCAAACTGCTGGCCCGCGGGCCGGATGCATCACGCCAAAACCGAGCCCACCCCATTGCCAGCAATGGGGAAAAAAGTCACAATACGTCACGACACGTCATGTGACGTCGTGAGTTTGACACCCGTGTTGTAGGGTAAATAGGAGGAGGAAGGAGTATTAGTTATGTTCACCTCCTTGAGCTATTTATAAAAAAATAATAAAGGCGGGATAACAAATTTAAAAATAATAACAACTAAACTTCCTCCTTCCCTAAAGGAGGACTAATAGATCTGGGCTGGGGGGAAAAAACAGATGATCACTAGATGACAGCAAAGAAAAATGGAAACTCTATCTCTCTGCTGCCATCTGGTGTCATCCTAGATCTAAAAGCATAACAGTGGTATTATCTATCCCTCAGGACAAAACCTAAAGGTATATTACATCCCCAGTTTACATAAAATCAGGCTTTTTTTAAGATGTTTTCTTAAAAATTAAGTTATGGAATTGCATGACATACACAATGCATACAACTGTCCAGGTCCAGAAAACCTATTACTGAGAACTGACTTTCACATGTAAAGCCAACATAATATACTGCTCACAAAAATAAAGGGAACGCAAACCCCTTCAGTTCCATGGTAAAATGTTCCCTTTATTTTTTTTGAGCAGTATATATAGATAGAGTCTTACAGTCTTCTAATGTGCTGTAAACCTCAGCTATGATTATGTTCAGAGCTTCCACATACCTATAATGCTAGATTCAAACTACCACAAGGTGTTCAGCTTCCTTTCCTTTATGCATCCAGTTAGATCTATATAGCAGCAAGAATAAATTATTGTGCCTACTTGAAAATATGGCTGACAGGTGCACCTTCCTTCAAGAAGATTTAGCAGGGGCATCATTGTTCAGATTGCTGGCACCTGGCTGTTTATTATTTAACACAGCCCAGTAAGAGTAATGGCAAAACTGAGAATCAATTTTAGAATAGATAAATGCATTAGACTCTGGGCATGTGTAAACCTAACATTATCCAGCTGTACTACATACATTAAAGAATTATAACATCCAGTTTTGGCAGAAATTCAAGACTCTGCAAATGTAATGTCCAATGGACCTATTTAGTAATTATAGAGATAAGACAACCAATCACCTTTGCACCTCTACAGCACTCTTTAAACAAAAACAGCAGCACTGGAATTGCATAGCTAGTATAAAAGGATCTCTTCCATGTGAAAATACTTGCTCTGCTATGTGTTCCTCCTGTGGATCCAGCTGGGCAACTTTGGTCCAGTCATGTCTTTAGCTCTATACTGGCAAATTAAAAAAAAAATACCTACCAACCTGCACTGGACTAACACGTTTGATTATAATCCACAACTTCCCTAATGAGTCTTTCATCCTGCAATGAAATGATTGAGCTAATTGATTTAGCAGTCAGAATTATTATTATCATTTAAGTGAGGAATTGTATCCTCTGCCACCCAGATCAAATTTATCTGATATATTGTTAGTGCTTTTTTAAAAAAGATTTCCATCTCTAGGTCTTCCCCTGAAGCACTGGGATACAGGCATTCCTTGACTTAAGATTGTTAGTGACTGTTCAAGGTTACAATGGACTGCCCCAGGGTTATTTATGACCCAGATTCAAAGTTTCAATGGCTGTCCCCACAGTCATGTGATCACATTTTGGGTGTTTAGTAACCAGCCCACATTTATTTTTCTTTTTATTAATTAATTAAATTAGTTTGCCCCCCACCCCGATCTCCCCACAATGCAATTCTTTATTTATGGCCATTTGCAGCATCTTGAGGTCACGTGACTGTGATTTACAACATTTTTGTCAAGAAATCAGGAGTCCAGGCCATTCAAAAGAAAAGGTATGTTAATGATCTCTATAAGAATCTGAACTACTAACAGTCAAAGCAAATTGGCAGTAGACAACAGAATTCAACTTGGGCTGAACTTAAATCTCTTATGGGCATGAAGGGACTCAAAACTGATGCTGCATTTGACCACTCCCTCAGGCTCAGCCTGATCATCTTCTATAATTTTTTGCCAAAAAAAAAGGTGTTGACTTCCAGTTTCCAGCAAAAACACCCATTGCAGACAATGGACTCACTGAATGACCACAGCAGTTGCTTAACAACTGCCACCAAATAAATCTTAAAATTGGATGGGGTCCTGTGATGACCTGCTAAACAACCAGCACAATTTATGACTATAATTCCAGGCTCAATTACAGTCGTAAATCAAGAATTACCTACACTATCCTCCATAACTTGGACTTATTATATATTGAGTCTCATTCAAAGTCATTTATTTCTTATGGTTACAGCTCTGAAGCATTTTGCTTACTAGTCAGTGTACATCAGGCTCAAAGTTATTTCAAGCATGAACTGTCATCTTTTTCAACCTGTCCTCCAGTAAGTAATCCATACATTTACAAGATATAAATTGTATAACTAGTAACCTGAACCAGGATTATTTTTCCATAGAAAAAAAACTAAAAGAATAAACTCAAAATACTGCAACAACAAAAAAAAAAACCCTAAGCATAAGTTGTTTAGGTTTTTTTTAATCATACTGATACTATACAAGCAGTCAATTTTATGAGGAAAGCCATTTTTTAGCAAAACTAAAGTACACAGGATTATTACTTTCAATATGAGAGGGCTACCTACTGTTTGGTAAACAGAGAATTTGCAACAGCCATGTTATAAAACTCCAGGAAGCAGCAACAATAAAGGTACAATATATCATCTACCATCATTTTAATTTATGTTTTTCTTATGATTCCAATTATAATATTCGACATAAGACAGGAAGATCACAGCAAGACTGAAAAGGTTTTGTCACATAGACCACAAAGATCCTGGAGCACAGGGGAACTACCAGAGGACTGGAAAAGAGCTGATGTAGTTCCCATCTACAAAAAAGGAAAAAAAATGGACCCAGGACATTACAGACCTATCAGCCTGATCTCAATACCTGGGAAGATCCTGGAAAAGATAATCAAACAATGAATCAACGAACACCTAGAGGCAAACAAAGTCATTACTAAAAGCCAACATGGGTTTGTCAAAAATAGATCATGCCAGACAAATCTTATTGCATTCTTTGACCAAGTGACAAAATTAGTGGATCAGAGGAATGCTGTGGACATAATTTACTTGGACTTC